>NW_026652278.1:116065026-116665026 GCF_009828535.3 Hylobates moloch
CCTCTGCCCGGCCGCCCCATCTGGGAAGAAGTGAGGAGCGTCTCTGCGTGGCCGCCCGGTCTGGGAAGTGAGGAGCGCCTCTGCCCGACCGCCCCGTCTGGGAGGTATACCACGGAGGCCAGAAGCAATCTGGGGGCTGGACGTGGTGGCTCACGCCTGTGGTCCCGGCACTCTGGGGGGCCGAGGCGGGTTGATCACTTCGGGCTAGGAGTTCGAGACCAGTCTGGCCAACATGGCGAAACATATGAAAAATACAACAGACAAACCAACCAGCCAACTCAGTGACAACAAAACAGGTCTATCCTGGAGTCATACTCTAATTTTTTCTATTTTCCTCCCTTTCTGATCCTTTACCCCACTTTCTTTTTCTTCCTCTTCCTTCTCCTTCTTCGTCAAATAGAGGATTGAGTTATTATCACTGATCCATATAAAGTCCCTCTCTCATTTATTTTGATTCCCACTCCCCATTTCTATTCCCCGTCTTCCCATGTGCAACCTTCCTAATATGTTTGATACGCATCTTTTTGTTTGTATGTATTTTTAGAAAATGTTTATTGTTTTTGTGTGCAAAAAAAATTAAAAAAAAAACAAAAAAAAAAAAAAAGAGACTCATGAGAAATAATAAATTGTTTTAAGCCACTAAGTTTCAAGGTGATTGTTTTTATGCAGCAAAAAAGCAAAAGGGCTTGCTAAGTAATGATCAGGCTCTTTGGTCCTAACAATAAATTGATTTCTAAATTATTACATTAGCCAGCCTGAAATATCATAGGGAAAAGGCCTGAGAGAACCCTAAATTTTTACCTCTGGCTCACCTTCAGGCACCACACAGTCAGGAAGTGACGGCTGAAGCAGAGTGGTAAACAGTTTGCCAAAGAGTTGAAAGAGTGTAAAAAACAGGTGATGTGTAAAGACTAAAAAAGTATATATATATATATATTTTAGCTCCTGAAGTTTAAGAAAATTGTTAAAATGCTAGCTGACCACTAAGCTAATAAAACACAAACTTCAGTGGCCACACAAGACAAAGAATACAGACTATAAAAACATAATTTAGAAAAGCTGCTAAAAAATGAAAAAAAACCCCACAACAACAAACTTGAGAGTGAAGATAATCTGATTTCCAGAGCTATCACATTATAATATTCAAAATGTCTAGTTTTCAAGAAAAAATTACAGGGCATTCAAAGAAGGAAGAAAGTATGACCCATTCATAGGAAAAAATAAATTAGTAGAAAAGGCTCCTGAAGAATCCCAGATATTAGATTTACTAGACAGATTTTAATCAATTATTTAAATATGTTCAAATAGCTAAATGAAACCATGGTCAAAGAATGAAAGGACACCAGAAAAATAATGCTTCACAAAATAGAAAATGTCAATAGATAAAAATTATTTAAAAAGAGCCAAATAAACTTTCTGGAGTCAAAAATACAATAATTGAAATGAAAAGTTCACTAGAGGAATTCAATAGCTTATTTGAGCAAAAAGAAGAAAGAATCAGCAAATTTGAAAATAGATTAATTATGGTTATCTATTCCAGGGAGCCAAAAAAGATAAAGAAAATGAATGGAATCTAAGAGATTTTGGGGACATTATCAGGCTCACTAACATATGCACAATGGGAGTTCTGTGGGAGAGGAGAAAAAAGAGCAAAATGAATATTTTAAAAACAATGGTCATAGTTCTCTAAATTTGATGAAAGACATGACTCTAAACATACAAGACACTAAAAGAACTCCAGGTAAGATAAATTTAAAAGAGATCCACACTGAAACACATTATAGTCAGATTGTCAAAAGCAAAACTGGCTACATCATTTTACTTTCCCACCAGCAATGTACAGGCATATCTCACGGATATGGCAGGTTCAGTTTTATACCACTACAAAAAAGTGAGTATTACAATGAAGTGAGTCACACAATGTTTTTGGCTTCTCAGTTAATATAAAAGTTATGTTTATACTATACTATAGTATATTAAATGTGCAATAACATTATGCCTAAAAAATAGTTTATGTGCCTTTATTAAAAAATACTTCATGATAAAAACGTTAATGAGCCTCTGAGTCTTCAGTGAGTCTTAACTGAGAGTTTTGCCTCATGCATCAATGTGATGGCTGCTGACTGATCAGGGTAGTGGTTGCTGAAGGCTGGTGTGCCAGTGACAATTTCTTAAAATGAGACAACAATGAAGTGTGCTGCATCGATGGACTTTTCCTTTCATGAAATATTTCTCTGTTGCATGCAGTGCTGTTTGATAGCACTTTATCTACAGTTTCAAAATTGCGGAGTCAATCATCTCTAACCCTGCCACTGCTTCATCAACTAAGTTTATGTAATATTCTAAATCCTTTGTTGTCATTTCAACAATGTTCACAGCATCTTCGCTAGGAGTAGATTCCATTTTGCAAAACCATTTTCTTTGCTCATCCATAAGAAGCAACTTCTCATTTGTTAAAGTTTTTTTTTTTTTTTTTTGAGACGGAGTCTCGCTCTGTCACCCAGGCTGGAGTGCAGTGGCGCAATCTCGGCTCACTGCAAGCTCCGCCTCCCGGGTTCACGCCATTCTCCTGCCTCAGCCTCTCCGAGTAGCTGGGACTACAGGCGCCCGCCACCACGCCCGGCTAATTTTTTTTGTATTTTTAGTAGAGACGGGGTTTCACCGTGGTCTCGATCTCCTGACCTCGTGATCCGCCCGCCTCGGCCTCCCAAAGTGCTGGGATTACAAGCTTGAGCCACCGCGCCCGGCCTCATTTGTTAAAGTTTGATCATGAGGTTGCAGCAATTTAATCTCATCTTAAGGCTCCACTTCTAGTTCTCTTGCTATTTCCATCATCTGCAGTTACTTCTTCCACTGAAATATTGAACTCCTCAAAGTCATCCATGCAGGTTTGAATTAACTTCTTCCCAACTACTATTAATGCTGATATTTTGACTTCTTCTCATGAATCATGAACGTTCTTAATGGCATCTAGAATGGTAAATTCTTTCTAGAAGATTTTTAATTTACTCTGCTCAGATCCATCAGTGGAATCACAGTCTATACTAGCTATAGCCTTACAATATGTATTTCTTGGATCATAAGACTTGAAAGTTGGAACTATTTCCTGATTCATGGGCTACAGAATGAATGTTGTGTTAGCTTCATCTAACCTATTTATCTCGGCTTTTGACACGCCTTCCTTACTAAGATTAATCATTTCTACCTTTTGATTTAAAGTGGGAGATTTGAGACTCTCCCCTTCACTCAAACACTTAGCATCCATTATCTTGTTATTACTTGGCTTCATTTCAATATTGTTGTGTCTTAGGGAATAGGGAGGCCCAAGAAGGGAAAGAGATGGGGCAACAGCTAGATGGCGAGACCCTTAGAATATGCACAGCATTTATAGACTAAGTTTGCAGTCTTCTATGGGCACAGTTTGAAGTACCCCAGAACAATTACAATAGTATCATAAAATCACTGATTACCAATCACCATATGTAATAATGAAAAAGTTTTAAATATTGTTGAGAATTATCAAAATGTGACACAGAGACATGAAGTGAGCACATGCTTTTGGAAAAAATGGCACTGACATATTTGCTTGACACATTTGCCACAAACTTTTCATTTGCTAAAAAAAAAAAAAATCCAAAGAGAACATTATCTGCAAAGTGCAATAAAATGAAGCAAGATAAAACAAGTTATGCTGGCATGAGTGTTCTGATTTCTCTGTATCCTCACCAACAATTGTTAACATCCATCTTTTTTTTATTATACTTTAAGTTCTAGGGTACATGTGCACAACATGCAGGTTTGTTACATATGTACACATGTGCCATGTTAACATCCATCTTTTTTGGTAAAGCCATATTAGTGAGTGTGAAGTGGTATCTCATTTTTGTTTTTATTTGCATTTTGCTAAAGACCAATAATCTTGAGCAATTTTTCATGTGCTTGTTAAAAAATGTCTTAAACTGGAAATTGGAGCAAACATTTGGTTTTTGATCCAGCTAACATGAAGGTAATTCAAGTAAATTTACTCAATAAGACAGATTCAATTAGTCACCTATTCTGCTGACAAAACTGGGTATAGGACCTCTCTTCTCAATGAGGACAAGTTGATTAAAGAAAACTTGCCTGGAGCCTATGACGTCATCCTACAGAAGGAAGCAAAAGAAACATCATCCAAACATTTCAAGGGGAGTTTATCTCCAAAAAGGATTCACTATAGAGATGAACATAATATTTCAGAAGCTGTTCTTCATTTTCAGTATTTTACAAGATGACCTGGACTCTATGAAACAGGAACAGAAAACTGTGATCTGAGGACTAGTTGAAATGAAAACGTGAGAAAAAATGAAGAAAATTATGATAACTCATAAAGGTAAAATTTCAAGATTAACAGAATTAAAATCTCTATTTGAGGTAATGAAAAACATAAATGGCATTAGAGGATACTAGCAAGGTGAAGAACAATAATAAGAAACTCTCCTGGAATTAACTAGAAAATGACAAAAATGTTAATGATAAAATGGTTTATGAAGATTGAAAAAAGACTGAAGCCAATGGAAAAATTAAATACATAGCTAAGAAAAATATCTAAACAACCTTTCAAATGACACAGTTCAGATGATCTCAACAGATCTATGGGTCACCCCTCTCTAACTCCTTGAGAATTAATCATAGCTGGCTTACCACCATTCTCTTCAATACTTCTCCTCGCATGATTCTCGATTCTTGGAAATTACAATATTCACATAGATGATACCTCTCACACCCTGGCCTCCTAGTTCCTTATCAAGCATCCACTCCAATATTCAAAAATAATGATGTAAAATTACTGAAACAACATTCCCTGCGGGACCTCAGATTTAGAAATTGCACTGTCTGCCAACTTCCTACTTGCTCTATCTCACTCTCTCCAACACATGTAGACAATTATTCTGCTTCTCCAGCAACCTATGGTCCATGAAGCATTTTTGCTTCCCTCTCCAAGTACCACTTTCCCTCTTCCTAAGCTTATCTTTTAGCATCTATCATTATAATCACACCTGTACACCACCAATTCCCGTCTTCCCTATACCTTTGCCACAACTGCCTAGCAAAATCTAGACCCTGGTTAAATCCAACTCTCTGCCTACTCAATTTCTATAGCCATGCAATAGAATAGTGTAAAAATGCAAAACTATGTTGAATGGCCTTACTTGAAATTGCTGACACAGATTTGGAGTACGCATAGAGCTACCAGCTGAACATCCTTATTCTATTCTCCCAGTTAGTCTCAGGACCTTACATCTTCTCTAATCTCCAATAGATCCTCACCATTTTCACTCTCAGCTGAAGACCTTGATTTATACTTGAACAAAATTAAATTAGGTAATCATAAGCATCCTCCACATGCTTTACCAGCACATCTTCACACTAACTTGCCTGTGCCACCCATATGCTCTGCTTCCCTCCTCATATTATGTAAACTATTCTTCCTCATCTAAGGCCAAGCTCCTCACCAGTATAATAGATTCTATCTCTTCTCACTTATTTTAGGTCTCTTTCCCAGCAAAGTGCCCCTTTATTCATTCTAGTTTTCTGCATCCTAATTTTCTCCCTTTAATGGAATCATTCCCATTAGAATACATACATGCCTTATTTTTCATTTTAAAAAAGAAAGTGCTTTTTTTTTTTTTTACTCTAAAGCCAACTCCAGCTATCACTCCACTTACCTGTTTACCTTCACAACAGTATCCTTTGGAAGGGTTTGTACTCATTTTGCCAATCTTCTCCCTGATCTCTTAAACCTACTCCAATTGATTTTTCAATGTCATTCTATCAAAATGCTTAATGCCCCAAGCTCACCAGCTATCAGGTTGCTAAATCCAAGGGTCAATTCTTAGACTTCATCATGCTTTACCTTAAGCAGCCACAGTTGGTACCTTATCTTTCTTGGAGCATTTTGCCATTGGCTTCTGGACATCACTCTGTTGGCTCTCTTTCTACTTTTTGGGCTGCTCCTTCTCAACCCCTTTGTCAGCTCTTCCTCAACTACCTTACCTCTAAGCAATGCAGTACTCTAGGACTCAGGCCCTGAACTTTTCCGAAAAGTTTTCAATAGAGTAATGTACTTTAAAAATTATCTGTGTTACCCATTCCTTAACACCAAGATCAGGATCTCTATATGGAAATCTAATGAGCAACTCAAATTTTCCAAGCTGATATACTGGTTTATTTCTATTCAAAGTCCCCCCTTTCTGCCATCTTGTTTATATCCCATGAATTGCTCAGACAATGTAGTCTATAATCAAATTTGTATTTTAAAAAGGTCACTCTGTTAATGCCGTGGATTAAAGGAGAATAAGTGCAGATTTGAGAATGTCAGATACAAAGATAAGAAAGCTTTATGAAACCACTTAGGAAGGGTATATTTAAAAGAAAGTGGTTGAAAACACTTTTTTTAAAGTTCATGTTAGATCCTCACTTCATTACACAACAAAATAAATCTCAAATGTATCTAATAATAAAATGCAAAAATTAAATTATTAAAACATATTAAAAGTATGCTGTATCTAAACAATGTGATTTTATATCCATTTAAATATAATGAAATATAATATTTCCTGTTTGGGCACAGTGGCTCATACCTATAATCTCAGTACCTTAGGAGGCTCAGCAAGAGGATTGCTTGAAGCCACAAGTTTGAGACCAGCCTGGGCAACATGGTGAGGCACGATCTCTGCAAAAAATCTAAAAATTAGCTGGGTGTGGTTGGTATGTGCCTGTAGTTTTAAGTGCATTGAAGGATTGTTTGAGCCCAGGAACTTGAGGTTGCAGTGAGCCATGATTGTTCCACTGCACTCCAGCCTGACAACAGAGTAGGACCCTGTCACAAAATATATATATGTGTATATATATATATATATATATATTTAATATATAAAGGTATATACATATATTTCCTGAGAATATTTAACAACATAGAAAAGAAGACAACATAAATTAAGAAATAAAAGATGCAAAATTATATGTTGCATATTTTGTATTAATACAATATTTTTATTTTTATCTATAAAGATTCATTGAAAAGTACAAATTAAAAGATTGTCTCTAGGTAGACTTACTTAGGTTTCTAAAAAAATTTCTTTTTTGTACTTTTTTAAACCAGATTTTCTATTTTGAGTTTGTATTACTTTTACAATTGAAAGTTTCCATCATTTCCTAATAAGGGTAATAATTTCTTAGAGGAAAGGAAATTTTTTGGGCATATAAAATAGAAATATTCATAATAATGAGTAAATCCCCATCATTATTCTACCTAGCCTAATGTTATGAGCAGGGTCTTCTTGTGTTAGATGCTAGCAAGAAGAACTGAGGCAAACTTTTGAAATGACATGCTAAGGGAAGATTTATAATCAGTGAGTTAAGATGATTACAAAGTCCTGGATTGGATGTTTGTTAACTAGAACTTTGGGTACAATGGCAGATTCCCTCAATCATTTTATGGACAAGAGAATGAATGAAGGAACATAATAAGGAAGGTAGCGAAGTTTTCTCTGCCTTCAGGAGGGATGAATACAACCAAAAATGCCAATCTAAATTCATTTCCTTCAACTTGAAACAAAGGTCAGTATTCGTTATATATTAGATTCATGGAAATTAAAGACAGTTCGTTTTTCAAAATAAGATGATAAAGAAAATTCTGGCTCAATATGGCTCTCCCTGGGGCTGAGGGAGGAGAAAATCAAGAGACTTACTTCGTGTTATTCATTTATGAACGAATATTTTTTCCATTCAGGCAATCCTTCAATGCATACTGCCTCCACATATCTGGAGACATTATGGAAAAAGTAGAGAGACATAATTTAGCAATCACTAAATATTCATGACGAGCAAATAATCATGGACAAATTTTATTTTCTTCTTTATGGGAGACTAAACAATAATCTCTACTCATTTCTTATTTAAATAAAATTTTTGATTTTGTCCACTCTAAAACTGTAATTAATAAACTACTAATACAGATGACGCTACTGATTCATATTATCTAATACAGATTTTATAACATATCCTAGATTTCTTGTCAATACCCTGTGAAAAGAGCTCATTTTCTCTAAAATAGAATTAAATCTACCGTATTGTAATTTATGCAAATGTATTATTCTGTACATTCCAACTTGACCCTGGTCTGCCAAAATAGAGATGCTGAAAAACAAAGCGATGAGCCACTACCACCAATGGCAATAATTTTTACTGAATGCACTTAGAATTCCTGGCCCGTCTGTGTTCTGATTGCCAATACCCAACCCTTTCCAAAAAACCAAATTAGGCTGTTCAGAGAACATATACCACCATGGGGAAGCCAGGGACCGAGGAAAGTGCTCACTCTTAGTGACCTCTTCCAATCATGGCATATTCTTCCTTTCCCTCCCTGTTTTTGCATCCTGCAGCAACAGGATTCATTATATTACGTATAGATTTTAAGTTAATATGTCTGTTTACAGATCTTATCATAATGGTGATAGGTGCCTTGGAAAATAAAGGAGATGTTACCAGCTATAATGTTGATCCCTGACTTCGAATCTCCTATCATGCCAACAACATATCTTATCAACACTTGCCTCTGAACATAATACATGTCCTGACAATTACCACAAAAGTTCATTGCACATAGACTCATATCGGTAAGATGAGTAAAAAGGCTTTCCAATCTCAGGAATTCTGACTTTCAAAGTAAAATTCAATAAAAGAGCTCTAGAAACATAATTTAAGTAATTTGGAACTGCAAAATAAAATTTATTCCATAAAATACGCTATGGCCACAATTTCCTAAATGTGCTCTAGTTGGAAATTTTTTTTAGTTTTGAACTTTAGATGAAGTCCTTTGATCAAGGAAAGACTAGACCATATGCGCACATAAGAGAATTCTCTAAAATTACAAAAAATAATAGCAAAAAAGGTTAGGGCCTTTTTTTCTCATTTTGTGTGTGTGTGTGTGTGTGTGTGTGTGTGCGCGTGTGTGTGTGTGCTAGCCCAAACTCTAGGAGCATGAAGAACTTCAAGCCAAAACATAAAATCAATGCATTAAAAAATGAAAGCAAACCAAAAAGAAAAAAAAAGAAATCCCCAAACCTTCACAGTCGGAAAAGTATTGACTTGGCCATCCTAAAGTGTTGTCTTGACCTAAAGTACATCCTGTGACTCATATTCCAATTACTGTTACAGTTTTTCTGGCCCAAATTGCCAGGAGGAAAGGAACTACTTCTACACTTACAGTGATTAAATGCCCTTAGTATACACAATCTTATAAAAGCTGCACCCTGAGAAACATACAGTGTTTTATATTTCTTTGTACCCGTTACACTTTTATAGATCCTTCTTGGAATAAAAGTACATTCTGTCACTATTTGAAAAAAAGATCTAAGTAACAGTAATATTACCAGTGTTGAAAAATGTCTTATTTTCCTAATACCATAATGCTGGCTTATTTTTTTTTAATGCCATTGTACTGGGTCCTTATGGAAAATACGTTAACTTCTATTTGCAAGCAGGTGAGAATAATGGTTTGGCCCATTATTTGCAGGAGATTCAACGTTTGTTGATTCAGAAACCATTTCTGAAGGCCCTTCCAAGAAAGCAGTCTGGGGACTGTCATGTGGAATTTGGAGCTGCTCATAGGTAGCAAAACAACATCAACTTCAAAATGCCTTTTGTGAACGAAGATGGAAAATTCTATGAGATTAAAAGTTCAAAGAAAAATTTCCAGCCATTTCCAATTTTAGATACCCTTTATTATAATCACTTAATCGATAGGCTATGGATATTACAACATGGATTTTTCCTATAATTTTTATTATTTTTATATTATAGAAATGCCTAGTTTTAAAATATTCTGATAGAAAATTATCACAGAAAATAACAAAAACAAGAGCAACAAAGAAAGATACTTCTTTTAATAAAAGATTTCTGCTGTAAATAGAAATTATACATTCACTCAACTTTCAGAAGTTCAATTTATATGCAATTGTTTAGCAAGGCACCTTTTGCATGGATCACTTTAAACATTAATCTTTTAAATTAGATCTCTTCCATAATGATAGCTTGCACTTAGATACTTTAAAGTTACATCTTCAAAATAATGTGTTTATCTTTTTTTTTCAAAGCCAACTTTTCTATTACTAAGAAACATTAATTATTTTCTTTTAAACATTTTCTTGAATATTTTTCCACATATCTATTTGGTTCTTTCTAAATGATTTCATTGTCACCAAGCAGCTGTCTGGAATAGATTATTATTTTCTCTTTTCTTATTTTTTTATTTTTTTATTATTATACTTTAGGTTTTAGGGTACATGTGCACAGTGTGCAGGTCTGTTACATATGTATCCATGTGCCATGTTGTTTTGCTGCACCCATTAACTTGTCATTTAGCATTAGGTATATCTCCTAATGCTGTCCCTCCCCCTCCCCCCACCCCACAACAGTCCCCCGAGTGTGATGTTCCTCTTCCTGTGTCCATGAGTTCTCATTGTTCAATTCCCACCTATGAGTGAGAACATGCGGTGTTTGGTTTTTTGTCCTTGCGATAGTTTACTGAGAATGATGTTTTCCAGTTTCATCCATGTCCCTACAAAGGACATGAACTCATCATTTTTTATGGCTGCATAGTATTCCATGGTGTCTATGTGCCATATTTTCTTAATCCAGTCTATTGTTGTTGGACATTTGGGTTGGTTCCAACTTTTTGCTATTGTGAATAGTGCCGCAATAAACATATGTGTGCATGTGTCTTTATAGCAGCATGATTTATAGTCCTTTGGGTATATACCCAGTAATGGGATGGCTGGATCAAACGGTATTTCTAGTTCTAGATCCCTGAGGAATCGCCACACGACTTCCACAATGGTTGAACTAGTTTACAGTCCCACCAACAGTGTCAAAGTGTTCCTATTTCTCCACATCCTCTCCAGCACCTGTTGTTTCCTGACTTTTTAATGATGGCCATTCTAACTGGTGTGAGATGGTATCTCATTGTGGTTTTGATTTGCATTTCTCTGATGGCCAGTGATGATGAGCATTTTTTCATGTGTTTTTTGGCTGCATAAATGTCTTCTTTTGAGAAGTGTCTGTTCATGTCCTTCGCCCACTTTTTGATGGGGTTGTTTGTTTTTTTCTTGTAAATTTGTTTGAGTTCATTGTAGATTCTGCATATTAGCCCTTTGTCAGATGAGTAGGTTGCAAAAATTTTCTCCCATTCTGTAGGTTGCCTGTTCGCTCTGATGGTAGTTTCTTTTGCTGTGCAGAAGCTCTTTAGTTTAATTAGATCCCATTTGTCAATTTTGGCTTTTGTTGCCATTGCTTTTGGTGTTTTAGACATGAAGTCCTTGCCCACGCCTATGTCCTGAATGGTATTGCCTAGGTTTTCTTGTAGGATTTTAATGGTTTTAGGTCTAACATTTAAGTCTTTAATCCATCTTGAATTAATTTTTGTATAAGGTGTAAGGAAGGGATCCAGTTTCAGCTTTCTACATATGGCTAGCCAGTTTTCCCAGCACCATTTATTAAATAGGGAATCCTTTCCCCATTTCTTGTTTTTGTCAGGTTCGTCAAAGATCAGATAGTTGTATATATGCGGCATCATTTCTGAGGACTCTGTTCTGTTCCATTGATCTATGTCTCTGTTGTGGTACCAGCTGTATATCTAGAAAACCCCATTGCCTCAGCCCAAAATCTCCTTAAGCTGATTAGCAACTTCAGCAAAGTCTCAGGATACAAAATCAATGTACAAAAATCACAAGCATTCTTGTACACCAATCACAGACAAACAGAGAGCCAAATCATGAGTGAACTCCCATTCACAATTGCTTCAAAGAGAATAAAATACCTAGGAATCCAACTTACAAGGGATGTGAAGGACCTCTTCAAGGAGAAGTACAACCACTGCTCAATGAAATAAAAGACGATACAAACAAATGGAAGAACATTCCATGCTCATGGGTTGGAAGAATCAATATCGTGAAAATGGCCATACTGCCCAAGGTCATTTATAGATTCAATGCCATCCGCATCAAGCTACCAATGACTTTCTTCACAGAATTGGAAAAAACTACTTTAAAGGTCATATGGAACCAAAAAAGAGCCTGCATCACCAAGTCAATCCTAAGCCAAAAGAACAAAGCTGGAGGCATCATGCTACCTGACTTCAAACTATACTACAAGGCTACAGTAACCAAAACAGCATGGTACTGGAATAGATTATTTTATCAAGCAGCAATATGTGAGTTATAACTGACAAAATAATCACTGACAAGATAAGTAGGAGTAGAAAAACCTACTTAGCTAGGAGTACAGGGTTACCATTTTTTGTTGTTGTTGATAACTCTTAATTTAAAGTAAACTGAGAATTTGTAGAAATTGAGGAACCAAGAAAGTTAAAAAAACCAAAAATATTTATACATATATAGGTTTATAATTTTATATACCTTGATAAACATATATATGAGGTTTTTAGCAGTTTTTCTGTCAACTCTTCACAGCTTTCTTTAACATAGAGGCAGATTCTATAACTGCTGCTATGTTTTCACCTCAGCAGTACAAGAAAGGAAGAGAAGCAGAACAAGGATTAGTTTCTGCTACACTCATGAATTTTACAGGCATATCCCAGACATGGAGACGCAAACTGCCTTTTATCTAAATCAAAACTAGTTTGACCATAACCGTTATTGGCTGTGTAACAATAAAGAGGCCCTGATTACCTTTTTAAATTTTTTAACAAGTGTAAATGCAATAAAAATATAAACTGATTTGAGATTTTTATTTTTTAAAATCCTAAAGACACATATTTCTATGATTTGTATGAGCAGAATTTCATTGCCAAAGTCTCTGGGTTACACCTCGCTATCGGTAAGACTTTTAATAAACAATTTTTAAGGGGAAACCACACATAATTTGGCAAGATTTGTGCTGCCCCACAAGAGCTATTCTGCCTTTAGATTCTGAGCCAGGCCACCCCTAGAATGTCCATTCCAGTATGAAATGGCTGTCATCAAGCATGATGAGTAAATAAAATCCTGTGCATTTACTGCAATATTAGGAAATTTCCTATTATCCTGGACTTAACAAGGGTGAAATCTTTTTGGAATATCTTCAGTGTGCACAGATCTGGAAATACTATCTCCTCTTAGGAATGAGCTGAAAGTAGGCCAGTAATATGTTGGAGGGTGAGAGGCTGTAAACAAGGATATAGTAAGTTTAGAAACAACAGGAGAGGTGAGTGGATAGGGCTGTAAGTGGAGTCATCATTTCTACACACATCAAGGTGGGAAGTGATCATTCTAATAACTGCCTTTGTGAAAATATAAGGAGAATTTTGTTATTACACATTGCCAGTAAGTAATCAAACTTATCTCCCCCAAACATATTTGATGTTTGCTAAAGATTTATGTAAGTTATGTTAAAATATTGGTAGACATTGGATTCTCTAACTTCCTTGGGACTTAGAGTTAAACATTTAAACAAGACTCAGCAACTTCCAGTGTAGTTCCTAGGCCATCAGCCAGGTTGTGCAACTCAGCAAAACAGCATGCACTTTTTCCTTCTGGCTTTTTATTTTTTATTTTTTCCTTTTCTTGTTACTGCTTTAAACCATCCCATGTAACAGCTTGTTAAGGGCTTCAGGCTAGTTGGTAGGTGCTAGGTAATGTAAAAAGATTGATGTCTACCCAGAGAAGCTTGTACAAAAAGATACTCCAAAAAGATCATAGTATCTATTAACTGTCAGCTGGTAAGTTTTTTTTTTATTACTCCTTTGGCTATAGGTGTAACAAATATTTATTTTTCATTGATTATTCTTTACTAATAATTATGTTTGTCTCAGATGAAGCATTTCATACTTTGATATTTGATGATTACTGTTAATTACTTATCGAACTTTGATCTCTTTCCTTTTGATTGTAATATATTGTTAGCAATAATAGCAATAACTAACACAGTGGCTCGATGTGCCAGGTTCTCTTAAAGTGCTTTACTTTATTAATTAATTTAATCCTCCTTCATCAGAACTTTGGGAGCTAAGTACAAACATTACTCCCTGTTTGCTGTTGAGAAAATGGAAGTATGGAGAGGTTGAGTAACTTGTCCAAGTTCACACAACTAATAAGTGATTAAGTCCCAAATAAAACTCATATTCAATCATGTTAATAATTTATTAACACTATCAATTACTTAGAGATATTATATAGTTATTCCAACTTATATTTAACTAAGACATTGGATTATATGTTGCTACCATGGAAAGACCATTATATTTGAAATAATAATAAAAACCAGTAGCTATATAAAATCTAAGATTTTCCAAGTGTTTTATACATATTAACTAATTTGATCTTCACAACAGCCCTATGAGGTAAATTGTATTAAAATCTCTGTTTTGTAATAGAGAAATGAGGCACAGAGTAATTAAATAACTTGTCCAAAGACACCCAGCTAATATGTGGCAGTGCTAGAACTTGAACCAGGCAATTTGGCTTGACTCTGTTGCTTAAGTCTGTTGTGTTTCTCAAAAGCCAAAAGAGCTATATTCTCAGTTTAAATTGGATAATTTCATTCCAGCTCCTGTGTTTACTTCCACTGACATTTTTATGTAATGTTAGTGGTATGTCTTTATTTCTATATGTCCAATGTCTAACAAGTCCTTGCCATCCATTAAGCAATCAGTAAATATCTAAGTAAATGATGTGATATATGTGATATGATATGATTATCAAAATAATTTCTGCATTGAGAAAAATAGTGCTTAGACTGACACCACAATGTATTATCTAAAATCCATATAAAGGAAAGTTACTGAATGGCTACATTGAATGCTTTTTAAAATTTCCCATTTCCGAGTGGTTCTTCTCCTGCTTGTTGTACCTGGATTTTGTATTCCTTTAAGCAGAAAGTGTTCAGAAATTTTACTGATACTGTGAAATTTGGCTCAACTAATGATTCAAAAAATTAGCAGCATCTACCACAGGATGCTGAGACCAATGTCAAGGTCAAAAGCAATCCCTTCTTCAGTAGGTTGTTTTGCTTTCCTAATAAATGCCTCTTATCTTCCTTTTGAAGGATGACTTTAAAAGCAGAAATTTGAAAATTTCACAAGATTCATAAGATAAATTCTTTTCTTAAGAAATCACTTTAGACTATAAGCAAGGAGAAAGCTTTAGTAAGGCCAGTCTTAAAGACTCAAGATTTTAAGATAGTTTAGATAAGGTTTGAATAAGCAGCCAAAAGTTCCGAACCCGAATTCCAAGCCTGTTAGTAATCATAATATTATTTAGCACTTAGATAATTCTTTGCAGGCAGTAACCATTAATCACTGGTATCCAACTGTGTAATATGCACATTTTAAGATTATCATTTTATAGAGGCAAATGTTGAAGTTGAGAGGTGAAAAGTGTGTTCAAGGTCACAAAGTGGGTTATTGCTTGAGCCAGAATTTTACAGCAAGTTTTTCTGAATCTATCCCTATCATATTCCACAAGCGATTACCTTACTTTTGTGCCAGGATTTTTAAATGTAACTATCTGAATACACAAAGTCAGTCAAGCTGCTCGCAATATTCAGGTTGTTTATGGGAGACAGTGTGAAAAGGAACTATAAGACATAGGTCTTATACTCAAACACATGCATTCTATGGAATCTTGGACAAATGTCCAATTATTCTTGAGCCTCAATTTTCTTATCTGCAAAATAGACTAATATTCTTTACCTCCTGGGGACTTTTGAGAGTTAAATATAATAATATGTATGGATAAATATTTATAACTCTAATCTTTTGAGTGTACACTTTATGCAAGTGTAAAAATGCTCAGCAATTTCTGTTTAACCTGATTTTATATATTTATTCATTTATTTATTCAACAGACATTATATTAGATGCCTGCAATGTAAATTGTCTCATAGAGTAACAACTAAAATGAACTCCTTGGTCTTATAGAGCTCACAATCTTTAAGGAAGGGGGCATAAAATAAACAAATAAATACATAAATAAAATGAGGTATAAATTCCATGTAAGATAAAAGTGGCATAAATTTCATGAAAAAAACAAGTAAGAGCATTAGGAAGTGATTTGGATGGGGTATGATTTTATCAAGAGTGGTCGATAAAGTTTACGTGTAAATATATTTGAGGAAAGACATGAGAGAATTGCAGGAAATGGTTTTGTGACATTGGAGGAAAGGGACATTTTAGATAAAGGGAACAGCAAATGCAAAATCCCTGGGCTTGCTTAGCTTTTTCAGAACTAGCAAGGAATGGAGTTAGCAAGGTAGAGATTACAAAGGATACAGGGATATTAGATTACACAGCATTTAAGACTTTGTGGGTTGTGGTAGGAATTTTGGATTTTACTTGTAAGACTCTAAGTGGGTGCGGTGCCTCATGCCTGTAATCCCAGCACTTTGGGAGGCCCAGGAGGGTGGATCACCTGAGGTCAGGAGTTTTCGAGACCAGCCTGACCAACATGGTGAAACCCCATCTCTACTAAAAATACAAAAATTAGCCAGGCGTGGTGGCACATGCCTGTAATCCCAGCTACTTGGGAGGCTGAGGCAGGAGTATCACTTGAAACTGGGAGGCAGAGGTTGCAGTGAGTGGAGATCTCAGCCACTGCACTCCAGACTGGGTAACAAGAGGGAAACTCTGTCTCAAAAGAAAACAAACAAACAAACAAACAAAAAAAAACAGGAGACTAAAAGACTTTAGCAAGTTTTGAGCAAAAGAGTAATATGATTTGATTTATAGTTTCTGGATGTTTCCAGAGGGCCAAAGCTTTGTGCAGGGTCTTTATTGTAGCTGACTTCTTGTCTTTGGTACACAGGTAGGTATGTTAACGACATACTTTTGGTGTTGAAACTTTGGGGTGTCATTCACTAGGTAGTGCTTAGGCATAATGGTCAGTCAGCAGGCTCTTGCTTAGTCTTGCGGCTCCCTTACATTTCCCCACAGTTGCAGCCATGCTCCCTATCAATGTTCTGAAAATGTGGGTTCCTCCCCCACTTGAAAGGTGGCTGCGTTCATGGCTTGGCACTCCCGGGCTGCCCACCACAACTCTGGGGCAATCTCAGGGTTTATGTTCCCTCCCCAACTTGGAGACAACAGAGGAAGGGACCTTAGCAGTGGTTATGGCCAATGGTCTTTTACTTTTCTCTTGGGGCTCCACCCCAGAGAGATGCGGAGCTGCAACCAATCAGCACAACTGACACAGGAGAGAAGGCTGCGCTGTGGGTTTCAGCCAGAGGGTCAGGAGGTGAGGAGGGTGGGGAAGACCCCGCCTGATGATTTGTATTTTGAAAGGCTGACTCTGGATGCTGTATTGAAAATAGAATATAAGCAAGGGTGAAAAGGAAGACAGTGTAGGAAGTTATGTCAATTGAATGATTGAAATAAATTGTCAGCAGTGGGGATCAGATTCAAGATATATTTTGGCATGGCTGGCATACGATACAACTTTAGTTCAGATAAGATTAGAAATGAAGTTAAAATTTGAGTTGTCAGTATGTTGATGTATTAAAAATCATGGGATTGGATGTGATCACCAAGAAAAGTATAGAGAAGATAAATAAAATAAAAAAAAGCCCTAAAGTACTGCAGTTTACCATGGACAACAGGAAGAACCAGCCAAGAAGACTGAGAAGAACAGCAATGAAGATCAGAGCAGGACAGGGTAAGCAATGTCAACAAGGAAGGAGTGGGCCAGGCGCGGTGGTTCATGCCTGTAATCCCAACACTTTGAGAGGCTCAGGCGGGTGGATCACGAGGTCAGGAGTTTGAGACCAGCCTGGCCAACATGGTGAAACCCCGTCTCTACTAAAAATAAAAAAAAACATAGCTACGAGTAGTGGCAGGTGCCTGTAATCCCAGCTACTTGGGAGGCTGAGGCAGGAGAATCGCTTGAACCCGGGAGGCAGAGGTTGCAGTGAGCTGAGATTGCGGCCACTGCACTCCGGCCCAGGCGAAAGAGTAAGACTCTCTCTTAAAAAAAAAAAAAAAAAAAAAAGAAGGAAGGAGTGATCAATTGCATCAAATGCCCCTGAGCAGTTGGGTAATATGACGAATGCTTGACCATGTGATTAATCAATGTGGTGATCATCAGTGACCATAAAAAGAGGAGTTACTTCTTTTTATTTTTTTATCGTTAAACAAATGTATGTATTTAGTTTATGTTTATAGGTCAACAGTTTATGTGGGGTTGGGCCAAGTTGTTGTTGTGGCTCACTCACATGTTTGGCGGTCTGCTGACTGTTGCCTAGGGCAGCAAGGCCATGGAGTTATGTGCACAACATAAAGAGTGCTGATGGAGATGTGTAGATTAAAACCTGGTTGTCTCTTATCTGAACTACTGTATTAGCCTTCGGTCTTTCTCTCTCCAAGGCCTTCTCCATTCTGCAGCCAGAATTACTTTTTCAAAAGAAAAATCCAATGTTTCTGCTGCTTAATAATTCCAGTGGCTTTTTATCTCTTATAGGACATTTATACAAAGGTATAACCTGTTCTCCAAAACTCTGCCCTCTGGGATTCAGCCTCACTGGTTTACTTTACTTCCTTATATTTCTCCCTTCCCCAGGGACTTTGAACTGCATGCCACATACTCAGAATATTTCACAGAATTGCAATTGTACATTTTTATGTGATCATGTAATTAATGAGGATCTTCCCTGATTGAAAGCCCCATGAAGGCGGAAGTCAGCGTGATGACTTTACTCAACATACGTCCTCACACTAATGTCATAATGCATTATAAGGGCTCTATAAATATTTTTTGAGCGAATGAACACAACTTGTTTTGTAATTCTTTTTTTACGTATGAACTATAAAATTCCTTTTAGGATCCTGAGGATAATGAATCTTTGACAGGAGTATTAAATATGTATTGTAATTATCTATTAAAACTCCATATTCTAATTATATTAGCACAATTTAAAAATATCTTAGACAACAACAGAAACATCAAGATCTTCCTTCTTTAAATTTGTAAAGTAAAATGTTAGAACATGCTTTAAAAAAATGTGAATCATCATGAATGCTTACTTTTCATATGATCATTGATAATTCTCATAGTATATTGGTTTCTACATGTACATGGCAGGACTGTTGTGGACCAAGAAGTATAGGTAAGAAAATACCTCACTTTCTTTATAGCTTTCTCAGACTACTGCTATTATTATTCTACCTCTAAGGCCAACCTCCCAGTAGGATTCTTATCTATCAGAACTTTTTTAACCAATTAACCTTTCCATTTAGCAGGAAAAAAAATATGAAACATTTAAACAGATACGACTTTTAAAGATATTGTATAAATTTAATACAGCTTATTTGTCATGAAGCCCATAAAACACTCTTCAACCTTTATGTGTTTATAATATAAAATCAATTTGAAAGAATAAGTATTTTATTAGAAAGGTAACAATAAAACCAAATTATAAAAAGAAGACTAAATAACTATCTAGTACTAAGTATTTGGCTAGGTTAATTTCCTGCAGACAGTAAATATCTACTATGTGTACCTACCTCAACCCCAACCACTCAGCAATATCTGTGAATTAACTGAGAAGACATATTAAACTGTGCTGCAGAATATGTAAGAAGCAGAGTCAAAGTATTAGATAGTTTGTTCACAGTTAAACATACATATAGAAGGACAGGGTTCATTTAGTCTTACCTGTGAATCTCTGGGAGTATCTAATTTATTGTTTTTATTAATAAATATCATGTCCAGTGTGAGGGTTAGGGGCAAGAGAGAAGGAATTTAATACTTAGAACATTTTAGAGAACGTTCCAAGAGAAACCAAATACCTCAGACTATTTAGAGACAGAAGTATTTTGCAGTGAATGTGCTACGAAAGAATTTATTAAAGTAATTACATTTACTATTCAGTGATTTCCATAGCAACTGCACAAATTTTGACTTCCTTGAATTGGGTATTTAAGACTGTTTTGAGGAATAAATTATTTCTTTGGTTTACTCATTCCTTTAATGCCCTCACCAACCTTCACCCACTATAGTGGAAAAAAAACAGGACCACAAACATGGTGAAGTTGGCTACAAATAACTGATTTTTCCCTAGTACTATTCTATGACCTGTGTTAATTTTTTTTCAAACCAAAAAAACAGTGTTCTATGGAAGATTTCAGATAATTTCTACAAACTTAAGTTCATGGTTTTACTTATAGATATGATATGTGATAAGGTAAACACAGAAGTCATAGAGAAAATCCAAGTGATTTCAGATGCTCCTGATAGGGATGCTTCCCCCAGTCTCAGCATGCACACTTGCAGCCACCCTTTTCCAGATCAACTGCCTTTGAAAGATTTTCAGAACTCTCAGCCATTACTAAATGGCCATGGAAAGAAATTAAGCAAAGAAAAATTGGACAGACTTTCAGGAAAAGTTTCCTAATTGTGAAAACTATTAAAATGTGGAATAAATATCCTCTGAGGGACAGGATGGATGCCCATCTCTGAGGCTTTAAAAACAGGATTTGACCAACACTTTGGGAAGAGAAATGAGGGCAATATTCATTACTTGGCAAGGAAGTGGGCTGGATGACATAATGGTCTTTTCCCTCTTTCATGCTAATGCCTCTTTGATGTTTCCATTTAAGTAGCAACTTAGTTTCAAAAACAGACATTTTAATGTGGGAAGAGTACTCAGGTTTCAATGAAAACCTCACCAGAAAAAGTCAGGAATGAAGGCCACCATTGACCCCATACGCGGATTACTTTTGTATTTGACCACGTAAGACAATTGGATGGGCACCTAATATATTTTCTGGTACACTCCTATTGTGGTTGGTCTTCTTTATCTGTATGTCTATCTTGTTCAGTCTGCACTTCAACTTCGCAGGAAAATAGAAATATTTTTTCTGTGCTTGTTAATGCTAACCATGGTGTCTACAACTGCATCTGCTGCCTTTACACGGGACTGCCAACCTTCTGTTTTTCTCAATCTTCTGTTTTATGGGTGTGCACACCCATAAATCCCCTGTGGCTGGGTTAAGGGAACATACAAGCAGCTCTTCAGCATTAAGAATGTGATGGGAGAGATTGAGGTAGATTTGAACTGTCATCATCAATCAAGGCCAAGGAGAAGGCTGCTTTCCAGGATGTACACATGGCCTCTGTTTGCTGTTGCTGTTTTGCTTCTTTTAAGAGGTATCTAGTGAGAAAAACTGTGAGGATTTACACATGCAACATTCCCACAGTGAATTTCAAGTGACTGAATAAAAATGTTGTAAGCGGATTTTATTGAATGTGAAGGTCTATCCTTTTTTTAAAGGAATATATTTTTAACTTATTTATTTTTATGTTTAAAATTCCACTCTTGATTTTTATAAGCTACCTTGTTTGATTTCTTGTCGTAAGCCAGTTGTGGATGATGCAAGGGTTCCCAAGCTTTCAGGCATCGGTCCCTTATCCTTTTCTGACTAGATTACAGGAATGAAATTGTGTAAATACATAAACCTTATACTCTTTAACTATTTAATAATTAAAACTGAGATTTCAGTAACAATACTTTGGATATTTCTGGATAGTTAATGTAAAATTAACAAAAAACCTGCTTTTATAATTAAATAGTATAAATGTACATTACCGTTTGCTTATGTTTTATATCTAGGTGAACCAGTATATGTATGTCTGTTTCTACTGTCACTTGCAGATCAACACAACCCTGCAATATACATGAACAAGTTTCTGGAAGTTATGAGGCAAGTAACTGCTCATGTCATATTCTCTTTCTTAGAGTTCTGGAATCAGGAGAACATCTATCAAGGAGCAAATACACTTCCATTCAAATCGGAGTTGGCATATAACATATACATTATATGAAACAATAAACAACTATTTTATATGGCAATAGTCTAAATATAACATGGCTCTGCATTTTGGGGCATGCCAAAATATATAAAATCCGTGATAAATTCTCAGCTCTCCTGAATCTTCCCATCATACCACTAAGAATTTCATAACTCAAAGACCAAGATAGAAAATATGTTTTTGCAGAGACTAGGGTCACCCCAGAGTAAAACTTTAAGTGCAGATTACCTCAGATCCCTGCAAAACTGATCTGCCTCTGAGAAAAGAACTAGCCAAAATATTCTTTTTGATGACAGGGTTGAAGTTCAGGATAGAAATGAAAACGTGTTCAGACATACTGAGAAATAAATCACATTGAAGAGATGGAGAAAGGAGTTGCTGGAGGGGCAAAATGAAAAGGCAGATGCTAAGGAACTGCACAAAAAGAAAAAATGTATCCTAATTGGGGCAGTGTGAACTTGTCAGACAGGGAAGAAGCATGAAGTCATAAATTGCTTAGCGAATTATAGCAGTACCTTGACATAGTAGGAAAAAGAAAGCTTATGTGTACTCAAGATCTGAATTCAAGTCCCGGCTCTATCTCTTACTGGATGTGAGATGCTGGACAAGTTACTTTCTATTTCACTTCTCTCATTCAAATCTATGAATTCAAAAATTTGAATTAAACACCAAAGCCCCCTTTGGCTGTCAATTTTAATCTGCATTGACATCCTGGTGGGTTGAAATTTAAGACACTCATTAATGGATAATAAACAAAGACCATTTGTATAGGAGTTTACCCCATGTGTATGGGTCTTATTCTTAGTAATTTGGGAAAATATAGAATGTGAATGGTGCAACCTTGAATTGTGAGGAGGAGCTCATTTTATCAGGCAAGATCCCGATTTACAAATCAGTACCTGAATGTTGCTTATTCGATTAAACTCTGGTATACAGAAAGCATTAGCTTTAGCATTATGCCTCTGCTACGTAGGAGAACTAAATTAGAAGGAAAAAGACATTTGAATGACTTAGAGAAATATTAAAGGAGTGGATTGATGATGCTTTCCAGGACCATTTAATTTGACTGATATAATAAAAATATTGGCAGTAATGAGAGTCTTCTGAATTAAAACCAGCCACGTTTTCTCATTAATATATTACTATTGATGAAATTTTGTTTCAGATGGTCATCCAAAGCAGGAAATATTTCCAATATATGGGCGTGGTGATTCACGCCTGTAATCCTGGCACTTTGGGGGGCCGAGGCGGGTGGATCACTTGAGGTCAGGGGTTGGAGACCAGCCTGAACAACATGGTGAAAGCCTGTCTCTACTAAAAATACAAAAATTAGCTGGGTATGATGGGTCACGCCTGTAATCCCAGCTACTTGGGAGGCTGAGACAGGAGAATCGCTTGAACCTGGGAGGCAGAGGTTGCAATGAGCTGAGATTGCACCATTGCATTCCAGCCTGGGCGACAAGAGCGAAATTCTATCTCAGTTAAAAATATATATATATATATCACAAAAGGTGGAAGATGGGATTGGTTCTCTTCACTCATGTTTTCAAGCAAGAGACTTCTCAACTGTATATATTTGTATATAATATGTATTTTATATATATATATGCCTCTAAATTAGCAAATTAAAGATTTAGTAAAGTACAGGTGTCCCAAATTTCTGTATAGGACAGCTTTCTGAATGTCCTAGTAATGTTTCAAAGGTACTAGTTACTTCAGTGGGTAGAACCTAGTGGATCAGAGTGCAATTATGTGTTCAATTCCAGTGAATTCCTATTAATTTCCTGACTGAAGTAATTTAGACACTATTGGCCTACCAGAGTGAGGGCAAAAGGTTATCAGTGGTTGTTCCCCTGCAGAGGAGACAATGGCCTGTTTCCTAGGTTGGCTTTGAGAAGTTGAATTGCATGGACTTAAGCTTTCAGAGCCAAGTTTTGACTATATTGTAGCTGTGGTTCCATAGCATCTTCCCTTTAGGGCTTGGCTGTGAGGCAAAGTGTTAATGTAAGGCAAAGTGAATGCAGGATGCTTTTGACATAAGGCTGATATTTGTTGTAGTGACATTGAGGTAGGACTTGTGACATTCCCTTTACTGCTTATAGTCTCAACAATTCTTTTGCAAATTATCTGGCCTCCTTTCTTTAGTTAGAAACATTTTCCAGCTGGAAGATACATACAGTGACTTTTTCGTGTCATCCTGCTGGTTTCTAAACATAATGATCAGGCTGACGTCTATGACATGGTTTATTTAGTCTTTTTCTTTGATTTTTATATCTTGTTTTGTGCCTGTCTTACTTCCTAGTTCAGTGAAACAAAAAAAATATCCTGGCCAGCGGCCATCTGGTAAAACAGTTGCTTTTGGCTCTGGGGAACCTGCAAGTGGGACTGGGAAGTAGAAAATGGAGTTTACTACTCCTAAGATCGAAATGCTCCTTTTGCCATTAATAGATCAAAATGAGCTTTAATTGAGGAAAACTAAGTTGAATGTCTTTCACATTCCTTATCTTTACTGACATCATTTCTGCATTCGATGCTGTTAGCCCAGCTCTCCTTAATTTGGTTTCCAGATAACGTTCCTCCTCCTTGATTTCCTGCTGATTACTTTTATGGGTTCTCCTAATCTATTCCCTTTAAAATGTGCTACTCTCTACATTTTATCCTCTTTCCTTGGTCTCTTATTTTGCTTCACGATCTGTTCTTTAAGCCTGCAGTCTTCAAACTTCAAGCTAGAGTCTCTCCAACTTGGCTGCATTTATGGGACTTTCTAAATTGAATGCCTGAGCTACAGCTCTGAAAATTCTGACTTAATGTTTCCAAGGGTGGGGACCAGAATCTGTATTTTTAAAATACTTCACAGATGATTCTTATGAACTTTAGGTTTGAGAATCACTACTTTCATAAATTTTATCTATGTCCTCAGCTGAAAGACCATTGGTTTCTGCGTCTTTACTCTCTTTTTATTAACTTTCATTTTAAGTTCAGGGGTACATGTGCAGGTTTGTTACATAGGTAAACTTGGGTCACAGGGGTTTGCTGTACAGATTATTTCATCACCCAACTATTAAACCTACCCATTAGTTATTTTTCCTAATCCTCTTTCTCCTCCCAGCCTTCACCCTCCAGTAGGCCCCAGGGTGTGTTGTTTCCCTTTATATGTCTATGTGTTCTCATAATTTAGTTCCTATTTATAAGTGAGAACATGCAGTATTTGGTCTTTTGCTCCCGCATTATTTTGCTAAGGATAATAGCTTCTATCTTCATCCACGTTCCTGCAGAGTACATGATCTCATTCTTTTTTATGGCTGAATAGTATTCCATGGTGTATATGTACCACATTTTCCTTATCCAGTCTACCATTGATGAGTATTTAGGATGATTTCATGTCTTTGCTATTGTGAATAGTACTGCAAGGAACATATGTGTGCATGTGTCTTTATGATACAGTGATTTATATTCCTTTGCATATATATCCACTAACAAATCAAATGGTAGTTCTGTTTTTAGCTCATTAAATCACCATACTGTTTTCCACAATGGAAGAATTAATTTACACTCCCACCAACAGTGTATATGCATTCCTTTTTATCTCCACAACCTTGCCAGCACCAGTTATTTTTTGACTTTTTAGTAATAGCCATTCTGACTGGTGTGAGATGGTATCTTACTATGGTTTTAATTTGCATTTCTCTAATGATCAGTGATGTTGAGCTTTTTCTGTAGCATTGTTGGCAGCATTTATGTCTTCTTTTGAAAAATGTCTGTTCATGTATTTGTCCACTTTTTAATGGTTTTGTTTGTTTCTTGCAAATTTGTTTAAGTTTCTTATAGATGCTGGATATTAGTCTGAGTCTCTATTCTTCACCCTGGATTCTTAGCTAATCTTCAGACCAATATCTCAAATTTTCTAAGAAACATTTCACTTGGATTATCCACGGTCATTTCAAATTCAATATAATCAATCAAAATTATCCAACTCTAACTCTTCCATCCACAGTCTGTCTCTTCCTTTTCTCTTACTTCAGATAATGCTTCTTCCTATACCAAAGGGGACAACTTGTTCATTTTCAGCTTCTTGCTCTCTCCTCATTTTTGTTTTTTCCAATTAATCGTCAACACATGCCCATGATGGTTAATTTTATGTTTCAACTTGGCTGGGATACAGTGCCCAGATATGTGGTCAAATATTATTCTGGGTGTTTCTGTGAGGGTGTTTTTGGAGGAAATTAACATTTAAGTTGGTAGACATTGAGTAAAGCACACTGCCCTGCATAACGTAGGTGAGCCTCATATGATCAGTTGAAGGCCTAAATAGAACAAAAGTCCAACCTACCCTGGGCAAGATGAAATTCTGCTGGCAGACAGCTTTCAGACTTGAACTGCAGCACTGGCTCTTTCTGGAGTTGCCAGCCTGCTATTTCACCCTGCTGATTTTGGATTTGACAGCTTCCATAATCATGTGAGCCAATTCCTTAAAATAAATTCCACCCTCTGTCTCTTTCTCTCCCTGCCTCTGACACACATACAATTGGTTCTGTTTCTCTGGAGAACCCTAATACATGCATCTATTTACCTCAGAACTCTCTCTTAAATCTCTCTTCCTTCCATTTCTACTATTTCAACCTTGGGTTTGGCCTCTATCAGTTTTTGCCTGGAATATTCTAACTGGCATCTCACTGCTACCAATCTCAATTGCAATCATCGGTTTTCCACACTGTCTTGAACATGACCTTCCTACATCAGTAAGTCTGTTGATATTGTCATCCTACTACCATGTGGAAACCTTGGGTGTTTCACTGATGTTTCCAGAAGGATTAAACTCTAAATTCTTTGTACACAAGATATTTCATAGCATTTCACATATATGTTAAAGCATTAGCCTCACTCAATTTCCAACCCCCCTCTTTTTATACCAATACATGCATACATACTTCTGCAGCCAAGAAGCCATTTACATTCCCTTAACTTAGAATGTGTTCTTCTTAATTCAGTAACTGTGTGTGTATTTTATCTTGGTTGCACTTCCCTTGACTCTAATCTACACAATTAACTCACTCTCTTCTTTCGAAGCCAGCTCAAATATCACACTTCCTTGGACCTCCTCTTCCTGGAATTAAGCAGATAGCAATTGGCTTTTCCCTTTAATGCTCCTATAGCACATATAAGAGCATAATTGAGCTTAATGCTTAACATGTATTAAACATTTCTTAAGAATGAGACAATGCATTATCTCATTTAACCATCATTATTATCCCCATTTTAGGAAATTGAGATTTGGAGAAGTATACCAACTTGACCAGGTTCACACAGCAAGTAGATGGCAGGCATAGGGATTGAATGACTCCAAAGTCTGTGCTCTTACTCACTATACTAAATTGTCTTTAATGCATCATCTACTACATTGCATATAATTTTTTATTTGTAGAATATCTTCTGACTGAACTACAAGATACTGCCTATAATACCAAAAGTCTGACACATTAAATGAATAATTAGATTAATGATAATCTAAAGTAGAATTGAGGTATTTTTGTAATCTCTATTGTGAAAGGAACATAAAAACTGGGACCCCAATTCACTATGCCAAAAGGAAAAATTTAAGCTGAAAGCTGAGTCATGTAAGAAACTGACTTTGCTTTTGTTCCTAAGCAGATAGCTACAGATAAAAGGTCAAGTATCTCCACTCTATGTTCACCTTATCTTGTGTAAAATGCCAATTTACTGAAGGTGAGACAAATACATAATTGACTATTTCCATACTACTTCTTTTATCTTGCAACATGTGGATTCAGTAATGTGATCAGACCCTCCCTATTTCCCCTCCAGCCTGCTTTTCCTTTTTAAATATTGAAGGCCTCAAAATCATCATTGGAGAAAGGCACAGATCTGTTTCCTGTGCATCCTCAGCCTTGCCCAAATAAAGTTCTAAATTGATTGGGATTTGTCTCAGAAACTTTATGGTTTACACTATGAAAGTTTTCATGTATTTAACTTTGCTTTACAAATTGCCCAAATTTTAAGGGTTATGTAGAAAAGTAAATATTGTATGTTAAATCATGTTTTATTTTTAATCAACATAATTAAAACATTTTAGTGATAGAAGGAAAACTTAAGGTCATTTAATATAATTCACTCATTGTAATTTTTTACCAGGTAAGGGCTGGAAAAATAGAATTATTCAGTAATAGTTAATAGATGGTAGGTCAAAGCAAGAGTATCTGACTTTCCTATATCTAGACTCTGTTATCCTTGACTTATAATTTTAGAAATGTGCTATATCCCTCAAATTTTGGGTCTCACTAACATATTGCTTTAAATCTTAAAACTCTATTAGAGCATCTTTTATGTATATTTACTTGTTACACAGTCCTTATAAGAAAACAAATTTAACTTAAAATACTTGCAGTTATTTGCTTCCTAAAATCTACTTCAGAGTTAACTTTTGGAATTTTTTGTTGAATATCACATTAAGAATGTTAGAGAACATTTTTTCATGTGTCTTTTGGCTGCATAAATGTCTTCTTTTGAGAAGGGTCTGTTCATATCCTTCACCCGCTTGTTGATGGGGTTGTTTGTTTTTTTCTTGTAAATTTGTTTGAGTTCATTGTAGATTCTGGATATTAGCCCTTTGTCAGATAAGTAGATTGCAAAAATTTTCTCTCATTCCGTAGGTTGCCTGTTCACTCTGATGGTAGTTTCTTTTGCTGTGCAGAAGCATCATCACTGGCCATCAGAGAAATGCAAATCAAAACTACAATGAGGTACCATCTCACACCAGTTAGAACGGCGATCGTTAAGAAGTCAGGAAACAACAGGTGCTGGAGAGGATGTGGAGAAATAGGAACATTTTTACACTGTTGGTGGGACTGTAAACTAGTTCAACCATTCTGGAAGTCAGTGTGGGGATTCCTCAGGGATCTAGAACTAGAAATACCATTTGACCCAGCCATCCCATTACTGGGTATATACCCAACGGATTATAAATCATGCTGCTATAAAGACACATGCACACGTATGTTTATTGCGGCACTATTCACAATAGCAAAGACTTGGAACCAACCCAAATGTCCAACAATGATAGACTGGATTAAAAAAATGAGGCACATACACACCATGGAATACTATGCAGCCATAAAAAAGGATGAGTTCATGTCCTTTGTAGAGACATGGATGAAGCTGGAAACCATCATTCTCAGCAAACTATCGCAAGGACAAAAAACCAAACACCACATGTTCTCACTCATAGGTGGGAATTGAACAATGAGAACACATGGACACAGGAAGGGGAACATCACACACTGGGGCCTGTTGTGGGGTGGGGGGAGGGGGGAAGGGATAGCATTAGGAGATATACCTAATGTTAAATGATGAGTTAATGGGTGCAGCACACCAACATGGCACATGTATACATATGTAACAAAACTGCACGTTGTGCACATGTACCGTAAAAGTTAAAGTATAATAATAAAAAAAAGAATGTTAGAGAAACCACATCTGTCATATCATACAAAAAAAACCTAGAAGTTGTTTATTTAAATAAATTTTTATGTAGCCAAAATCACATTCATTATACACTTTAAGATATGATAATGTCTTTTTCATGTTCAAGGCCCTGCTAATTTCACAATATTTGCCAAATGGCTAACTGATAACAAAACAATTCCCACTTCCACTGAAGGAGTTAGCTACCTACTATTAAAACTCATCCCATTGCCACAGGCTGAGAAAAAAACAAAGCCTACTGCCACACTTGCAGACAGTAATGTTTCAACCAAAGTAACCCAAATTCCTTCTTTAAGTTTTAAATTTTGGTCTGTCTTGCAATTAAAATTCATAAACTCTTTCCCTTCCAGAAATACCAAGCACAAGTATCAAATCATTCTGTTCATTTCCAGCTGTGGAATTCAGTTAATTTGATGCAGCATTGGCATTTACTCTGCAGAAGGCAGAGGGTAATTGCTTAATAAAGAAATCCCACCAGTTGAGTATTTCTTTCTATATATATTGACTACAGCAATCTCTAGGCTCCAGGTTACTTATAAGAAATCAATAGACATGCCAAGTTAGTGGCCCAAGTAACATATTTCTCTTTCACTTTTTCTTTCCAGTTAAAAATTACAAAGCATACACAAAGGATTTCTCTGGGCTTAATACAGAGCCCATGGGAAAATGTTGACATTGGATATACTACTTTTGTGATTTTTTTTTTCGTCACACCGTACACTATTTTACACAATCTTTTCATTATTCATCTTGCAAAATGTATCAAAACCCATTACATTTCCCTTTAATTCTTAGCCAATCATTTTGCTCTTCTAGGATATTAAACACATGAAAGTTTTAGTTGGGGTTTATTTATGCATTCATTTCTTTGGTTAAAAGAAAATCTGTGAAGGAACTTCTGAGCTCTCCTTTCACAGCTGAGATTAGAGAAAACCAAAACTCTGAAGCAATGAAATTTATAGAACTATAAATCACATTTCATTTTTGGACCGTGAAAAATTACAGAGATCAAGAAGTCTGATGAAGCAATGTTCATTACTGGTTCACAAGAACATTACTCTGCTTATGTTATCACAAAACTTCTTGCGGTGCGTTAATGGGTCACTCAGGTGACTTAATGTTCACACATCACTTAGACAAAGTAAAGGTTAAAGACAACAGATATTACTGGTGTGAGATAGTATGCAGGCTGAAAATGCAGTCCTATTTCTTTGAAAATCTTTGCCTCCTCAGAAAAAAAAAAAATGTGAAAAGCAGCCCCCAAATGGTTCTGCACTCCAATTTGATTTTATTTTAGAATTGCTTATGTTACTAAGATTTATGAGTGTTGCTTCTCGTGAAAGAATGGCATATCCTTCAGCTCTTATTGTGGACTTTAATGGAAATAATGTGCTTTTATGGAATAAAACCTCTCTGAAGCCCTGCCTAAAACTGTTTCAAACCAGAACCTCTATACTGTGTCTGGAAAATCACTAACAGAGACAGACAGAAAGGGAGGAAATCTGTTTTTTCCATTTTCTGTCTGAAACTTCCTATGCAACTTTCTCACTAGGATTTTTATTCCATAATAGCTGTAGAATATAAGTGATTTGCATTTTAGAAAATTATACTGTGTGATTTTTTACATCCTATATCTCCGTTTCAGTTATGCATTCAACAGTTGCATTCCACATGATAATTTAAGGAGCTGTCAAAAAGCAATACCTTTTACAGAGAAAGATATAAAACTGTAGTCAAACCTTAATTACTCAATGAAAGACACGAGGGGGCTGATATTCTGAAATAATAGATAGTTCCAAATATTTGACATTCATAAGCTTATTATGATTTCATACAGAAGATGTCCCTTTCAAGTGAAGTTTAAATTAGGTAGTTAAATGTAGCTGATATTTCCCAGATACAACAGCAGGGAGCTAGGGTAGAAGCCTTTGGCTTGTACTGGATAGATAGCATACCCTGCAATGTGCTACATCTGCAGACAACTGAGAATTGAGTATTCCTCAAAGATTTTCTTCACTATCCTTTGCTTCAAAATATTCACTTCCAATACACAGTATTTTCAATCCAAGCTAAATTCTCTTTATACATTCACATCTATTTGCTGAGAATTGTAAAATCTTAGATTTGTCACAAATCTTTCTTACAATTACCCCAGTCATCTCTGTTCTTTTCAGAGATGAGAAGTTCACAGCGTCACCAACCTGACTGTTACCACGAGGAATTCCTTTACTGCAGAAACTGCTGTCACAATAGGTTAAATATATGTTATACGGGTCCAAAGAATATTAATGTTCAATCTTAGTTAAAAATAAATATTTATAATTAGTTAAATTAGGTGTAGCTTTTATTTCCCACATTATAATTATCTGTATTTTTTATACTTCATGTAACATCACCTAAAATTTTAGTATTAGATAAAATTAAAAAGTTATTTGTACAAGCTTATATAATAAAAATTTAGAGATATGGCTGTCTTGTTTTTCATTTTGCTCTCATATAACATGATTACTATGCTATTACATAATAGTATGTACCGTACAAGGGACAATTCAAGGTAAAATATACTATGTCAATATTCTGTTTTATGAATCATTTGTCTCCACTTTATTTGTAGAATGGGAAGTTTTGTTCCAATTTTTATTATTTTCTGAATTTTATCTTACCCTAACCAAATATTTTGCAAAGAAAATTGGGAATTTTTGTCTCATGAAACTCTTTTCTCTTCTCTCTCTCCCTATGCCCCACATCAAACAACCTTAATTTACTTTGCTTTACTGAGTAGATTCAAGATCTCTCTTTCTCAGCTAAAAGTAATAACAAATAAATGTTTTCTGCATCTAGTGCAAGTTATGTACTGGGAATCTAAAATATCCCAGATTAAGGTCCAATAAATCAGAGTATGTATTTGCCTGACACAAAAGAAATATATACAGATAGCATTCTGCTCCCAAATGCAGAACTCCCTTTTTGTTTGAAATTATTTTTTAAGAAGTTGAAAGAAAATAAATGGTAAAATATTTTAACATTTTACATTTACTTCATCAACAATTCAAAATTGTTTTCAGATGAAAAACAATTTTATCTGAAATTTGTGCTGGAAGTATAAGTGAGCTTAAAAATGTAATTGTTTTTTCATATGTAGTTGGAAAAACATATGAGTTGATTGATGGTGGCACCCAAGAAGAAATATCTAGGTCATAATCCCTGGAACCTGTGAATGTTACTTTATTTGGAAAAAGTATCTTTGCAGATGTAATTAATCTAAGGATCTTGAAATGAGGAGATCATCCTGGATTATCCAGGTGGGCCCTAAAACCAATGACTAGTGTTCTTGTAAGAAAAAGCAGACTGAAACTTGAGACAGACAAAACAGGAAAAGACACAGAAAAGAGATATGAAGATAGAAGCAGAATGGAGAACAGTGTGGCCATAAGCCAAGGAATGCCAACCCCCACCAGAAGGTGGAAAAGGCAAACAAGGGATTATCTCTTGCAGCTTCCAGAAGGTGTGCAGTCCTGATGACACCTTGATTTTGGACTTCTGGCCTCCAGAACTTTGTGAGATAAATTTTTGTTGTTTTAAGCAATACAATTTGTGGTGACTTGTTACAGGAGCCACAGAAAACTAATACACAATATGAGCTCAATAATATGACTATGTGTTCATCAAATCCACGAGATGACAAATTCCTTGAGGCAAGGACCACTAAGATTTTGTTGATTGTTATGTTTTACACAGCTAGCTTGAATGAGGCAGAGTATCTAGGCACATGGCTGACCAAAAAAAATACTGTTTACCTGTCTCCTTTGAGGCTGGATGTAGCCCAGGGGCTATTTTGAGCCAAAAAGGGATAAAAGCACATATAAAGTGGCAACTACAGGGATACACATTCCTAAAGAGGAGGGAGCAGTGTGATGGATGAGCAGGAGACACCAACTTACATAGGAAGTATATTTGATTTGGTGCAAGATGAGTGTAGATTGAGAGTAGAGGCAATGCCTAGAGTAACAGTAACATAAGTGTCACACAACACCTGAATGCCTACAAAGACTTTCGTATAAGAGAGAGTTATACTACTGTTTTCTTCTTATGTTACAGACAAGATAGAGTTTTGCCACAACCAAACTTAATTCTAACTAATACACAAGATAACTGGGCCAGATGTGTCATGAGTTCGGTGAATTTATATAATTTTTTTGACTTAAGTATTTTATATCAAGTTGCATTCTTGGAGACAATGAGAAGAGGAATTTACTAGAAATATTCATCAATTGAAATATTTTTGTACTCTGTCTTCCACTTACCTGCACATCAAGAGATAAGAAATGATTTATTTATATAAAATAAATTGAATATATATTTTATTTATATTTCTCCACCTTCTGCATGAAATATTTTTATTGAAGGCTTTTATGATGTTCATTACAATGCCTAAAAGTCAAGGTATCAACTCTAATTTCTCATTTATTATACTACAATGTAAATTTTTGTTGAAAATAGCTGTAATGACATCTATGCATATCATTTTGACCCTCAAGAATTAAATTTTTTGATGTTAATTATTCATAAACACACCTTGTCTGAGCTCATTTGAAAAATTAAAAAATGAAATCATGTCTCAGCAATGTACCCAGGGTACCTGCTACCTCTGTAAAACATTCTGACTCTCTAAAATTTAATTGTTGCTTCCTTACTTATATCTACATGCTACTCACTCAAATAATATTTGTTGCATTGATTTCTCTCTTTCAATTAATCCCTGCAAACAAGTTTCTTCCAGAAATATTGGGTGATTGTGCATATTGTTAACTGAAATAAATTCTGTATCCTGCATTTCACCTTGTTGCCATTATGAAATGTCAACCAGTCACATTACTGACAGATGTTGTTTCATTCTACATTTCCATAGATCTAAGAATATCTTTCTTTTTAATTGTCTATTCTTGAGACAATTGTGTCCAGGTGAATGCTAGGGATAAGACAACTAATTGACACCTATTAGTTTATGTGGAAAAGCCTGGGGCATAAGTAATCAAGCAAATTTTCCACTCTCTCTTTCATTTTTCTCCTCACTTAAGACTCATAGTTATCTTCTAACTCTCAAGATTCAAATCAGTGAAGAATTTCTTGATCTGGTCAAGCAAAATTAATCATCCCACTTTTTGTTTCATGACTGAATGTAACAGTAGCACTCTTTTTATAAATTCTACTTTTGTGTGAAAAATTGAAGAAAAAGTTTTAATACATGGTAGTTTCTAAAACCTACTGACATTCTTGAAAAACTCCCTGTAACAGAATCATTGGTACCTGATCAAGCAAATACAACCAAAGCATGGTTTCCAAGTGCTGGTGGAATAAGGAAAATGGAAGCAGAGATTCTTGGGCAGTGAGGCTGTCCTGACAGGGAGGCTGAATTGTCAAGGATGTCTAGCATACATATTGAGATGACCCATCTCTCTGTAAACCTAGCAGAGATTAACTTTGTACACATACTCATCTACACAATAAAAAAACTGATAGCTCTCAATAATTGAATATTCATTTAAAAATTTCCCTGGATGGATTTACTCAGTATAAATAAGTTCAGTATAAATAAGCTCAGGAAAGAAGGAATCTCAACTTCTTCATGCAGTGTTTTTCAAAGAGAATAAAAGTCATAAAGAAGTTTGAATACATGCAGAATATTAGAAACCTTTAGATCAGGCTAGAGATGGTTACCATCAGGCATGCAATTTTTGATTCTCTATCTTGGTTGAAGTCACTAGGTAGATACTAAAAATGGCAGTGCTTAGAGTGTGGCTTTGAATCTCATGATTTATTTCTTTCTTAGATATTTTCTTCAGGAGTTTTCCCATGTGCAATCAGTATACTTGCCACTTTTCAAAATTTATTAAAACAGGGTCCTTGAATGGTTTCAGCAGTCTGTCCCACACAATTAGTAGTAATTTTTATTTTCCATTATAGAGCCATTGATTACTTTTCCACATCAGTCACTAACTGAACTAGACATTAAAAGTGAATTATTGTTGAGTCACACAAAGCAACATTGAGAGTTATTTTGCAGCAAAGCTTTGGTGATGTTGACCTTATTTATTGCTCAATGTAAAACTTAATGTAAAACTCAGTATGGTCAGTTTCATAAAAATCAGGGCAAGACTGCAGACAGACTGCTTGATTCATTCCTTACCATAAGGAATGGACATGTATTTTCAATTCCAAGTAAGCATTTAACATCTGTATGTTATGGCCTTTCCAAAAACCTGACAGGAATGTCATCAATGAAACTGAGAAGAAAATATTTTTGACAGACTTTTTCTTTGGCTTTCATTTTATTCCACTTGCCAAATTCAAAAAGAAAAAAAAAAATCTTTCCTGTACTTTCCAGATATTTACTTTATTTAAAGAATGAGGAAATCTGGGATCAATGGCAGAAGACAGGGTTGCAAAACGAGCTGCTGTAAAAATCAAAATTAAGGGATAACTTATAGTCTTGGCCACAACCATTACCCAGGGTACTAAGTTGTCTCTGGAATAATAGAAGAAACTAAGGGAAGGATTTTTAACAATAGCTACAATCCCCTGTGCTATTTGACAACTTAAATGTGTCAAATTTATATTTTCCAGGGTGTAAGTTTGAGCAACCTGTGTGTGTGTAATTCAGGGTACAACATTATCAAGTTATTCTTCATCTTAATGAAATTAACCTGGTAATTTATAAAAAGGAAACTTTGTTTTTCTGTTATATACTGTGACTAGGCTCAGAGTAAAAGATTCTTATGAGTTTAACCTCATAACTACATTGCCCTACATGGCCATACATTGCCATCAGGAAGCTGCCAAATAGCTACTAAGTATAAGAGCTAGAATGTGAACCCAAGTCTTATTTAACTCAACTCCAGAGTCTTTATGTGTAATGACTACACAATCCGAATTCATAAGAAAAAGTGAAAGATGTTTTCTAATACGTAATGTGACCAGGGGATGATGTGTGTTAATCAATAGCCTACCAACCAAGTCTCCCAAATCTCCTCTGCTACTCTTTTCATTTACCCAGGATATTAACATTCATTAATTACATTGAAGCAAAAATAGGCTTACAAATAGGCACATCAAACAATTTTACTCTTCTGTTTTCTTTGTAATTTCTTCTTATGAAAAATTTCAACCATATCCAAAATAAACAATTACGTAAGGAACTCCCTTGTGCACAGCTTCCAATTCATGGTCAATCTTCCATTCCTATTTCATATTATTTGAAAAAAATTTCACTCAATATTACATTTCATCTATAAATATTTCTATAGTTGTATTTCTAAAGTCGTATTTCTATAATATAAAGACTTAAAAAACATAACGACAATATCAATATGAATCTAAATAAATTGTATTTCTTTAATATCATAAAGTAGCTTGTCAGTGTTCAAATTATCCTGATTGTCTCAAAATTTATTTTCAAAAGTTGATTAGTTTGATACAGGATCAAGTAAGTTCCATACCTTATTGCTAATTTATATGTGTCTTAAATCTCTTTTAATTTATAAATTACCCCATAACATCTTCCCCTGCCCCCAGTACAAGAAGCATAGAAGTCTCCAGTGAAACTCAACCCAAAGAGGTGTTCACCAAGACTCATAATAATCAAAACAAAAAAAAAAAAAAGAAAAAAATCTGAGGACAGCAGGAAATGAAAAACACATCACATACAAAAGAGTGTCAATGTGACTATCAGCAGAAACTGTGCAGGCCGGTTGACAACGGAATCATATATTAAAAGAGCTCAAGGGGGAAAAAAACCCTGACAAGAATACTTTATGCAGCAAATCTGTATTTCAGAAATAAGGAAGAAATAAAAATGTTACCAGACAAATAAAGGCTAAGGAAGATCATCACCACCAGACCTACCTTAAAGAAATAACTAAAGAAAATTCTTTAAGCTGAAAAAAGGCTGCTAATTAATAACATAAGACATACAAACATGAAACTCAAAGATGTAAGTCATATAGAGCCACATTCATAATACTTTAGGACTGTAATGATGGCATGTAAAGCAATTTTATTTCTAGCACAAGGATTAAAATATAAAACTATGAATATCAACTATGGCTAAAATAAATTTTCAAGAGATGCACATTACAAAATGATGTAAATTATGACATCAAAAACATAAAAGGGAGGGAGAGTAAAAATGTAGAGTTGTTGCATGCAATCAAAATTAAGTTACTATCAGTTTTACACAGGCTGTTGTAAGTTCTGGGTAAGCCTCATGGTGACCACAAAGCCAAAATCTTTAGTATAGGAACAAAACAAAAACAGAAAAAATTCAAAGCATACCACTACAAAAAACCATCAAGCCACAAAGGAAGATAGCAAGAGAGAAAGAAAGAGACAAAATATCTATACAATAACCAGAAAATAATGAACAGAATGGCAGTATTAAGTAGTTACCTATCAATAATTACCTTGAATGTAAATGGATTAAATTTTCTGATAAAAAGACATAGACTGAATGAATCAAAAAACATGATCCAACTATATGCTGCCTATAAGAGACTCACCCCACTTTTAGAGACATACATAGTCTGAAAGTGAAGGGAAAGAAAAAGGTATTCCATATAAATGGAAACCAAAAGAAAGCAGGCATAGCTATACTTTTATCAGGCAAAATAGACTTTAAGTTGAGAAAACTATATCTAGAGACAAAAAAGAACATTATATAATAATAAAGGGGTCAATTCATCAAGAAGATATAACAATGGTAAATATATATGCACCCAACATCAGAGCACCTAAATATATTAAACAAATATTAAAGAATATGAAGTGAGAGAGATATATATAATACTAGTAGGGCATTTCAATACTCCACTTTCCACGGTGAACAGACCATCAAGACAGAAAATTAATATGGAAACACTGGACTGACTTGAACAACACTTTAGACTAAATAGATCTAACAGACACATACAGAACATTCTATCCAACAGAAACAGAATATACATTCTTCTCAAGCATACATGGAACATTTTCCCAGGTAGTGCATATGGCATGTCACACAACAAGTATTAACAAATTAAATAAGATTGAATGTCAAGTGTCTTTCCGATTACAATGGTCTGAAACTAGAAATCAGTAACAGGAAGAATTTCAAAAAAATTCACATATACATGAAAATTAAACATACTGCTGAATAACCAATGGTTCAATAAAAAAATTAAAATGAATGTTAAATTTTTTTCTTGAGACAAAAGAATAAAAACACAACATGCTAAAATTTATGGAATAACAACTCTGGCAAAAACAGTCCTAAGAGGAAAGTTTATAGCAATAAACACTTACATTAAAAAAGAAGAAAGATCTCAAACAATCAACTTAATGTTATTCCTCAAAGAAGTAGGAAAAAAGGAGAAACTAAGCCCAAAGTTAACAGAGGGAAGGAGATAATAAAGATCCAAGCAGAATTAATTAAACATAGATTAGAAAAACAATCCAAAAGATCAATAAACTAAGAGTTTGTTTTTTGAAAATATAAAATCAGCAAACCATTTGCTAAAATAAGAAAAAAGAGAAAAGATTAAAATAAATAAAATAAAAAATGAAAGAGGAGACTTTATAAATGATACCAAAAAATATCATGAGACTACAGTGAACAATCATATACCAACAAAGTGGATAATCTAGAAGAAATGGACAAATTCCTAGAAACAAAATACCAGGGCTGAATTGTGAAGAAATGAAAATTGGAACACACCACCAATAACGAGTAAGAAGATTGAATCAGTAATGAAAAGTTTCCCACCAAAGAAAAGCCCAGGACCTGATGGTTTTATTGCTAAATTCTACCAAACTTTTAAAGAAGAATTAATATAATAACATCAATCCTTAAACTCTTCCAAAAAATTGAGAGCAAGAAATACTTTCAAACTTCTTTTTGCAAGGCCAGCATTATCTGGATATTAAAGCCAGATAGGGTTACTACAAGAAAAGAAAATTGCTGGTCAATATCCTTAATGAACATAGATGCAAAAATTCTCAACAAAATACTGACAAATCAAATTCAAGAGTGTATTAAAAAGATGGGATTATCTGTGATATAGAACGGGTTTTCAACACACATAAATCAATAAATGTGCTATAACACATTAACATAATGAAGGACAAGCCACACAATCATCTCATTAAATGCAGACAAAGCATTTGACAAAATTCAACATCCTTTTAAAATAAACACGCCAAATTAGGTGTTGAAGGAAAATACCTCAACACAATAAAGGACCTATATGAGAAGGCCACAAGTAACATACTCAACAGTGAAAAATTGAAAGCCTTTCTTCTAAGATTTGAAACAAAGATACCCACTCTTACGGTTTCTGCTTAACATAGTATCAGAAGTCCTTGTCAGAGCAATTAGGCAAGAGAAAGAAATAAAAAACATCCAAATAGAAAAGCAAAAGTAAAATTGTCCTTGTTCGCTAATGACATGATCTCATATATAGAAAACCTTAAAGACTACCAAAATGCTGTTGGAACTAGTAAATGAATTCCATAAAGTTGCATGACACAAAATAAACATACAAAAATTAGTAGTATTTCTACACACTATGAACTATCTGAAAAAGAAATGAAGAGAAAAATTCCATTTACAATTGTCACAATAAATAGGAATACATTTAACCAAGGAGGTAAAAGACATGTATACGGAAAACTGTAAAACATTGATGAAAGGAATGGAAAAAGACAAAAATTAATGGATTGTGTTCATAGATTGGAAGAATTAATATTGTTAAAATGACTATATTACACAAAGCATTCTACAAATTCAATGCAATCCCTATCAATATTCCAATGTCAGTTTTCACAGAAATAGAAAAAAAAGTTCTGAAACTTATATGAAACAAACAAACAAAATCCCTGAATAGTTAAGGCAATCATGAACAAAAAGAACAAAGCTGGAGGTATCTCACTAGCTGATTTCAACTGTACTGCAAAGCTATAATAATTATAGTAGCATGTTACTGGCATTAAAATAGACACATCAACAAATGTAACATAGTAGAAAGCCCAGAAATGAACCGACATATGTACAATCAATTGATTTTCAACATAGGTGCCAAGAATACACAATGAGAAAAGATAGTCTTGTCAATAAATGTGTTGGAAAAACTGGATATCCACATGTAGAACAATAAAATTGGATCCTTACATCACACAATGCATAATAATAAACTCACAATGTGTTAAACACTGAAACATAAGACCAGAAACTGTAAAACTGCTACAAGAAAACCCCAGGAGAAAAACTACACAACATTGGTCTGGACAATAATTTTTTTTATTTGACCCCAAAAGCACAGGCAACAAAAATCAACAAATAGGATTACTTCAAACTAAGGAGCTTGTACACAGGAAAATAACTGTATTTTTGTATATGGTGTAAAATAAAGACCCAATTTCATTCTTCTGCATATGGGTATCCAGTTTTCCCAACATCAGTTATTGAAGAGACTATCTTTTTCCTGTTGTGTATTCTTTTTGTTGTGGGAGAAATGGAACGCTTCCTCCTATGAGCATCTATCCTCTTATTTCCAAAGAAAGAGCAAAGTCCATTCCTCAAACAAAAACTAAAGTTTGAGGAATAACTATTACAAAGTATCAAAGTACATTACCAAGTTTTATTTTGAATGATGCCCAAGACATTGTAGTAATGAACTCTGTTCGATATTTAGAACACAAATGATAGAAGCTTAGCAGTACACAGACATACAAGCTATTTCTGTACTGTGTTTGAATTTCAGTTCCTCCAGTTACTAACTCTGTGATCTTGCATATGGGCTATTAACTTTCTGAGCCTTAGTATCTTTTGCTGTAGTCTACCTCTCTCATTGGTTTATTGGGGAATTAAATTAAGTCACCATAAATAAAGAGCCTTGGACAGTGCTTGGTATATAGTGGCATAGAATATAATTGCTCTTTCCTGAAATGCTTCTAGAATGAAATTCTAGAATGGAAGGTGTAGTCTTGGGTGTCAGGCATGTATTGGTTTAATTTTAATCTGGATGTCCTGCCCCCGTAGTCTCGAGCTCTAGAACATAAGAAAGACAATGCATGAGGAATACAAAAGCTCAGAAAGGTAAGCACCTGGTATTTACAATTCCTACAACTATTTGAATCTGGTACTGCAGGACTAAGTAAACTACCAGGTCTTGTGATTCACTTAAATCAACAAAGAAATGCTGAAAGATCTGAAATTATAAACTTTGTTTTGCCATTCTTGGAGCATTCCATAGTGTCATTATAGTTCCCGATAAAAAGAAACATATATGTGAAGAAGAATCTTTAGCAACACATCACATTAATAAAAAAAAATCTAGTCCACCAAGAAACATCCTGTTATTACTAGATCATTGTACATGTCCTCTAAATGAAAGTTTTTGTCTTTTAAAAGAAATGAGGCAGATTTTCCAGTGGCCTTTAGCTGACATCTACGGTCAGCTATGCATGGGGCACAGCTGTAAGCTCATCCTTCAAGTTTCCAATTTGTCACTGGGTTTTTATTTTTACTTTTGCCAAAAACAAGATGTAATTATGATAATTTATAAGCTTGTAACAATAGCCAGAAAACATATTATGACAATAAAAACAAAATCAAACAAAATTCCCACTTTTAACACCATCTACCCACCCACTCAAAATAATTTGGGTTGGGACCGTGGCATAACTTGATTACTTGAATCACAATTGTGATTTAGAATTTAACTTAGGCAAGATAAATAAGATGTGATTGCACCAAAGTGTAGCATTTTTAATTGGTAAACATGAGAGGCATCCCATTATAGGGAAAAGAGTGTGATATTTGGAGATAGAAGGCCTACATTAGGGACTTCGCTTGGCAATCTGCTAGCTTTGTGATCTTCTGCAAGAAACTACCTTTCTAAGCTCTCTGCCCTCATGAGCAAAATTGGGAGATAAACACATTTCAAGGTTTTGTGGCAATCACAAAAGTAGGTCAAAGTACCTGGAAAAGAGTAGATAAATGCTCCCATCTGCAATATAATCATAAAATTATTTACTACTATTAGGAATAGGATAGGGAGCAATAAACTTAGTACTGCTATCCTGACAGAGAAAAAATTTTATAGAAATATGAATGTGCTAGTAACACAAAATGAAAAGTAGGCATTGTATTATACTTTTCATAGATTAATAAATATAAGTATGTATTTCCTTCAGGAGAAAATACATATTGATTTCCAGAAAGTGATGGAAGTCTTTTAAAATATAAATTATAATAATAAATGCTTACATTTTACATGCATAAATAAGTAATCAAATACAACCAAAATTGTAATTAAAGCAATCCGAAAAAAATTTCTTGGGTTGAATATATGTTTGATTGAGTTAGAATTTATTTCAGAAGAAAACAATTTTATAGATTAAGATTACATAATGAAGACTATTGATATTTATTTTTACTTTTTATTTATATGATGTTCTACCTAATGCTAATATTTTTAAAGTTGAAACAGAGATGTACTTTTGGGTTGCTTCAGGGTTATAAATTTCTATACATTCTACACAGGTCAGATATGGAGAAAATTTTTAAAAAATTAATCAGTAAGACTGAACATTTTTTAGCCAATCTATTAGCTAATAGAAAATATCACTTTGCCAAATGAGTGTAATACAGCATGCCCAGCCCTTTCCCCTTAAACTCAAAGTAAAATTCATCTGAATTATATTTATAAGAATAACAAAAAACAGAGACAAACTATTTAATATTTATAAAAGAAACCTTATAATTTATTTTTGTATGCCAAAGATAAAAAATCACAAAAAATTAAAGAATGAGAAGTTATTTTGTTCCACCTTTACAGCGTGTCATGCAACATAATCCAGCAGTCTGAGACATGATTGAGGATAACTCCTCTACTATTCTAAACATGTAGAAATGGAAGATAAAATGTACCAAAAGTTTTAAAAATAAGTACTTGATGTATCAATTAAGAACATGAAATTCCTGGATTGCAGCCACAAAAAAGAAAGTAAAATCTGAATAATGAGAAATACCTAAAGCCTAGCATCTCATAGTACATTGAAATCAGGTATGCAAAGTACAGCGTTGAAAAGTGCTTGAGTAATGCACAAATGTTCACAAATAAAAGTTCTGGCTTTTGAGTTGTAAAATATTCCTAATTCAGGATTATTAAACTCATGTAACTCAGAGATAGTGTTTTTGACCTGTCTATGACCAGAAGCTAAACAATAGTACTCTACATAAAGATAGTCGCTTATTTTCCATGAAACAGGAGTCAGAAAATTTTCACCCGGTAGTGCCAAGATGCTGCAAGGAACAAGGAAGACAGCTTATCTTTTATTTAGAGTAATAGCTGGAGAAAGAATCACTCATTCAGAGAAAAAATGGACTCAAAGCCAAAATTCTTCATGCAATGCAGTAATCTCAAACTGTGTAATTAATATAAATAACCATAAAAACCTTACTTGTCTTAGAGTGAAATATGTTAGGGCCTTAAAAAGACAATTGTAAAACCACATAATAGGAATGACTCCATATTCTAGAGAACCTGTAAATATCACTAAAAACTCTTAATCTCCTTTACTGCACTCTCCAATCACTCTCCAAAACTAATCCAAAGATAAGCTCAGTAAAATTTTACAAACTGCCATGAGAGAGACAATAGATACAAAAATGGAAGAATTTACATATGAAGAATTAGAGATATTAGAGACTCTCTGAAAAAGATACTTTAATCATCTACAATTTTTTAATAGCAATAAATAAAAGCATAGAATCCAAAAGGCAAAAGGTAGACATTATGGAAATAAAACAGGGGGGTTTGCAAAATAATTTTAAAAATTACAGAAATGGAAATATAGTCATTAAAATACATTAAATATTAAAGTAGACAGAGCAGAAGAGAGAATTGGAAGATAGGTCTGAAGGAATGACTCAAACCACACTGTATAGAGATGGAAATTAAGAAAAAGAGGATAAACATGGGTTGACCAACACACTATTTAATCAGAGTTACAAAAGAAAAGGGAAAGAGGAAAAAGGAAATATTCGGGGAAATGATGAATGACATAGTTCTAAAGGAAGATATGCATTGTTAGATTAAAAAGAAGAAACCTGAGGTCCAAGCAAGATTAAAAAAATAAAATTACTACACTTAGATACTTTACAATGACAGTAAAATAAAATTATTTTCAGGCAGTCCAAACATTAGTATTTTTTTAACTCATGGCACATGATGAAGAACTACTGAAGAGTGTATTTCAACAAGAAGGGCTGGGACTGGGAAAGAAGAAATGAATACAAGAAGAAATGCAGGCAACTAATCATGTGGTAAAATGTTCTGTAAATTTAACTAAGTATAGGAGGTAGAAAGAAGATAATGACTAATAGACTTGTGGTTCAGGACATGATAGGATAGTGCCCATCAAGCTATCTCCCACTGAAAACAACTATAAAAGATGTAAAGTATTGAAGAGCAATTAAAACAAGTAGGTCATGAGGTGCTAGGATCCTTGACATGAGAAAAGTTTATGAGGTTGGCTCCGCATTTGCATGATTTTCCTCAGTTCCAGAAGATGTTTTTTAAAAACTATTTCTTTGATTGTTTACTTTCCTAGTCATTTGCTCTTTCTTTGTTTTTCTACTATGAATGTCAAAATCCTGCATTGTTCTTCCTTCAGTTTCAAGCTTTCTCTGGTTGAAAAGTAAGAAGGTTTCTTACTTTCTTTTATATTTTGGAAAATTTCTTTGACTTTTCTTGACGAATCTTCCACTACATTTTTTATTTCAGCTTTTATATTTTTACTGACATCTGTTTAACTCTCTAAATGGCCTTTTATCAAAGGAGTCTATTCTCTTTTATGTATTTAACATCATACTATATCAAATAGAATTATTTTTTGTGTTCTCTAAAATATCTGTTTTCCTTAGTATCAGTTTTGTTTTTTGTTTTTTTCCAGTTGCCCATTCTTTCTTTTTTGTTGTTGGTTTTCTCAAATATTGAGTGATCCTTATGGGTTCATTCATATTTATGAACAAATGGCTAGGCTGGTTAATTTACAGATTCTTTTACTCCAAAGGCTTTTCTCTGACTTGAAGTCTCACTGTATAACTTGGCCATGTTTATAGGCTACTGAGACTGCTAATCATCACTTGGGTGTGTGTTCACAAGGCGCAGGCAGCCTGGATTATCCCACATCACTAATGCTGAAATAAGTATGGCTTTAATCTGAAGAGGAAAAATGTATAAAATTACCCTGGCATCTTTTAGTCATTTTGCTTCATTTCCCCAGAGAACAATTTTCAAATTGTATACTAGGGCCATAGTTCTGTGGTTTTGGTTGGTAGTCTTCTAGTTCTAAATTATGGATCTTTCTCTTCCTTGAACCGCTTTCCCCAAATCTATGGTAGATTAAATTTATAACCCCAAACCCATAGAAATTTGTTCTTTTCATATTTTTGGCTGTATAGACGAACATTTATTTTTTCTATTTTAAATCTGAATTAAATGTGTACTGCAAATTATGGTATCTCTCAACTTAATTTCAATGTTTTTCATTGTGAAAAATGAGTAACTGAAATGTAGTTAGAGTCAAATGTGTTATCCCAAATTCTTCATTTGAAACAGTATAATTTAAAATCTCACCCCAGCACTCAACTCTTCCCTTGTGTGCCAGGTATCTTCTGTTTGCCTCCCATCCCCACATTCTGCCCAGTTATTCATCCTAGTTTCTGCCTTGGGAGACTTGACCTTGTGCACCCCAAGGAACAAAGGCTTCCTGTTGGTTTGATGTATTGGGATTTCCTGGCCCTAGATTGGAAGAGAAGGGCGAGTGAGGTCAGGGTGTTCACTTAATCTCCTTTACTGCACTTTGAGGGCTGCTGTGTTCCTGCACCTAACAATGCTGCTGTGCTTCTCCAGGTGACCTTCTCTCTAATATTCTCTTCTGAGTTTCCTCTTCTTATTAAGGCTTGAGTATTAACAGTTTCTGCTTCACTGCAACTAACTCCAAGTTACTCAAGTGTTTCCTTATACCTATACCACACCTTTGTAAATAGTTTATTTGTAAATAAGCATTCCTCAAATTACTCTAATTTGAATGTACAATCTGTTTCCTGTTGGACCCTGACAGGTACACTTTGGAAACAGACAATAACACTCCAGAAGAAAATTTGGCTGCAAATTCTTTGACTAAAACTATTGAAATAAAAAATCTTATGAAATAATCTTCTTTAGGTTTGTAATGTATATGAACATTAGCAATCTATAAACAAATATGTATTAGCATTATGGTTGAAAATGGCCCTGAAATGTGTGTAAGTTGTATAACATCCTGGCGTCTCAGTCTCTTTGTCAGTAATATGAGACTGTTAAAGGACTGGATTTATTGCCTCAGACAAGTATCATCATGATTAGTATATATTTGCTAAGCATCCGCAAGTTGTAAGATCCTTGTGCTAAGTATGCATTAAACAAAACAAAACTAACTTGTACTTAGAGGTATTATAGCATAGGTACTGAGATACGACATGATTACATGGCCTATATGCTTATCAGAAAAAAGATAAATCAGCTAAAATTTACTTTATTTTCAGGAGCTTTTGGTGTTGGGGGAAGGAGGAGGTAAAACAGTTTCTCAAAAAACTGTATGCTCCTATACCAAAAGTTATTCTTCAAAAAGGCCATCATAATGTAAAATTGGGAGTTCTTAATTTTAAAAGATGGAAAATTGTAACCATGAAAGCTGATGTATATATTCTTCATTGCATAACAGATCCCCTCTGAGAATATAAAATATATTTTTATCAAATCCCTTCTAAACTGTTAATAATGGCCACATGGTGCCGATGGGACAACCTTCACTGCTATAATCCTTGAATCACTGCCATTTATATATTCTACAAACTCAGCATACTTGGAAAGCAACTTGAAATCAATTCTACCAATTAATATAGCTTCTAAAAGTTCTTCAACTCTTTGCCTTCATCACAATTACCCTCCAGTTCATGTCAATAAATAAAAAGATTACATTTTCAAAATATCTGTCAGAGATTTTGTTGAAGTAAGAGTTAAGATGATTTGCTTCCTATTTGTCTGTGTGTGTTGGGGGGGCAGAGAGTAGGGGGGTGGTTAGTGCAGCAGGACTTTGACCACTTTCAAAGGATCCTTAGCTTCCTATTCTTGCCCAGCTTCAGTTTTTCCATTAAAAATAATACTTTTTAATCATCGCTATAGTTTGAAATCTCATGGATTCTATTGTTTTCTGACAGAGATTATCTTTTGTGCAAATTCTAGGCAACTGTTATTAAGAGATGATAACGAGCTTTAAAGTAGGTGAAGTTCAGAGTACAGATAACCAAAAAATATAATAGAAAAAGTAAATTTTAAAGATTGTTGCTGAAATCTGAAGAGTGCTGGTTGTAACAAAAGATCATCAACCTAAGAGTTAGGGAGTAGAATTCCAGCAATGATGGAGAAGGAAGCCTGCCACATGTGGCCCAGAGAACAAGGGAATCTCATAAAAAGATGTTCCCAAGAGTGGATCAATGGTATTCTTAGGGCACAAGAGGAGGGAATGAATTAATTCCTTATTTCTGTATTTTCTTCAGTATTTCTTTATTATCTTTGTGGGACACCATAGGTAAAGCATTTAGCTAATTTGGAGAATTTATTGTAGACATAATGCCTCAAAATGAGTAATATTTAGGCAAGGCAGATCAGGCAGGCAAAACATTCCAGGAAAGTGCAGGTTTTTTGGTGTAATTGACCTTAATTAGCAATGAGGTATTTTTCATTATTGTTTCAGTTTACGATTACTATCTTGGAATCAGAAATTCAATATTTTTTATTTTTACTTTTTGAGATGGACTCTCGCTCTGTCGCCCAGGCTGGAGTGCAGTGGCGCGATCTTGGCTCACTGCGACCTCTTCCTCCCGGGTTCACGCCATTCTCCTGCCTCAGCCTCCTGAGTAGCTGGGACTACAGGCACCCGCCACCATGCCCAGCTAATTTTTTATACTTTTAGTAGAGACAGGGTTTCACCGTGTTAGCCAGGGTGGTCTCAATCTCCTGACCTTGTGATCCACCCGCCTCAGCCTCCCAAAGTGCTGTGATTACAGGTGTGAGCCACCACACCCAGCCTCAGAAATTCAATTTTTTCTTCTCCTTAAACATTTCTGATTCTCAAGAGGGAATATCTACTCTGAGATATTTATTTATTGGTTTTTGTTTTGAGTTTCTTATATGCCTAAAATTCAGAAAAATGTTCTTTGAAACCAATGAGAACAAAGACACAATGTACCAGAATCTCTGGGACACATTTAAAGCAGTATGTAGAGGGAAATTTGTAGCACTAGATGCCCACAAGAGAAAGCAGGAAAGATCTAAAATCGACACCCTAACATCAAAATTAAAAGAACTAGAGAAGCAAGAGCAAACAAATTCAAAAGCTAGCAGAAGACAAGAAATAACTAAGATCAGAGCAGAACTGAAGGAGATAGAGACACGAAAAACCCTTCAAAACATCAATGAATCTAGGAGCGGGTTTTTTGGAAAGATCAACAAAATAGATAGACTCACTAGCAAGACTAATAAAGAAGAAAAGAGAGAAGAATCAAATAGACGCAATAAAAAATGATAAAGGGGATATCACCACCGATCCAACAGAAATACAAACTACCATTAGGGAATACTATAAACACCTCTATGCAAATAAATTAGAAAATCTAGAAGAAATGGATGAATTCCTGGACACATACACCCTTCCAAGTCTAGACCAGGAAGAAGTCAAATCCCTGAACAGACCAATAACAGGTTCTGAAACTGAGGCAGTAACTAATAGCCTGCCAACCAAAAAAATTCCAGGACCAGACGGATTCACAGCCGAATTCTACCAGAGTTACAAAGAGGAGCTGGTACCATTCCTTCTGAAACTATTTCAAACAATAGAAAAAGAAGGGAATCCTCCCTAACTCATTTTATGAGGGCAGCATCAGCCTGATACCAAAACCCAGCAGAGACACAACAAAAAAAGAAAACTTCAGGCCAATAACCCTGATGAACATCGATGCGAAAATCCTCAATAAAATACTGGCAAACTGAATCCAGCAGCATGTTAAAAAGCTTATCCACCACGATCAAGTCGGCTTCATCCCTAGGATGCAAGGCTTGTTCAACATACCCAAATCAATAAATGTTATCCATCACATAAACAGAACCAATGACAAAAAACACATGATTATCTAAATAGATGCAGAAAAGGCCTTTGACAAAATTCAACAGCCCTTCATACTAAAAACTCTCAATAAACTAGGTATCAGTGAAATGTATCTCAAAATAATAAGAGCTATTTATGACAAATCCACAGCCAATATCATACTGAATGGGCAAAAACTGGAAGTATTCCCTTTGAAAACAGGCACAAGACAAGGATGCCCTCCCTCACCACTCCTACTCAACATAGTATTGGAAGTTCTGGCCTGGGCAATTAGGCGAGAGAAAGAAATAAAGGGTATTCAAATAGGAAAAGAGGAAGTCAAATTGTCTCTGTTTGCAGATGACATGATCATATATTTAGAAAACCCCATCGTCTCAGCCCAAAATCTCCTTAAACTGATAAGCAACTTCAGCAAAGTCTCAGGATACAAAATCAACGTGCAAAAATCACAAGCATTTCTATACACCAATAATAGACAGATAGCCAAATCATGAGTGAACTCCCATTCACAATTGCTACTAAGAGAATAAAATACCTAGGAATACAACTTACAAGGGATGTGAAGGACCTCTTCAAGGAGAACTACAAACCACTGTTCAAGGAAATAAGAGAGGACACAAACAAATCGAAAAACGTTCCATGCTCATGGATAGAAAGAATCAGTATCATGAAAATGGCCATACTGCCCAAAGTAATTTATAGATTCAATGCTATCCCCATCAAGCTACCATTGACTTTCTTCACAGAATTGGAAAAAACTACTTTAAACTTCATATGGAACCAAAAAAAGAGACTGCATAGCCAAGACAATCCTAAGCAAAAAGAACAAAGCTGGAGGTGTCATGCTACCTGATTTAAAACTATATTACAAGGCTACAGTAACTAAAACAGCATGGTACTGGTACCAAAACATATATATAGACCAATGGAACAGAACAGAGGCCTCAAAAATAACACCACACATCTGCAACCATCTGATCTTTGACAAACCTGACACAAACAAGCAATGGAGAAAGGATTCCCTATTTAATAAATGGTGTTGGGAAACCTGGCTAGCCATATGCAGAAAACTGAAACTGGACCCCTTCCTTATACCTTATACAAAAATTAACTCAAGATGGATTAAAGACTTAAAAGTAAGACCTAAAACCATAAAAATGCTAGAAGGAAGATAGAGCTCAAGACATCTCTAAAGTTAAGTTATGCAACCCTTAGTGCTCCTGGGAACCCTGCTTGCATATGTCTGTAATGTCAAGCCCAAGGATTCCCTGATGACCAGGTAGCCCACAATGTTCCTTTGCTGCTTTGTGTTTCCTCTTTCCTCTGGTTCAGTACAGATAACCTTTGTTTACATGAAGCAAAATGGTTCTGAAATAGGGAGGAAGAGAAAAAGCTTCCTTCTTATCTCTTCTCACTTCCACAGTCCCATGGATTTAGCTTTACTGGCTTCTGTGGTCTGAATGTGTTCTCTAAAATTCACATGTTGGATCTTAATTGCCAATTTAATAATATTAACAGGTGGGGCCTTTAGGCGGTGATTAAGTCATGAGGGCACAGCCCTCATGAATGACATTAATGTCCTTATAAAAGGACTTAAGGGACTGGCTAGGTCCTTTTTTTGCCTTTCTATCCCTTCCACCATGTGAAGACAGTGTTCAAGGTGCCATCTTGGAAGCAGAGACCAGGCTCTCACCAAACACTGAACCTGCCTTGATCTTGGAATTCCAGCCTCCAGAACTGTGAGAAATAAATTTCTGTTACTTATAAATTACCTAGTTGTTATAGAAGCATGGATGAGCTAAGAAGTTTGTACTGAGAAGTGGAGTGTCACTATAACAAATACCTAAAAATGTGGAAGCAGTTTTGGAGCTGGGTAATGGGTAAGGGTTATTCTGCTGAGGGCTTGGCAGAAGAGGTGGGCTGTAGAGAGAGTCTGAATCTTCTTAGAGATTACATACAGAATGGTCATAGAAATATGGATAGTAAAGGCAATTATGATGAAGTCTTAGAAATCAGAAAAAAAGTGTTAGAAATTGGAGAGAAGATTATCTTTGTTATAAAGTAGCAAAGAACCTGGCTGTTCTTTATGTCTTATTGTTTTGTGGAAAGCAGAACTTGACAGAGGTGAACTACGATATTTGGCAAAAGAAATTTCTAAGCAAAGAGTTCAGGATGTTGCATGGCTTCTCTTGACTGCTTATAGTAGAATGTGAGAAGGAAAAAGTGAATTAAATATGGAATTTATAATTAAAAGAGAAGCAAGTAAAAAGTTGGAGAATTTTCAGCCCATGAAAAATGAGCAAGTGTGTTTTGGAGAGAACACCAAAGGAGTGGCCATACAAACATTTGATAATGAGATTAGTATGGATAGAGCTAATCTAGATGCTATTTATCAAGACAGTGGAGGAATGATCCCAAAGGCATTTCAGAGATCTCCAAAATTGTCACTCCCATCACAGGCCCAGAATGCCAGGGCCTTGAGAGAAAAATGGTTCCAAGGGATGGGCCCAAGGCTCCTGTGGGATCTTGGGCTCACTTCCCGGGTCTGCCTCAAGTTTCTGCTCCATGCATTCTGTTGCAGCACTCCTTAGACACCCCAACTATTGCTCAAATAAATCCAGGTGTGGCTGAGGCCACCACGCTGGAGGAAGTGGTAAATCTTGACAGTGTCCCAGTGGTGCCAACTCTATAGGTGCAAAGAGTGCATAGGCTATGAAGGCATGTTAACTTCACCTAGATTTCAAGAGATGCCTCAGAGAGCCTCAGGGCCCAGGTACGGAACGGCCACAGGGGTGAGGCCACTGCAGAGAACACCTGATAGGGCAATGTTCAACAAAATCATGGGATGGTGGCAGACACAGAGAACCGCAATTATGATAATGCTTAGTGAAGCCATAGGTACAGGACCACCCCTTCAATCACAGACCTCCACCAGTGTGCAACATTAGCCTGGGAGAGCCACAGGCATGTGACTCCAACTCAAATGAGAGGTGCCACATCAGCTATGCCCAGCAGAGCTATGAGACCAGGACTGCTGGATGCCTTGGGGAGCCCAACTGTGCCCAGTGTGTTCAGCAAGTGGGACATGTAGACAAAGAAGGTTATTCTCAAGCTTCAAAGTTTGATGTTTGCCTTGTGGGGTTTTGGACTTTCTGGGAGCTGTTGCTCTTTTCTTCTTGCCTATTTCTGTCTTTTGGAATGGGAATGTCTACACTATGCCTATCCCACCATTGTATTTTGGAAGCACATAACTTGTTTGATTTCACAGGCTCATAGCTGAAGGGAAAATTTGCCTCAGAATGAATCATACCTTGAGTCTCACCTGTATCTCATTTAGGTGATATTTAGATAAGACCCTGGACTTCGGACCTTTGAGTTGGTGATGGAGTGAATTAAGACTTTTGAAGTTATTATGATAGAATAATTATATTTTACATATGAGAAGTACATAAACTTTGGGGATCAGAGGTGAAGGGCTGTGGGTCTGAATGTGTCCCCTAAAATTTACATGTTGAAAATTAATGGCCAATGTGATAGTATTAAGAGATTGGGCTGTTAGGACATGATTGAGTCATGAGGGCAGAGCCCTCAAAAATAAAATTAGAGACTTATGAAAGGGCTGGAGGAAACTAGCTAGGCCCCTTTCCTCTCTTGTTTCCACCTTGTGAGGACACAGTGTCCATCACCTCTAGAAGAAACAACAAGGTGCCTTCTTGGAAGAAGAGGCCCTTACTAGACGCTGAATCTCCTGGTGCCTTGATCTTGGGCTTCTCAGCCTTCGGAACTGTGAGAAATAAATTTTGCAAATTACCTAGTCTGAAGTATTTTGGGATAGCAGCACAAAAGAACTAAGACATTGGATTAGTACCCAACCATTTTCCCTAGGCTACATTCATGTCAATTTGGCAGGAAGCTGTGTTTAGATAGGCATGCACCCTCCATCCCACTTTTTGATGAGAACTGGCTTTGCCCATAAAACTGTGGTAAAGACAGGGACTTCTGATGTAGACTCCTTTCCTTGAGGTAAGGTTCATCTTAGAGCTCTTCAAACCTATGTAAACAAGCAGATGTAAATCTATGAATGGAAGTGCACCACTTGGCTCTGCAACAGTCAAGTTCCAAAAGCCAATGTATACATTGAAGAAATGGTGAGCCTCACACCCTCACCCACATAATCTATCTTATTGCAGGAGAAGAGGGGCATCCATTTAGAGCAGAGAAAGTTGAAATACAATGGTGTGTAAGAAAAACAAGAAACAGTGCAGTGTTTTTCATAGTAAAGTGTACGACAGGATGAAACTGGACAACTAGGTAGGAACCAGGTGACAGAAGGCCTCCTATAATATGTAAAGCCATCTGAACTTTATTCTTAATACAGAGACATTAAACGGAGAGTATATAGTCAGATTTGTATGTTAGCTAGTCTCTCCAGCTATGAGATTATTGATGTAAGGAGAACATAAATACCACATTCTAGTCAGGATACTTCGTAGCACAAAGATATATTCACGACCTTAATTAGTGCCATAACAGTTGGGATAGTTTTCCTGGAAATGAAATGACAGGATTGAGAAATATTTAGTATATAAAACAAGCATCATGTAATGAATGATTAGATGGGTGGGAGAGATGTTAGTGAAGGAAAGAAGTTTAGGATGACTCCTGTGTTCCTGGCCTCTGTTAAATATATTTGTATGTTGAGTAGGTCAGGAGAAATTTACATGCTAGTTTTAGCATCACATCAAATCTTGACAACTTTTGAATTATTTGTTAATAAATCAATTGATTTGAACTGTATTTTTGAGGTGTTTACTTAAGATTGAGTTTGAGGCATATTTCACAGAAAATTTAAATCACTACTGTAACAATTCTTTATTGTTATGTTAACCTACAATGTCCTCAAAATAGATAATATTTAATATATACAAACAATGGGTAATAGAAATCATTTATTCTCTCCATATATCTGTCTGTCCTAGAAGGCTTAAAATGAGCCCCACCTTTTTATTAAGGAATATTTAACACAGGAAAAAATTTCAGAATGCTACCAGACTTGGCTTTCTGGCAGATTCTCCTCAACATAGCTGTGGAGATGATGAGACAGAAATAATCTGGATAACTGGTTAATTGAGTTAGTTTTTCATTTTCACAAGTAATTTATTAAGTATTTTTATTGAGATGGAAATATGTCCATGAAAAGGAGGCCCTGGAGAAACTCATTTCATGTATTCCTGGAAAAGAAGATTGTTGAACCTAGCAAATATTTGCTATTTTTTCTTTTAGATATCAAAACGCACACACATCAGCCAAAGACAGAAAATGGTTAGACATTCCACTTGATACCTGTATTTATGTGCTTCAAACCAGGCTTCCAGTTTCAATGTTTTAAATTAAATTAGAAATACAATGGGTAAAGTTTATTTCTCATTTCTAATTTGGTTTAAGTGTTTGTGGTGATGAAAATGATAATGTTCACCATGGCATTAATTTCAAAGAAAATGACTACTCAAGTTCTTTCGGTGTTTTTCAAAAGGAAAAATGCCATAGATTCACATTACATATTCAGCATAAAGTTCATCCTAAGCTCTGTCATTCATTAAAATACACATCTCACTTTCAAAGTTGCATTTCATGAACAAATTTAACTTGTTTAACAGCATGCCCAATTCTATCCTACACGGTCATGGTATAGTATAGTCAATTTGCATTTAAAGATAAATCAACTTCAAAAGGGTAACTGAAATGTCAATGTCATTAGAGTCAGATGGAAATTGAGGCAATTCAATCAAGGAGAAAGGAGACATTGATCTTGTGGTTGCACCATCCCTCATCTCCAATATCCCTTCTACTCTTGTTCCATTGACTTTCAATAATCAGGTTCCAGAAGCATGAGATGATCTTGACTGAAATAGAGCTAGTTAAATTGGATTGACAGTATTTACTCAGTGCCCATTACAAATATTAGAGAGGAGAAAGTATGAATTTGTTTATTGCAGCAAAAATATTTATTGAACAGGTACTGTATGCAGGAAACTGTGCAAAGTCCTGTGAGTTCACCAGTGATCAAAATGGGTGAGGCTCCTCAAATTGAATAGGTGCATTAGGTTTCAGTTAAAAAAAAAAAAAAAAAAGCTTTTGGGGGCTGAGGTGGGTGGATCAGGAGGTCAGAAGATCGAGACCATCCTGTCCAACATGGTGAAACCACATCTCTAGTAAAAATACAAAAATTAGCCGGGTGTGGTGGCACGTGCCTGTAATCCCAGCTACTTGGGAGGCTGAGGCAGGAGAATCCCTTGAACCAGGGAGTCGGAAGTTGGAGTGAGCTGAGATTGTGCCACTGCACTCCAGCCTGGTGACAGAGCAAGGCTCCATGTAAAAAAAAGAAAAAAAAAAGACTATTAATGATATACAATAAAGAACTATTCTAGGGATCGGATCTTGTATAGACTTCTTACCAAACTCCCACACTTGTCTATTGCTCATTGCTTCCAAATTGGGCTACATTGTGAACCTGAAAGAGCTTCTGGTACCACTGACCATGGAGATATACCTGGCCCTGGGTTTGGAGAGTTGAAACGCTGGCTGCTCCCCATGTCAACAGGATAAGCCAGCAGATCAGCAGTAATGTGTCTGTGCTATAAAGGTGCCTGGTCCTATACCAATCTTCAGAGAAAATGATCTCTGCTTTACTTGGGTATTCCAAATCTCACACAAATTTTTTCTAATAGTCATATTCTGGTCACATTCAGCAAAGGGGATTCTGGGAAATGTGGTTCCAGCTTAATGTCTCGCTACACATCGCCACCACAAAGATTACACAGTTTTGAGGAGATATTAATCAAATAAGCACATAAAAGTGTAACTGGTACAAGAATATGCAAAGGTGGCATAAAGTGCCTTAAGGATTTGACTAGTCAGGCAAGTTAAGAAAAAACTTCAGCTTTTATCTGAAGTATAAGAAAGTTTTCTAGTTCTAGATCCCTGAGGAATCGCCACACTGACTTCCACAATGGTTGAACTAGTTTACAGTCCCACCAACAGTGTCAAAGTGTTCCTATTTCTCCACGTCCTCTCCAGCACCTGTTGTTTCCTGACTTTTTAATGATGACCATTCTAACTGGTGTGAGATGGTATCTCACTGTGGTTTTGATTTGCATTTCTCTGATGGCCAGTGATGATGAGCATTTTTTCATGTGTTTTTTGGCTGCATAAATGTCTTCTTTTGAGAAGTGTCTGTTCATGTCCTTCACCCACTTTTTGATGGGGTTGTTTGTTTTTTTCTTGTAAATTTGTTTGAGTTCATTGTAGATTCTGGATATTAGCCCTTTGTCAGATGAGTAGGTTGCAAAAATTTTCTCCCATTCTGTAGGCTGCCTGTTCACTCTGATGGTAGTTTCTTTTGCTGTGCAGAAGCTCTTTAGTTTAATTAGATCCCATTTGTCAATTTTGGCTTTTGTTGCCATTGCTTTTGGTGTTTTAGACATGAAGTCCTTGAAATACCATTTGACCCAGCCATCCCATTACTGGGTATATACCCAGAGGATTATAAATCATGCTGCTATAAAGACACATGCACACGTATGTTCATTGCAGCACTATTCACAATAGCAAAGAGTTGGAACCAACCCAAATGTCCAACAATGATAGTCTGGATTAAGAAAATGTGGCACATATACACCATGGAATACTATGCAGCCATTAAAAATGATGAATTCATATCCTTTGTAGGGACATGGATGAAACTGGAAAACATCATTCTCAGTAAACTATCGCAAGGACAAAAAACCAAACACCACATGTTCTCACTCATAGGTGGGAATTGAACAATGAGAACTCATGGACACAGGAAGGGGAACATCACACTCCAGGGACTGTTGTGGGGTGGGGGGAGGGGGGAGGGACAGCATTAGGAGATATACCTAATGCTAAATGACAAGTTAATGGGTGCAGCAAAACAACATGGTACATGGATACATATGTAACAAACCTGCACATTGTGCACATGTACCCTAAAACCTAAAGTATAATAATAATAAAAAAGAAAGTTTCTATTAGCAATCTTAGACATGAAGACGCTTTTTAAAACGTGGAAAGAGCAGGTGCAAATGCCTGATGAGAAGGGCCACAGCTTACGGCTGGATGTATATGTAGAATTTAATACTTTGAAATATTAAGTTACATATGTATATATGTGTATTCGTGCATATGTATGTGTGAATATATGTGTATATAAAAGTATATATTTTTAACTTCTATTTTAAGTTCAGGGGAACATGTGCAGGTTTGTTTTATAGGTAAACTTGTGTCATGAGGGTTTCTTATACAGATTTTTTTCGGCACCCAGGTACTAAGCCTAGTACCCATTAGTTAATTTTTCTTATCCTCTCCCTCCTCCCCCTCCCCCACTTCACCCTCTGATAAGCCCCACTGTGTGTTGTTCCCCTCTGTGTGTCCATGTGTTCTCATCATTTAGCTCCCACTTATAGGTGAGAACATGCAGTATTTGGTTTTCTGTTCCTGCATCAGTTTGCTAAGGATATTGGACTCCAGGTCCACCCATGTTTCTGTAAAGGTCATGATCTCATTATTTTTGATGGCTGCAAATTATTCCATGGTGTATATGTACCACATTTTCTTTATCCAGTTTATTTTTTGAGACAAGGTGTCACCCTGTCACCCAGGATAGAGTGCTGTGGTGCAATCACGGGTCACTGAAGCCTTGACCCTCTGGGTTTAAGCGATCTTCACACTTCAGCCTCCCAGGTAGCAGGGATCATAGGTGTGCACTAGTTCTATATTTAAATGTAGTTAAATAATATGTAAATATTGTTACAGATGGTTGTGCATGAGATATAATTATAGGTAAATATTTACAGAAAGATTAAAACCATTCAATTTATAGACAAATAGGAAGGTATATAGTATATACAATGAAAAATTCCAATCGACTAATTTTCAAAATGTATGAGTTATTTTAAATTAAGGTTATTTGTCAATTATTAATCTGTGGAAGCTTAAGATCAATACGCTAAGAAAAATAAGCCCTTCATCAGAAGAAAACAAATATGTAATTATGAAATATCTAAATTCACCCATGTACAAAAATGTATTTATTGTATGCCTACAGACTGTCAGATTATCATAGCAAGAGCTGAGAATGCATACACATACACACACACACACACACACACACACACACACACACACACACACACACCAGTCCACTCAGGGAGTTTGCAGCAGAAAGAGGCATGGAAATCAACAATGGTAGTACAATGAAGATCTGCTTAAAAGATTATTAATGTAGGAGTGGATTTATCAGCAGGGGAATAATATTAGGAGTGACTTAACAAATGAATCATTTAGTAACTGAGCACTCATTGAAGAAGCTTCCATGCAAAATTAACCCTACATGTATATGTACTGAAAAGTGAGCACATTTAGTTAGCCCAAATAACTCTGTGCTGCCTGACATTGTTTAAATACAAAAAATGAATGACAATATGCATGATGAGGGAGAGGATAAAGATCAAATAGGAAAAGCTTCTACATGAGTTAAGAAATTAAAACTTTATTTTAGCTTCCAGTCCTCAGAAATGTGAGAGAATAAATTCCTGTTGTTTAAGCTCAAAAACAAACAAATAAACACCAAAAACCTCTATCTTAGAGCTAAGGGTGGCTAATAGATTTTGACCAGCAAAGATAAATCAGTAAATTTGCATCTTAAAAAACTAATTTGTAATACTGAAATCCAATTGAAGGTAGACAATACCAATATGGCAATATTTTTACCTTTTTTTTATTTCTTACTAATCCTATAAAAAGATGAGACTGAATTCTTGCCTCCCTGTCTCCTGAATTCTTCCAATCAACTCAATTAGGGCCATCTAGTCTTACTTATAGGTACTGACATATCTCAGATTTATAGTGTATAGCTCTAGTCCTCTTCATTTATTCAACTCAATAATGTATATAATAAATTTACCCAACCAAGTATTAAGTGCAGCAAACATCTCAGAAGTGAAAACTGAAAGAAGGAGAGGGAGGAGGAGAAATAATTAGAAGAAATAACAAGGTGTAAAATGAAGTGGGAAAAATGACTTACTCATGGGATGTACACCAGGATGAACCCTAATGTAAACAATGGTCCTTGGGTGACAAGGATGTGTCAGTGTAGGTTCATCATCCGTCATAATTGTACCACTCTGGTGAAGGATGTTGGTAATGAGGGAGGCTAGTCATGTGTGGGGGCAGGGAGTACATGGGAAATCTCAGTTTGGCTATGAACTTAAAACTGCTCTAAAAAAGTGAAGTATTTTAAAAATAAATGACAAATGGGAGAATCTTTAGTATGTAATCTGCAGGATGGGAAGGAGAGATCTGAGAGGAATGAGGAGGAGAGTATCTCAGAAGGAAAAATCACATGCACAAATATATCAGTGCATTCTAGGAATTAGAGGACTGCTGTAGTGCTACAGGTACAAAGTTAGAAAGGCCAGGCTAGAAGCCATGCTGCAGGGGGAAACTGGATTCTATATGCAAGGAGGAGTCATTGAATTATTATATTTTTACATAAGTAAAATACAATGGAAGAACTAAAATAAACTTGACTAGTATCTCTGCAACTAAACACCAAATCAGCCTTGTTGGTCATTCCATTTAGACAGAATTCTTATGAGGAGCATGTTTACTCTGTATTTTTTTTCTTCAGCTCAAGAGATTGTACTTTTGCATTTTTCTTCATAATCATTATCCTATTCACAGATTCAGTAATTAGTGAAATTAGTGAAAACAACATTAGTAATTAGTGAAAAACAAGAGTTTGGGACACTTTTATTCATTTAATCTTTGTTAATTGAGAACATACTATTTTTATAGTATGGGGTACTACTGTGGAAGAACATATATGCTGGATTCTGGGGATAAAGCATTAAACAAGATAGAAACCACCCTGGTTCCCGCTGAGCATACAGCCAAGTGATGAATGACAAAACATAGTAAATCTGGGTTTTCCTTTTTTGAGCTATGGATGGCTGTGGCCAAGTTATCTATAGTTCATTTCATGAACAAATATGGTTATTATAATATTTAACTCCTAGAGGTACACAGAATTGGAGTAGTATACATAAAGTACCTAATGGAACATCTGAAACATAATATTCATTAAGTAAATATTTTATTAAAAGTTGCTATTACTATGATTAAATACTTGTCTCATATGAGTAGTGAATATATAGACTTTAGCCGTAATATTGAGTGACTTTGATATTTTAATTACCTTAACAATTAAGGGGCCTTTGTGCATGCATGGGTGGGTGTGTGGGTGTGTGTGTGTGTGTGTGTGTGTGTGTGTGTGAGAGAGAGAGAGAGAGAGAGATTGGGAAAAAGAGGAGAGACTCTTTAGTTTGTGTCACAAAGAGAGGAATAAATGTTCCTCCATCATAAGTCCCTATTCTCATATTCATTGTATCAAGTGGATAAGAAAAGAGGCTCTAGTTTTAAACCCTCCAAGTTTGAATCCTGACTTCTACCATTTATGGCTATGAGAACCTGTTCAAATTGATTAGCTTTTCTGTGGTCCAGTCACATCACATGTAGAAAGATGTTGATAATACCTATCTCTTAGGGTTTCTATAAGAATTGCATTAGGTAATACATGTACAGTGTTTAGAACACTGCCTGATATATAAGTATTCAATTCCATTACTGATTCTTATTCCTACCTCTCCGGAGTTTCGGTCCTGATTTGTTTTCCTAATTATTATCTGGGACCTGTAGAAATACAAAAATTGGATGGGTTTTTATGTATAATGTTGACATTTTCAAAAAATGTTAAGAAAAGACAAATTATGTTATTGCTGTGGGGAAAATAACTACCAGGACTGGTTTTATACCTGTCTAATCAACCAATGTTCCATAGCCAAGGTAACAAGTAAAACTCAGAACTAGATTTAAATCTGTCCAATTGAGCAAGGACAATTTGCTTCAGTGAACATGTCCCTGAAGGCCAGTCAATTAATACTAACTCATGCCTTGCAAATCTCCCCACTGACAGTCAACTCGCTCCAGTGAACATGTTTCTAAGGCTGACATGGAACCACTATTTTGAAAAATAATAAACTAGGCTTCTAAGATTGACAACCCACTCCTGCCTCTACAACTAACACAAAATATGATTCTACAGCTGATATCAATCCATTCTGGCTCCCATATAAACAACACACCTGAATCAATCTCAAGCTCTTCCCCAACACCCTATGTAAAATTAGTAGTTTGCAACGCTCAGTGAGGCTTCATCTGATCAACATAGCTCTTTTTTTTTTTTACTTCCATCAGCAATAAATCAAGCTTACTGATTTGAGTTTTGAATAGAGGTCTCTTTTTTTTTTTTTTTTTTAACAGCGTAGTTTTCTCCAACAGGGAAATATGGTATCTTTGACCAATAAATCTACCCAGCCCTTTTGTATGCCAGTTTCCTTTGTTCTTCAGATTTCCTGCCAGGTGCAACTGGTTTAACATGATCTCAACTCTAACTTATTTCATTGAGCTCTTATTACAAAATTTATGTTATAATTTGTTGCTAAGTAGTATTAGTATATTAGATGCTTTGGTTTGGTGGTGCACTGTTTGTTAAATATTTTTGCCACTAACATGCTGACTTCAGTGACTTGGCTTGCTTTTCATTTTTGTCTTTCTCTTAGTGAAAAAGATTTGTGTCATGGCTTTACATGGATTGTCTTCCTTCTGGTGACTTGAGTCACGGAGTGGTCCCTAGAAAATGGATGGAGGTATCAGTTGGATAAACCTCCAATGTAGTCCAAACCAGCCTAAAAGTATCATTGTTGCAGCCCCATTATGCTGCAGGTAATTTATACTGAGATGTTTGATCAAATTGTGTCTTGGCTCATCTCCAAAATCATGAAGAGACTTGCTGTCATGTCAATTTGTGTACAAGGTCACTCTACTTCACATTTCCAGGCCAGTGATTATTGGGTCATTGTTGCACCACCTCTTCCTGGCCTTGGCTTGGGTTGGGTAATGCAGAACATCATTTATAAAAACACAGATGTAACAGATTTTAGAGGTTCTTTTTTGTTTATTATGGGTTTGTCCAAATCAAAACTGCAACATCTTCCTGGCAAAATCTGTGAATCTTTCATAAATTTGTATTATATTCACAGCTGTTGTATCTTCTTTGGTGAATGGTTTAAAAAATTTTTAATTTATCATTTTGAAGAATTTTAATATTTCATAATTATTACTTTTTTAAGAAATTCAGAAAAAATTAATAATATTAAATATGCAATGATCAGTATTTTAATTAATATCCAAAGCCACAAAACCAAACATTGACTCCAGAATAGCTTGTTTAAAAAACTCTCTAGTTTATTCCTGCTCAAGTCTTCTGAAATATACTTTCCTTGAATTTCTTCTCTGTACTTACATCCTTTTGCTTTTTATCCTAAGTGTTCACATGTGCTATCTTTTCCTCAGCATTTTTTTCTCAGAAAAAGAACAATTGCATTGCACAATATCCCCTTCAAATTACAAGACCAGAAGGCTCATCTATGAATATTAACTTTGATCTAGAACCAATTTGGAGTTCATAAATTAAGTTTTCCTTTTGAACCTCAGGAATTTAGGCAGAAATTTTCTGAAAAAAAAATCAGAATTGCTTTAGGTGCCACCAGCTATGTATCAGCAAGTAAACAGTCATCCTCTCAGATAAGGAAATATAATAAGAATTAATAAGATGAAAAAGACTAGGAAGAAATTTCAGTAACCCAGCTGTGCATGATTTTAAAAATATTCTTGAAAGAGCAAGAAAAAAAATTTAAAATATATTTCATATATAAGCCCATTTCAGAATTCTCTCCCTTAAAGTAAATTGGATAAAGATCCAAAATTATAAACAAAATAGAGCTGAATCACAGGAGATTTTACAATTAGATGATACATTTTCAGATAATATCCTGAAGTAGATAGAAGAGACAAAGTAAATGGAGGGTTTTTTTTCTGTTTTTTTTTTTTAATAACAAGCTTTACATCTAAAATTATAGTAGGAAACTGCTAGATGGACTCCAGCATTTGCCGACATTTTCAATGAGCCATAGAAAGTAAACAAGCTAAAAATTAAAATCAATTATGGCTACCAGCTAGATAGAACCACCAGCTCCCAAAACAAAAATAAAACCAAAAGATTCTCTGATCCTTAGAATTGAGAGCCTAGGAAGAGACACAAGTAGAAATGACAAAAGAAGTACTGTTAGAAGCAAGAACGTTCCACACTTGCTAAGAAGTGGTGGGTGACTATCTGAACGCTGCCCTGTGATTTCACTCCAAGGGAGAGACTAGTGTTCCACAATTCTGTTTTCTTCTAAACTCCCAAGGGGAAATATCTATAAATAGAGATGGACATTAATACATCTTTCTCATTAATATGGGTGTTAAATATTTTATTAATCCAACTACCACAGAACATTAGATTCCTCGGAACTAAACTTTCAAATTACCTAAAACTCATGAAATAAAGCAAATTGACTTTGGATGGCTCATAAACAACAGTAATAGTAATGGTGTAGTAATAATAAAATGCAACAAAATATAGTTTTGCTTAAAGCAAAAATGTATGGTTGGGCCAGAAGATAGTAAAAGAAAGCTTTGAATGTGTAGAGTTAACAGGTAAAACCCTTCAGGAGAAGTAAACATTCTTTGCCTTGGTTTACATAAACCATTCAAATACTGAAAATTTTTACAATTCTAAATCCTTTTCTGCCAACATATAATTATTACTTTGAGATTACTATTATGAGAACACAATTTTTTTCCCTTACACAAACCCTGCAAATGTAATAAGTAGGTAGGAGTCTACTTTTCAAAGAGAATTACCAGATAAAATTTACTGCAGAGGAGTTATTTTTAGAAGTTTCATTTATAGCTGATCTGGACATCAGTATACCTACACTATGTATAATTCAAGAAGCAAGTAAAGAAGGGGCTCTGATCTCAGAGGCTCCACAGACAAAAGACAGAAAAAGTGGGCAACAGTTTATAAGAATCCAGATGAGTCTTTTCAGATTATTATAAGCTTTAATTTTTCCCAAGTTTTTTTACCTGATATTCCTACAACATAGCCGAAGATATTATACACACGCAAAAAGCAAAGGCATATACTGATGATATCCTATATCTTGATGCAATATCCAAGGTTTTTTATTTGCCTCCGAATATCTGTAGCCTGAACTAATTGAAGCAGTTAAAGCTGCTTTTTAATATGAAGGTTCTACATGTAGTACAATCTCAATTGCTAGATGAAAGCACTAGGTTAGTTCATTATTGATTATGAAAGCTTATAACTTTCCATTCATCTTAGCATCAACTTAACTTTTTAAATAAAAAAACTTAATATTTTATTCAATGAAAAAGAAGCTCACAATTGTGTTTATCAAGTTTAAGTGTCCATGTATAGAACAGATATTTTGGTTAATCCTGTCTTCATCAGTTCCAGCTGCTATAACAAATTACCATAGACTGGATGGCTCATAAACAATGAAATTTATTTCTCATAGTTCTGGAGGCTGGAAGTCCTCCAGATCAGGTGCCAGCATCGTCAAGTTCTGGTGAGGGTGATCTTCTGGGCTGCAGAGTACCCACTTCTTGTAGTGTCCTCATATCATAGAAAAAGGGTGAGAGGCTCATTGGGGTCTCTTTTATAAGGGCATTAATCCCATTCATGAAAGTTCTACACTCATGACCTAATTACCTCTCAAAGGTCCCACCTCCTAATACCTATGTTGAAATATGGGTGGACAAAAGATATGAAACAACCATATTGTGATAATGGACAATATGAAGAGCAGGACTGTTATCCTTGAGAAAAGGGGGAGAAACAGAGTGCCATGTTCTACTTATATTTCCCTCTGGGGGCACCTATAACCATACTGTAGTGGAGGGCAAATCAAGCAGAGCACATCACTCTCAGTAAGTTGAGGAGACAGTGACTGGCATTCAGGGAGGTTGCAGTGGTGGGTGTTGCTAGGGGAGAGTAACACAGAGTAGGTGATTACGGAAAAGAGAGTTCAAAAAAATCCCTAAGTTTCTCCTTGAAGCCTTGGCTAAATTCTAAGCAGCATATTTGTCAGATGAGACACCATGAAGCCGGGTAAAAATACAACTATCAGGGAAAGAACAACTACCAGAAAACTCGAAGTGCAATAATTACAATGGCTTTCAAAGGACTGAGTGATCATTGAGTTGAGTAGAAAAATCTAGTTAAATACACAGGGTGTTCAGTAGACAGCCCCCAATGGTTACAATTTGATGATAAATTAGTTCTAGAGTAAAAGCTGTTCCAGATATGCCCTAATAAAGCCTAACACTGAATCTTAGGATCAAGCAGATCCACAAGTAACAAAACTGCCTGTAATATAAGGTTGAAGGAGAAGCATATCATACAAAAACTCTGATCTACAAAAGGAAATAAAAATATCCAAATGATAAATACAAGGGTTTTATTTTAAAAATGTTAAAAAACAATTGACTCCATAAAGCAAAAATGACTGTAATGTATTGTGGATTTTATAAATTATATAGATATAAAGGTTTATGGCAACATTAAGATAAAGGAAAGAAAATAATAATTTATGAATACTGTTGGAAGTTTCCACATTATAGATGAAAGAATAAAATATAATTTGAAGATGGACTACCAAATTAAAGATTCATATTGTAAATTCTAGAGTAATCACTAAGATAATAAAACATTGTAGCTAATGACTCAATAGAGGAGATAAAAGAGAAAACTAAAAACACCCAATCCAAAAGTATGCAGAAAAATAGAAAAAGAAAAAGAAAAAAAAAGTATATGATAAGTGAAAAAGCAGCAGCAAAATAGTATACTTAATCCCAATCATATTAGTAATTATATTAAGCATAAGTGGCCTTAATTCTGAAATTATAAGGCAGAAATCGTTAGCTGGTTATAAAAATACAAGATGTTAACTATACACCACCTATAAGAAACATATTTTAAAGATTGTTTAAAGACTCAGATAGGTTAAAAGTAAAAACCTGGTTAAAAAAAATAGAGACATACATACACTAGACATAGAAAGGTGAAGTAGTTATACTATATCTGACATTGTGGGTTTCAGGATAAGAAGTACCTGACACAAAGAGATATATTTCATGATGATAAAAAGTTCAGTTCATCAAGACAATCCAACAGTCTTAAAAATACATGAACCCAATAGCAGAGCTTCAAAATACAGGAAAGAAAAAATGTATTTAGACATAAATAAAAGGGCATATAGAAGGATCCACAATTGTGGTTGGAGATTTCAACACTCTCCTCTCAGCAGTTGATGAGCATGTAGACGAAAAATCAGTGAAGATACAGGAGATTTGAACAGTACTATCAACCACCTGGAACTAGTTGAGATATATAAAATACTTAATTAACAAGAGATGAGTACACACACTTTTCAAGTGCATCTGGAACATTTACCTAGACAGGCCATATGAAGAGGCATAAAAAGTTCTCAATAAATTTAAATAGTATTAAACATATTTTTGTAACAAAATATTTTGAAACCTATATTAGAAATATTCAAATATTTTAAAATTAAACAGCTGTTCCTGTTTAACTTCTGACCCACCCATGGCTCTAAAATTTTACAGTTAATTAGAAAATATTTTGAATGGAGTGAATTTAATATGCAATATAATCAAATCTGTGAGATAATGCTAACGCACCACATAGAGGAACTATAATACCATAATTGCTTTTGTCAGAAAAGAGAAAAACCTAAAATTAAAGATTAAGATTACTTCTTAAATAGTGAAAAAAAAAAAGAAGTGCAACGTAAACTCAAATTAAAAAAAAAATGCAGGAAATAATAAAAGAAAAAGGTGGGCAGTTAACTCATAAAAAGGCAATTAATACAGAAAATAAATCCCAAAAGTTGTCTTTTACAAAGAGCAATAAAATTAATAAATCTCTGGGTAGACCAATTAAGAAGAATTATCAGCGTGAGGATTTTTAAAATGACATCTGCCAGCTGCAGTGGTTCACACCTGTGTCTCAGCTACTCGGGAGGCTGAGGTGGGATGATCACTTGAGCCCAGGAGTAAAAAAAGAAGAACTGGACATCATTAGAAATCCAATAGGCATTAAAAATAGTCAGTAAATGTATTATAACCACTCTTCAGAATCAGGACACATCATTCCACAAATGTTTTTTGGATATCAAGACTGATTTTGCCAACATATACACCAAGAAGTTATGAAAACGCTTATTGCTTATATATAACAAGGCTTTTGGGGGAGATCACAGCAGGCATCCAAGTTATCTGAAAATGGTTTCATAGAGCAGGAAAAGGAGGTTGACATGGAGTTTTTATTGTGGTTGTGGATGGGGCTGGGATTCCCTTGTGCAGGCAGGGGTTTGCATGATTTGAAACTCTCATTGGTATCAAAAGAGAGGGCATAAAGGCCTTCATATTGGTTTTCCCAGATGCGAGACAGAAAGGAAAGATATAGAGGTGAGGTTTAAAAGTTGTCAGCACTCAAATTACAAAACATAAAGTCAAACTCTTTGTCAAAGAAAATTATGAAAACATTTATCCCAATAAATTTTATAACTTGAAATGGACAAATAAAAGATTAAAATAATCAAACATACAAATAAGCAGTAGAAAATCTAAATAGTATATGTATGCAGTCAAATTCACAAGTAACACCCTCCTACAAGGAAAACTCCAGGCCAGGATGACTTCACTGTTGAATTCTAATAGACATTTCAGGAAGAAATACTACCAATCTTATACAAACCCATGCAAAAACAAAGGAAAATAAAATACTTGTAACTATTTTTTTTGAAGCTAGCATTATCATGATGCCAGGGCAGACCAAAACATTACAGGAAAACTGCAGATCTCATAAACATAGACACAAAGCTCTTAAAAATATTTTAGAAAATTAAATTTAATACTATGTAAAAATGATAACACATTATGACCCAGAGATGCATATTTGGTCTAACATTCTGAAATAAATCATTATAATTTATCATATTTATGGAAAAAATTACAGCTAATGTCATATTTCATGGTGAAATATCAAGTGTTTTCTCCTAAGCTCAAGAATAATATAATCATTTCTATTCATGATCAGTAGGAATGAGGGGCTTTAGCTAATGTAGTATACAGCAAGGAAAAGAAACAATAAACAAAGAGATTGAAAAAATATCCAATCTTGATATTCAGAAAACATTTTAAAACCTGAGAAGTATACTTAAAATTTTTCAGAAACAAAAAGTGAATTTAGTATAGTCAAATGATACAAGGTCAATACAAAAATGGAATTGTATTTTGCTCTGTAGGAATATTGTAACTATTTATGAATGAAATAATGTAAAAGAAAATATGCCCTAAGTAGCATGGAAAAGTTGAAATATTTATTATCATTTAATAAAGTATGTGTAAGGCTTGTATATTACAAGCTAAATTTCTTTGGTTGAGATAAATGAAAGTGTATACACACCTCTTTAATTTATCTCAATAAAAGAATGATCTATCTCTCCATATGTATATATACACATATGTATTCTTTACACACACACACACACACACACACACACAATCATGTTCTTTGATTGAAGATTCCATCTTGTTAATATGTTAGTTCTGCCTAAACGGATCTACAGATTTAACAAAATCTCAATTTAAATTCACGTTGTTTTCTTTTTCTTTTTTGGAAATGCACAAGTTGATTTAAATTTATATGAAAATGCAATAAGCCTAAAACAGCCAAAATAATTTTGAAAATGAACAATGTTGGAGAATTTGCACTAACTGATTTTAAAAGTTCCTATGAATCAGGGTTTCTCAACCTAGACACTATTGACGTTAGGGCTAGATCATTCTTTCTTGTGGGAACTATCCTGTGCATTGCAGGATTGTGGGCAGCATCATTGGCCTCTATCCACTAGATGCCAGTAGTATCTGCCACATCCTCTAATTGTGATAACTAAAAATGTTTCCAGGCATTGCCAGATATTCCCTGGAGTCTAAATCTCCCCCGGGTAAGAACCACTGCTATAAAGCTACATAATTAAGACAGCTTCACGTTGGCATAAGGATAAAAATAAAGATCACTGGAACAAAATAGATAGGGCAGAAATAGACCAACACAGAATCTATTGATTTTTTTTGACAAGGTGCCACAATAATTGAAGGAGAAAGAACAATCTTTTCAACAGATGGTTTTAGAACAACTAGCTATCCATATGGAGAAAAATACACTTCAGCTGTTACTTCACAGCCTACACAAAAATTAATTCAAAGTAGATCACGGTACTAAATGTCAATACCCCAAAGTCTAAATCTTCAAGAAGAAAACATAGGAAGAAATATTTATGACAATAGAGTAAGCAAAGAGTTTTTAGATCAGACCACCAAAGATCAAGAACCAAAAAAGAAAAATTTTATGATGTGTACTGTATCAAATATATTAATTTATGTTCTTATAAAGATGGTTTTAAGAAAATGGAAAGTTATGATATCAGACAGGGAGAAAATATTCATTACAAAGAACTTGTATCTGAAATACATATTTTAAAATTCACAATACTTAAGTGTGAGCATGTATACACAATACATAATGAACTCCTACAGTTCAATAAAAACACAAGTAGCCCAAATTAAAAAAAAAAAAACTATGCAAATGACTTGAAGAGACACTTCACAAAAGAAGGTAAACAAATAGCCAAAATGAAAAGTTATATAACATCATTAGTCAAAGAACTACAATGAAATCAGTGTAATTTCGTTACATGATGAAATGCCACTAACACATTCTAGAATGGCTAAAAATAAAATAACCGTCAATACCAAGTGTCTGTGAGAATGTGGGGCAACTGGAATTTTAATGCACTGCTGGTGGGGATGAAAAGTGGTAGAAGTACTTACATAACACAACTAGGCAGTTTCTAACACAGTTGATGAGCTCTTTCCACAAGACCCAGTGATTCCACTTCTAGGTATTTATCCAAAAGATACGAAAATCTATGTCCAACCAAAATAAATGATCCTAGCACCTTGATTCATAATACCTCAAACTAAAAACAGTCCAAATATTAAACAACAGGTGAATGGATAAACAAATTGTGGTATATTTATACAAAGAAATTTTCTTCAGTCATGCATAGGTACTTAACACATGATACAACATGTATAAACAGCAAAGAAACCAGTCACAAAAGAGTATGCATCGTATAATTCCATCTATATAAAATGTCAGAACTATAAATCTATTTTGTAAGTGAGCAGGTAGGAACATTCTAGGATGAGAGAAACAGCCCATAACTTTTTACTTGGGTGAATACAATTATTGAAAATGTTTAGATTTTATTGTATGTAAATTATATCTCAATAAGGCTGTAAAATAAAAAATAAAATGAAATAAAAAAATTATTTCCCCAAGTTTACACACAGCACCATTACAGAGTTAACTAGTTCTCTCAGATATAGCCCTAAGATGGTTTATTTTTGCTCCCTCATTAATTTTTATTCTTCATAGATGATACAAAATAATAGAAAAACTTAAAAAAAATTCCTAGCAAGAGGTAAGGTAGTTTTGAATTTTATTTCTTTTACTATTATGAACATTCTTATTTCCTTATTTGATGAAAACAATCAATTTTATTATCTCGTTGTAACTGAAATAATTTGATTTCTTTAAAAAGGAACTCATTTTTATAGAGTTCTACAACAGCAAGTTGGATAAATATTTTTAATTTTTGTTTTTAGTTATTTAGTAATTAGAAATTATCTATGATTATATTATAAATATTTGATGTAGCAAATATTTATAGTAATCATCATAACTAATTTCTACTCACTGAGGATACATATATCTATATGTTTACACATGACTTTTAAAAAAAATAAGCAAGTAAAGAAATCTGTGCAGTAATAATTATCCAGAAGCCACTTGTGCAGTGCTAGCGCAAGCATTTCGTTTTCATTGTTAGAGTTCTACTGCCCTCTGCTGGTCTCTGCATCATGAATCCTGCATCAAAAGGGACGCAGACGGAATCTGTAGGAACTGAGACTCCTTGCAAAAATACACAGAGACTTAATACTAAGAGAGTAATAACCTCAAAATTTTCCCCATCAGTTGATCTCAATTCAATGATGTATCATATCCACTAAAGGAGAAACCTAAATCTATATAGAGTTAGAATGAACTGCAGCTTTTTAAAATGTGAGGTGACCTCAGACATTAGATATAGTACAACCTCCTCATTTTATTGAAGTCATTTGAGGCTCCCAAAATTGAAGTGCCTTTATCCAATTAAATGCAATGAGTCAGCGGTGAATCCAGGAATAAAATATAGCGTTTGTGTTTATTCAAATGGAACTCGGCCAAAGTTCACCTCTGCTGAACACATTATTACAAACAATTCACATTTGTATAAAACCAGATAGCAGGGTGTAATATGAAACAATTCACATTTGTATAAAACCAGATAGCAGGGTGTAATATGAAAAACAACACATACAAATAAGTTTCTTTCCTTCTCTTATTCCTTTCTTCTTCCTTGTTTCTGCCCTGCTTCCCTTCTCCCTCTTTTTCTCTTTTCTTCCTTTCTTCCTTCCTTCCTCCTTTCTCTTTTCCTTCCTTCTCTTCTTTCTTTCTTTCTCTTTCTTTCTTTTCTTTCTTTCCTTTCTTTTTCTTTCTTTCTTTTCTCTTTCTTTCTTTCTTTCTTTCCTTCTTTCCTCTCTCTCTCTTTCTCTTTCCTTTCTTCTTTTCCTTTCCTATCCTTTTTCCTTTCCTTTCTTCCTTTCTTCATCTGTATATCAGAACACTAATTACTAAAGACACTGGTTATAAGTTACGGTGACAGCATGGAGGAAAGGTAAAATTCCTGGGCTTTGATATTAGATGTGTGTTTTAATGCCATTTCTACCATTGATAAACCATGTGATCATCATGTGATCACCTCAGTGCCTTAATCAATAAATTGGAGATGGAAATAATGGTACAACATTATACAGGGCTTGTGAGTATTAAGGCCATAAGTGCTTGGTTATAATTATTTGAAAAATAAATAGTATGAATAATTATAAGAATAGAATTTGTGCAAGAATTTAGAGTGATTGTGTATGTAATAAGTTCACTCTAACAATGAAAATGGAATGCTAGTACTAGCACGGCAGAAGTTGCTTCTGGATAATTATTACTGCATAGATTTCTTTACTTGCTTATTTTTTGAAAAGTCATCTGTAAATATATAAGTATATAGTAATAAACAGTGAGTTTAATAAATATAGGTAGTAGTGCTGTTATTCCTCCTACTATGTTGTGATTTCATTTTAAAATATTATACTTATTATTTAATATTTATTATGTCTGGCCCAACATTTGATATGTAGTGTATTTTATAAAATTTATCCTGAAACCAAAGTAAGATCTAAAAAATTTGGAAGTAGTATGATTTAAAGATATTGAGAACTTCATTCTTTTATCCAGCTCAAAAGTAGTGCTTCCATCATTGATATCTTAGTGGATAAAAGTCCCAGAATATCTTTGGATGAAATACTGAAAATTTCACTTTAATATCAAGTTTTGTTAAGGAGGAGGAACACAAAGCCATTTTATTTTTATTGGTGTATTGTAAACATGAACCAGGTAGCTTAAGGAAAGCAAGGCAGGAAAGGGGGCAATGGTGCTGTTGGAGTGATGGGCAAGCAGCTCAGCTCAGACCTTGGGTTATTAGGTGTGCTCTTTGCCACTGGGTGTCATTGCTTCTAAGCCTTTCAGCTGACAAAACAAGAAAGATCATGTGTGTATACAAATGTGTTATATTTATATGTAGCTGCTATGGTCTGAATGTTTCCCTCCCCATATTCGTATGTTAAATACTAATCACCACAGTGATGGTATTAGAGGGTGGGGCCTTTGGGAGCTGATTATATTGTGAGAACAGAGCCCTCATGAATCGAATTAATGACCTTGTAAAAGAGGCCCCCAGGAGAGCTGCCTTGCCCCTTTCACCACCTGAGGACACAGTGAGATGTCTGCAACTGAGAAAAGGGCTCTCATCCATAACCTGGCCATATTGGCGCCTTAATCTTAGATTTCCCAGCCTCCCAAACTGTAAGAGAAATTTCTGTTATCTATAAGCCACCAGTTTATTGTATTTTTTTTATAGGCAACTCACATGGACTAAGGCAATGTCCGTCGGTATCTATATTAAGCTAAATATGAGTATATACCGATGTCTCAAACTAATTTATAACCATGTGGATTATCCTAGCCTCCTACCCTTGCTTATCTGTAAATTCCCACTTCAACAGTGAAAAATCTGGCTCTCATGACCTGCTATCCCTTTGGTTAACTGTTCGCTTCCAGGTGCATATGTACCAGTATTAGAGCTGTTAACCTATATCTCCATAGAAAAAAGGTTGTCAGCTAGAATAGAGTACTTATGCCCATGTCCTTCTGCCTTAAATCTTACAGACACCTTTCATTTCCAAAGTTACTTAGGTCAACATCTCTTGCTCCTATTCCCTTCAGTCAGATTGTTTCATACATTTATAATATGTCATATTCTCTTATCACAGTCTGGATGCCATCTGGGCTCCCCAACCCCCTAAATGATTTGTTTTTTTACTTTGCATACATTAATGTTCAATCTTTGTACTGTAAAGCTCTATGGGTTTTGATAAATGCATAAAATCATGTATCCAACATTGCAGTGTTATATAGAATAGTTACACCACCCTAAGAATCTCCTGTTTCACCTCTTCAACCCTCCTCTAGAATCCTTGGCAACCTCTAATCTTTTTTATGTCTCTATTGTTTTGCCTTTTCCAGAATGTCAAATATTGGACAAACAGTATATAATATTTTCAGACATGCTTCTTTCACTTGGCAATGTGAATTTAAGTTTCCTTCATTTTGTTTTGTATTTTGATAGCTCATTTTAAAATCCCTGAATAACATTTTATTCTATGGGAGTATCACAGTTTATTTATCCACTCACCTATTGAGTAACATCTTGGTTGCTGACACTCTTCAGTGATTATTAAGAAAGCTGCTATAAACGTTCATCAGCAATGAATGAGATTTCTGGTTGCCGCACATCCTAGTCAGTATTTGGTATTATCAGTTTTTTAGATATTAGCCATTCTAATAGTTATGTAGTGGTATTTCATTGAGGTTTTAATTTGCAATTCCTTAGTGACTGATGATGTTGAACATTTTTTTCCTATGCTTATATGCCATATGTAATGTCTTTAGTGAGATGTCTGTTGGATCCATCACTCATATTTTAATTGGGTTATTTACTATTGAATTTTAAGTGTTCTTTGTATATTTTGATACACCTTTATCAGATATAGTTTGCAAATATTTCTACCCAGTCTGTGACTTCTTTTTATTCTCTTACCTGACTCTTTAACTGTCTATTCTGTCTTTTGCAAAGCAGACATTTTAAATTTTAGTAAAGTCCAACTTAATTTTCCTTTTGTGGATCATGCCTTTGGTGTTGTATCTGAAGACTCATTGCCAAACCAAAAGCCAGGTAGATATTCTCCTGTGCTTTCTTCTAGAAGTTTAAAAATTTTGCATTTTACAATTATGTCTATGATTCATTTTGATCTAATTTTTGTATAAGGTGTAAGGTCTTTTTTGTTTGTATCCTGTTCATACATTACTGGTGAAAAGAGTAAATTGTTACAATTACTTAGGAAAACTGGCAATATCTACTGAAGCTACATATATTCCTATCTTATGACACAGCATTCCCACTTCCGGACATAAGGCAAGTGAGCATATGTATTTGTCCAAAGACATTAGAATTTTCATAATATAACAGCCTCAAATTGGAAATAACACAAATGCTCAAAAACAGTAAACAGTAACTACAAAAGCTCTGATGAAAAAAACCCAAAGGATATCTAAATAAATGAGGAAATATTCCATGTCCATAATTAGAAGACTTACTGTTAAAATGTCAGTTCTTCCCAAATTGATTTGTTGATTCAACACAATCCCAATCAAAATCCCAGCAAGCTATTTTTGATATGGAAAGGTAAAAAATCTAGAAGAGCCAACACGATATTGTAGACAAAGAACAACAAATTTGGAGGACTCATGCTATCTGATTTGAAGACTTCCTATATTGCTACAGTAATCAAGGCAGTTCCTGATATTGACAAAATAACAGACACATATATAAATGGAACAGAACAGAGCATGAAATAGGCACACACAAATACAGTCAACTGATCATTGACAGAGGAGCAAAGGCTGGTCTCGAACTCCTGACCTCAGGTGATCTGCCCACCTCAGCCTCCCCAAGTGCTGGGATTACAGGCGTGAGCCACCGCACCCGCCCCCCCCCCCAAATATCTTTAACGGTAATTTGGCCTGTTCTATAACTCTAAAACAACAATGTATTCCCTCAGCATGTGGGATATATTTTTTCATTTACTGCTGGCATCTATTATTTCTGTTTATAAGACTGCTGTTTGTTCTCTCTGTTAGCTTGTAAAGTATTTCCTCTTGTTTTCAATGTTTTTCAGATGTATTGTGATATGCCTATATTTTCCTTTTGCTTAGTAATTGAAATATGCTTTTAGTTTTAGAATTCTTAGTTTTAATTCTAGATAAATGTAATTCCTTCTTTGTCATTGTCTCTTTTCTTCTGAAATATCCATTTCTTCTGAAATACCAGTTAATTCATGATTTTTAATCTACCTTTAATATGTCTTGACTGATTACTTTTATATCTTTATATCTCTTTATGTTTTGTTCTAGGTGGCTTCTTCACTACTATCATACATTCACTGATTTCCTCATCTGCTGTGAGCTCTCTCGAGTGTACTCCCCATTAAGTGTGTATATGTGTTTATTTCAAGGCTTACATTCACGATCTTAAATTGGTATCTTTTCTTTTTTTGTTTTTGCCTTAATTTCTTATGTCTTACTCTTGAACAAGACGTTACATATAGAATGAATTCCTTCATTTATCGTTTTGAGAACATAAAAATACTTATTAAAGAATTTCAGGCTGACATGCGGTGGCTCATGCCTGTAATTCTAGCTATTTGGGAGGCTGAGGTGGGTGAATCACGCAGGAGTTTGAGACTGGCCTGGGCAACATGACAAAACCCTGTCTACAAAAAGTACAAAAATTAGCTGGGCATGGTGGCATGCCCCTGTAGTCCCAGCTACTCAGGAGGCTGAGGTGGGAGGATTACTTGAGACCGGAAGGTTGAGGCTGCAGTGGGCTGTGATCATGGCTCTGCACTCCAGCCTGCATGACAGAGTGAAACCCTGTCTCAAGAAAAAAAGAAAATCCAGTCTATTTCATATGATATTTTAATGTGAAACATAAAACATTTTTTATGTGAAACATTTTATTAATATTCTGATTTTAGAAAATTTTTGCTATATGTATTAGCATTCTATTTATTTTTACATTTTAGAATTTTGGTTTGGGGGCTCATTTTGACAGAGAAGTATTTTTATTTGTTCATATTCTCTCTTTTTTTACTCCCTGCATAGGAACTAGACCCTCAAATGAGAACCACAACTTACAATTAGTGGCATTGCAATGTTCCTGTTGGTGATTATACTGGCTATACTGAAGATGACTTCAAGTCAATGGGTGGTTTAGTTCAGTTCTTTGTTATAAGGCTATGTCTGCTTCCTCTTGCCCCTTTAGGCTTGCAGCTTACTAAAAACAGTGGCTTTAGGCGGCAGTTAGCAGTGGTTTCTTTGACCTGATTTTATGAGAGATTAAGGAAATTACTTTCACATCTCCTGAATACTTTTTGTGAATTTGGATCCTGTAACTTTGTCATGTGGAACACTTTTAGTTCTCATTGCCTCTAAGAGCTGCGTTGCCTCTCTTGGCTTGTAGTTTAGTACCACACTGCATTTTGCAGGTTAGTTCTATTTCTAGTGCAAAGAACTATTTATTCTGTTTTTCAATAGTATATGTATTTTTATTTTCTCTTTATGTATTTTAAATAGATAATGAAGAGTAGGTGCTGATACATATTATTCTAATCTGTTAGTTGCCATAATACCTTGAACTGAGTTTGAGCCTGATTTTGCCATTCTGCCTTTGGGTCAATTTCCAAACTTCAGATCATTTTCCCTTCCTCTAATGTTTGCTTGCTTCAACTTTTCCTTAAATAAACATTTCTCAAAATATTAACAACTTAATTAGAGTAGAGGATGTGCTGTTGAAGTATATTAAAAATAATGTAGTTTACATAGGACATCGTTTAATTTTCTCCTATGTCATAATCTTGAGGGTGGCTAGAGAATCAAGATGAGTAGGTGGCACTACCATTCTCGACATTTGGCTTTTACTCATGAATTCAAGATGTCACTCCAGTGGTGTATCATTTCCTAATCATCACAAAGTGGGAAGAAGACTAGAGACACGTTCTTCCAATTTTACTGAGAATTGAAACGACATACTTTCTTATCTCTGTGGCAAACAATTCTGAGGCTAAATATATGCTATGCTATGCTATGCTATGCTATAGTTTGAATATGTTCCCCATAAAGCATGTGTTAGAAACTTAGTTCCCAGTGAAACTGTGTTGGGAGGGGCCTAATGAGAGGTGATCAGGCCGTGAAGGTAGAGTGATTACTGTGTTAGTGAGTTCCTCATGTGAGGCCAAAACATGAGTTTGGCCTCTTTTGCATCTGTCACTCTCTCTCACCCTCTCTTTGTTCTTTTGCCATGGCATGAAGCATCAAAAAAGCCTTCGCCAGATGCCAGCCCCTTGATCATGGACTTCCCAACTTTCAGAGTCATGAGCTAATACATTTCTGTTCATTATAAATTACTCAATTTGTGGTATTCCGTTACAGCAGCACAAAATGAACTAAGTCAACATATATTCCTGGTTCTGCACTAAACAATATTTGGACCAGAAACAAATAAATTAATACATCGCTTCAGAAAGTAATTGCTTCTCAAGGTTAAGGTGGTGAACCAATTAAAATTTCTTTTTTTTAAAAATTATACTTTTAAGTTCTAGGGTACATGTGCACAACGTGCAGGTTTGTTACATATGTATACATGTGCCATGTTGGTTTGCTGCACCCATTAACTCATTGCTTACACTAGGTATTTCTCCTAATGCTATCCCTCCCCCAGACTCCCACCCTACGACAGGCTCTGGTGTGTGATGTTCCCTGCCCTGTGTCCAAGTGTTCTCATTGTTCAATTCCTACCTATGAGTGAGAGCATGCAGTGCTTGGTTTTTTGTCCTTGCAATAGTTTGCTCAGAATGATGGTTTCCAGCTTCATCCATGTCCCTACAAAGGACATGAACTCATCCTTTTTTATGGCTGCGTAGTATTCCATGGTGCATTATGTGCCATATTTTCTTAATCCAGTGTATCATTGATGGATATTTGGGTTAGTTCCAAGTCTTTGCTATTGTGAATAGTGCCACAATAAACATATGTGTGCATGTGTCTTTATAATAGCATGATTTATAATCCTTTGGGCATATACCCAGTAATGGGATCACTGGATCAAATGGTGTTTTCTAGTTCTAGATCCCTGAGGAATTGCCACACCATCTTCCAAAATGGTTGAACTAGTTTACCCTCCCACCAACAGTGTAAAAACGTTCCTATTTCTCCACATTCTCTCCAGCACCTGTTGTTTCCTGACTTTTTAATGATCACCATTCTAACTGGTGTGAGATGGTATCTCATTGTGGTTTTGATTTGAATTTCTCTGATGGCTAGTGATGATGAGCATTTTTTCATGTGTCTGTTGGCTGCATAAATGTCTTATTTTGAGAAGTGTCTGATCATAGCCTTTGCCACTTTTTGATGGGGTTGTTTGATTTTTTCTTGTAAATTTGTTTAAGTTCTTTGTAGATTCTGGATATTAGCCCTTTGTCAGATGGGTAGATTGCAAAATTTTTCTCCCATTCTATAGGTTACCTGTTCACTCTGATGGTAGTTTCTTTTGCTATGCAGAAGCTCTTTAGTTTAATTAGATCCCATTTGTCAATTTTGGATTTTGTTGCCATTGCTTTTGGTGTTTTAGTTATGAAGTCCTTGCCCATGCCTATGTCCTGAATGGTATTGCCTAGGTTTTCTTCTAGGGTTTTTATGGTTTTAAGTCTAACATTTAAGTCTTTAATCCATCTTGAATTAATTTTTGTATAAGGTGTAAGGAAGGAATGCAGTTTCAGCTTTCTACATATGGCTAGCCAGTTTTCCCAGCACCATTTATTAAATAGGGACTCCTTTCCCCATTTCATGTTTTTGTCAGATTTGTCAAAGATCAGATGGTTGTAGATGTGTGGTGTTATTTCTGAGGACTCTGTCCTGTTCCATTGGTCTATATCTCTGTTTTGGTACCAGTACCATGCTGTTTTAGGTACTGTAGGCTTGTAGTATAGTTTGAAGTCAGGTAGCGTGATGCCTCCAGCTTGGTTCTTTTTGCTTAGGATTGTCTTGGCAATGAGGGCTCTTTTTTGGTTCCGTATGAACTTTAAAGTAGTTTTTTCCCAATTCTATGAAGAAAGTCATTGGTAGCCTGATGGGGATGGCATTGAATCTATAAATTACCTTGGGCAGTATGGCCATTTTCACAATATTGATTCTTCCTATTCATGAGGATGGAATGTTCTTCCATTTGTTTGTGTCCTCTCTTGAACAGTGGTTTGTAGTTTTCCTTGAAGAGGTCCTTCACATCCCTTGCAAGTTGGATTCCTAGGTATTTTATTCTCTTTGTAGCAATTGTGAATGGGAGTTCACTCATGATTGGGCTGTCTGTTTGTCTGTTGTTGGTGTATAGGAATGCTTGTGATTTTTGCACATTGATTTTGTATTCTGAGACTTTGCTGAATTTGCTTATGAGTTTAAGGAGATTTGGGGCTGAGATTTGGGGTTTTCTAAATATACAATCATGTCATTTGCAAACAGAGACAATTTTACTTCTTCTTTCCTAATTGAATACCCTTTCTTTCTTTCTCTTGCCTGATTGCCCTGACCAGAACTTCCAACACTATGTTGAATCGGAGTGGTGAGAGAGGGCATCCCTGTCTTATGCCAGTTTTCAAAGGGAATGCTTCCAGTTTTTGCCCATTCAGTATGATACTGGCTGTGGGTTAGTCATAAATAGCTCTTATTATTTTGAGATACATCCCATCAATACCTAATTTATTGAGAGTTTTTAGCATGAAGGACTGTTGAATTTTGTCAAAGGCCTTTTCTGCATCTATTGAGATAATCATGTGGTTTTTGTCTTTGGTTCTGTTTATGTGATGTATTATGTTTATTGATTTGCATATGGTGAAACAGCCTTGCATCCTAGAGATGAAGCCAACTTGATCTTGGTGGATAAGCTTTTTGATGTGCTGCTGGATTTGGTTTGCCAGTATTTTATTGAGGATTTTCGCATCTATGTTCATCAGGGATATTGGTCTAAAATTCCCTTTTTTTGTTGTGTCTCTGCCAGACTTGGCATCAGGATGATGCTGGCCTCATAAAATGAGTTAGGGAGGATTCCCTCTTTTTCTATTGATCGGAATAGTTTCAGAAGGAATGGTACCAGCTCCTCTTTGTACCTCCAGTAGAATTAGGCTGTGAATCCGTCTGGTCCTGAACTTTTTTTGGTTGGTAGGCTATTAATTATTGCCTCAATTTCAGAGCCTGTTATTGGTCTATTCAGCGATTCAGTTTCTTCCTGGTTTAGTCTTGGTGTGTCCAGGAATTTATCTATTTCTTCTAGATTTTCTAGCTTATTTGCGTAGAGGTGTTTGTAGTATTGTCTGATGGTAGTTTGTATTTCTGTGGGATTGGTGGTGATATCCTCTTTATCATTTTTTATTGCGCCTATTTGATTCTTCTCTCTTCTTTTTTAGTCTTGCTAGCGGTCTATCAATTTTGTTGATCTTTTCAAAAAAAACAGCTCCTGGATTCATTGATTTTTTAAAGGGTTTTTTGTGTCTCTATCTTATTCGGTTCTGCTCTGATCTTAGTTTTCTTGCCTTCTGCTAGCTTTTGAATTAGTTTGCTCTTGCTTCTCTAGTTCTTTTAATTGTGATTTTTAGGGTGTCGAATTTAGATCTTTCCTGCTTTCTCTCGTGGGCATTTAGTGCTATAAATTTCCCTCTACACACTGTTTTAAATGTGTCCCAGAGATGCTGGTACGTGGTATCATTGTTGTCATTAGTTTCAAAGAACATCTTTATTTCTGCCTTCATTTAGTTATTTACCCAGTAGTCATTCAGGAGCAGGTTCTTCAGTTTCCATGTAGTTGTGTGGTTTTGAGTGAGTTTCTTAATCCTAATTTGATTGCACTGTGGTCTGAGAGACAGTTTATTGTGATTTTTCTTCTTTTACGTTTGCTGAGGAGTGCTTTACTCCCAACTATGTGGTCAGTTTTGGAACAAGTGTGATGTGGTGCTGAGAAGAATGTATATTCTGTTGATGTGGGGTGGAGAGTTCTGTAGATGTCTATCAGGTCCACTTGGTGCAGAGCTGAGTTCAAGTCCTGGATATCCTTGTTAACCTTCTGTCTCATTGATCTGTCTAATATTGACAGTGGGGTGTTAAATTCTACCATTATTATTGTGTGGAAGTCTAAGTCTCTTTGTAGGTCTCTAAGGACTTGTTTTATGAATCTGGTGCTCCTGTATTGGGTGCATATATATTTAGGATAGTTAGCTCTTCTTGTTGAATTGATCTCTTTACCATTACATAATGGCCTTCTTTGTTTCTTTTGATCTTTGTTGGTTTAAAGTCTGTTGTATTAGAGACTAGGATTGCAACCCCTGCTTTTCTTTGCTTTCCATTTGCTTGGTAGATCTTCCTCCATCCCTTTATTTTGAGCCTATGTGTGTCTCTGCACGTGAGATGGGTCTCCTGAATGCAGCACACTGATGGGTCTTGACTCTATTGAATTTGCCAGTCTGTGTCTTTTAATTGGAGCATTTAGCCCATTTACGTTTAAGGTTAATATTGTTATGTGTGAATTTGATCCTGTCATTATGATGTTAGCTGGTTATTTTGCCCATTAGTTGATGCAGTTTCTTCCTAGCATTGAAGGCCTTTACAATTTGGCATGTTTTTGCAGTGGCTGGTACTGGTTGTTCCTTTCCATGTTTAGTGCTTCCTTCAGTAGCTCTTGTAAGGCAGGCCTGGTGGTGACAAAATCTCTCAGCATTTGCTTGTCTGTAAAGGATTTTATTTCTCCTTCACTTATGAAGCTTAGTTTGGCTGGATATGAAAGTGTGGGTTGAAAATTCTTTTCTTTAATTATGTTGAATATTGGCCCCCAATCTCCTCTGGCTTGTAGAGTTTCTGCCAAGAGATCTGCTGTTAGTCTGATGGGCTTCCCTTTGTGGGTAACCAGACCTTTCTCTCTGGCTGCCCTTAGCATTTTTTCCTTCATTTCAACCTTCGTGAATCTGACAAGTATATGTCTTGGGAACGCTCTTCTCGAGGAGTATCTTTGTGGTGTTCTCTGTATTTCCTGAATTTGAATGTTGGCCTGTCTTGCTAGGTTGAGGAAGTTCTCCTGGGTAATATCCTGAAGAGTGTTTTCCAACTTGGTTCCCTTCTTCCCATCACTTTCTGGTACACCAAACAAATGTAGATTTGGCCTTTACACATAGTCCCATATTTCTTGGAGGCTTTGTTCATTGTTTTTTACTCTTTTTCCTCTAAACTTCTCTTCTCGCTTCATTTATTAATTTGATCTCCAATCACTGATACCCTTTCTTCCACTTGATCAAATCAGCTACTGACACTTGTGCATGCATCACGTAGTTCTTGTGCCATGGTTTTCAGCTCCATCGGGTCATTTAAGGTCTTCTCTACACTGTTTATTCTAGTTAGCCATTCATCTAATCTTTTTTCAAGGTTTTTAGCTTCCTTGCTGTGGGTTCAAACACCCTCCTTTAGCTCAGATAAGTTTGTTATTACCGACCTTCTGAAGCCTACTTCTGTCAACTCTTGAAAGTCATTCTCCATCCTGTTTTGTTCTGCTGCTGGCAAGGAGCATCGGTCCTTTGGAGGAGAAAGGGCACTCTGTTTTTTTAGAATTTTCAGCTTTTCTGCTCTGTTTTATCCCCATCTTTGTGGTTTTATCTACGTTTGGTCTTTGATGATGGTGACCTACAGATGGGGTTTTGGTGTGGATGTCCTTTTTGTTGACGTTGATGCTATCCCTTTCTGTTTGTTAGTTTTTCTTCTAACAGTCAGGTCCCTCAGCTGCAGGTCTGTTGGAGTTTGTTGGAGGTCCATTCCAGACCCTGCTTACTTGGGTATCACCTGTGGAGGCTGCAGAACAGCAAATATTGCAGAACAGCAAATATTGCTGCCTGATCCTTCCTCTGGAAGCTTTGTCTCAGAGGGGCACTCAGCTGTATGAGGTGTCATTTGGCGCCTACTGGGAGGTGTCTCCCAGTTAGGCTACATGAGGGTCAGGGATCCACTTGAGGAGGCAGTCTGTCCATTCTCAGAGATCAAATGCCATGCTGGGAGAACCACTGCTCTCTTCAGAGCTGTCAGACAGGGACGTTTAAGTCTGCAGAAGTTTCTGCTGCCTTTTATTCAGCTATGCTGAATGGAGTGTCATTCTGTTGCCCAGGCTGGAGTGCTGTGGCACGATCTCGGCTCACTGCACGCTCCAACTCCTGGGTTCATGCCATTCTCCTGCCTCAGCCTCTCAAGTAGCTGGGACTACAGGTGCCTGCCACCACGCCTGGCTAATATTTTGTATTTTTAGTAGAGATGGGGTTTCACTGTGTTAGCCAGGATGGTCTTGATCTCCTGACCTCATGATCCGCCCAACTCGGCCTCCCAAAGTGCTGGAATTACAGGCATGAGACACTGTGCCCAGCCTAAAATTTCTTACTTATGAAGAAAAAACCTTTTAGCCAAGGCTTGCTTTAATATTTTTACCTTAGGTGTACTCAATCCAAAATTATCATGTCATCAATATTGTCTGATTTCAACTATGCTCTGCCTTGCAAGACTCACCTTAAAATCACTCATCCCAAGCCCTAAAGGTCTAAAAATATTCTTCACTGAATTCTCCTTTCCAAGACACTACTGTCCAGATTACATTGTCTCTTGATGAAGTAAGTTTCATAAACATAGCCTTATTTGATTAACAAATATTTTGAGTGATATTTTGGGGAGTCAATGGTAATAGTAATAAAGACAAAAACTGGATGGCACAGATCATTTCTGCTGAAATTCCATGGGCCAGAAGTTTGCTATTTGGACACATACAGGTCAAAATTATAGTATTAGGTTGTGTAGGTTTATGCCTAATTAAAAGTGTATCATAATAGGAGAAAAAAGGATTCTGGGTGACTAGTAGTGATCTTTCACTCAACCTCTCTGATTATGGAAATATTCATAGTTATCATTCTTCCCACTTATTCACCATTTCCCAAGGAAGACTCAAATAATTCCTAGTCAATTATTATCCAGCCATGTTATTTGAGTGATATGCAGAATTTTCCACCAGGTGTGGACAATGGATCAAGCAATGTATAAAATGATAGACAATTACCATGAATCTTTGCCTTCTATATTTAGTAGTGGACCAGAAATAAGATAGCTATCAACTTTCCATTTTGAAAAAGGACAAGTAGAAAAATGGCATTCATAATAATAAAGAGGTCCTAAGAAGCAGAAATTATGAAGATTCCCTGTTAAGGCAATAGAGTACTTATTTTGGTTAGCACCTGTATCTACTTTCTGGGAAGAACTTCCTTATCTGTTGTCCTCCATGAGATCTGAGGGACTCTTTCTTGTCTATTGTTGTCTCTAGCCACATTTGACTTGGCCATGCATACACATACACATGCATGCACATTGGAGAGTATACATGCTTGGGGGTTGCACAATCTTATTTTGCAGGTTGGAGGCTCAAGGGTTTACTTAGGAGTAGGTTAATCATAAACATTTGTAATTTAGAGTGGCAATGTCTTTTTTAATACAAGTACCTAAAATCTAGTAGGCTATCAGTCTATATGTTTGTAGTCAGTTTCATGTGACATTAAATACAGCCAAGGATCTTGCCTCCTCATAACTTTCAAACCCGCCCAAATCCTTTTTCGTTACTGGCCTGTTAAGCTGGCTCATGTCTTTTCCTCGATTTAATAGCAACTACCTTGAGGCTATCTGAAGCAATAGGGATTGAAAAACAACTCATTTAATCTAATCTGTGATCTGGGCTGAGTTCCATTGTCTGGTCAAGATCTCTTGAGTCAGACAGAAGGCCCTCTAATAAAGTTCAGGTCTCAATCTTATCCCATTATGTTTAGGGGTTAGCAACCTTGGCTCTCCAACATTGTAAGGCTCAAAATTACTTGACTTACATCACAGTTTATTTAGATTGCAGGATGCAGGCAAAGAGTTTACCTTATCAGAATATATTACTTTCCACATCTGCTTGAGAACCCCTCATCAGAATTTCTCTATTTCTCTCCAGTGATTTGTTTAAAAGATGCAAACTGTCAGCCATCACACACAAATATTCTGATTCTTTTCTGATGAGTTCCACTAAAGTTAAGGGCTCTCCAGACATTTGATTTGCTTTTTAAATGATCACAGGTAACAGTTTCACCACATTCAGTTAATGGTCATAGTATTAATCCATAAGTATCACTGGATTTCTAATCAGTAATTTCTGTATTCTCAACATCTGCTGCTTTCCTGCTAAGCCAAATTGCATAAATCTTCCGTAGGTACTCTAGCATCCTCCTTGTACGAATATTTATTTTAAATAGATGTCAAATATAATTACTTTGTTTTTAAAAAAATAAACATTTATTTCTCTCTCATGTAATAGTCCAGATTCAGGCAGTTGATCCAAGATGGATAGACATCTCTGCCACATTGAACAAATGGCTTCTAGTTATAAGAAAGTTTTTCTGGCTCTCACTAGCTCCCAGCCACTTGAAAGGGAAAACGCAACACCAAAGTACACACTCAGTTTCGTTTTTTGTTTTTTTTTGAGACAGCATCTTCCTGTGTTGGCCAGGCTGTAGTGCAGTGGCACAATCATGACTCACTGCAAGCTTCACCCTTCCAGGCTCAAATGATCCTCCCGAATCAGTCTCTTGAGTAGCTGGGACTACACGTTCGTGCCACCACATCTGGCTAATTTTTATATTTTTAGTAGATATGGGGTTTCACCATGTTGCCCAGGCTGGTTGGTCTTGAACTCCTGGGCTCAAGTGATCCACCCACCTTGGCCTCCCAAAGCACTGGGATTACAGGTGTGAGCCACCATGCCTGGTCCACACTCAGTTATCAAGGGAAAGATTCAAACGTGGTGCATAACTCTTTTGTTCTGTACTATTGTAGTATTTTTATTTAATTTGGGCTTGAGGTCTTTCTCTTGAGATTGGTTATGAACTCCAGCCTTGCCCTGACAGCACTCCAGGGTAGGTGGTCATGGATGTTTAGGGTGTGGCTTTCACAGGATACTCCTTTATCCTGGTGACAGCCTAATACCAAAGTGTATAACCTGTTGTTACTGAACTGAACTTGGGTCCACTGCCCAGTGCAGCAAAGCCAAACACTGACATTGGAACTGCAATGAGTAATTTATTGCAGGATATCAAGCAATGAGAATCAGGTGGTTCATGCTTAAAACCTGACATCCCTCATGGCTTGCACATAAGGGTTTTTATAGTCAGGGAGGCAAAGGTCATAAGTTAATAAAAGTCATAAATTAATACATGGAGGCTATACATTGGTTTGACCGCAAAAGGTGGGACATCTCAAAGCAGGATTCACAGGGAATAGATGGGCTCAAATATTTTCTGATGGACTCGGTGGCTCATGCCTGTAATCCCAGCACTTTGGGAGGCAGAGGCGGGTGGATCACGAGGTCAGGAGTTCGAGACCAGCCTGACCAACACGGTGAAACCCCGTCTCGATTAAAAATACAAAAATTAGCTGGGCGTGGTGGCACATGCCTGTAATCCCAGCTACTCAGGAGGGTGAGGCAGGAGAATCCCTTGAAACTGGGAGACAGAGGTTGCAGTGAGCTGAGATTGCGCCACTACACTCCAGCCTGGGCGACAGACTGAGACTCTGTCTCAAAACAAAACAAAAAAAGATATTCCGATTTGCAACTGGTTAAAGAGGTGAAGGTTTGTCTAAAATTTTGTGGTCAGTAGAAAAGAATGTAAGCCTTGGCGCATGGGTGTGACTTCCTCCAGGCACCTAAGAAATAATTTTAGAACAAAGAACAACTGTCAGAATTCAGTCCACAGTTTTTCCTTATCTGAGGTCTATATACCAGAAGAGCCATCTGGTGGGGGTCTGGATTTCTGAAAAAGAACTCAGGAACATATGTTAAAATGTTATTTTTAGTTTCTTTAGGGAAACCAAATTACATTTTTCAGGAATGCAAAATTAAAACAAGGTGAACCAAACAAATTATTTTTCTCATAATGAAAAATACAGAATATGCAAGAGTGTGAGAATTCAGGAAAATCATTTCTGCTGATAGAACTGTAAGAACTTAAATGATGAAAGAGTCAAAGACAAGAGACCATGTATACCATGAAGAGAGGATAAAGAGAGTGTTGACCAATCTTCAATTTTCATGAGTCCTCATTGAATATTCTGAGCTATGTTTCCATGAGATTCCTCTGTATTATTTAATAAACATATGATTTTTCCTTGAACAATTCTATTTTTTTCTTATCAGTAACTATTATCTGATTAAAGAAGTATCACTGCAACTTTGAGATCTCTTGGTCTAATTCAGAGAATAAACAAACAAACAAACAAATATTGTAGTTTACGTACTTAAAATAATGCCACCAGATCAAGGAAAGGGGAATAATTTATCCCAGAAAATCAGGGAAGGCTCCAGAGTGAATGTAACTTTTCAACTTGGCCTTGAAAATAAGATTTTATTGCTTGGAATAGGAAAGGCCAGAGGGCCACAGAGTAGGGAAGAATTTTTCAGGTAAGAGTGTATTTATAAATCAGGGTAATTCTATGTGTCCAGAGATTTATCTAGTCCATAAATCTAAGTAAACACTGAGAAGTTCTTCTTTTCAAAGCGAAGAATTTGGTATAGCATGAGTTTCAGATTTCTGTCTTAAGATGTTTAGTTACTAGAAGTATTAGAACTCTCTTTTTCACTATATAATGCCATGCCAATGTGGTGATAAAGGAAGGACTACAAGACATATACAATTTCTACCAGCCCCTAAACTTCCTTGTTTTATATTAAGTTGCATAGAAAGAAAGAAAAAAGCATCTTTTTTTCCCCCCCTAAGAAGTTTCTCTTTGAGTTTATTCTAGTTGTTCTGGCCATGTTACTACTTGCAGAATTGTGTGGCAAATAATGCATACGTTTAAAAAAATCTGTTTTATACCATGAGTGGTTTTGTTTTCCCTAATTAGGAAGGAGAAGATTCATTTAGGAAGTCAGAATGACTTCTGCTTCAAACCTACAAATCTCATCAATTGGCAGGCTGTAGCCAATTAGCTTCCAACATGACAGACCAGGTGGCCAGATCCTGGGATAGCTTTCAAAAGAAAGCACACAAAGTAAATATGTGTCTTTCCATCTGGCAGACTGAGGGATTTGGAAGAGGTGCCAAACTGGTTATTGGCTTCTGATTAGCCAGAAGATGATGGCTGCTAAATGCACTGTATTAACTACAGTTGCGTTGGGTGAAGCTGTGATTGTCTTCAAAGGTTCAATTTGGAACATTAACATGATAATTAAACTTCAGTTTCTGATAACTACTGTAAAAATAGGTAGATTTGTTGCTAAAATACCAAAGAAAATGTAAACATGTTTCAACTTCAAAGTTTTCTTTCAAAAAAAGATATTCCTTCTTAAGCTGGAAAGATGCTGGAAGACCTTTCTTCTGAGTTTCACACTGATACATGCAATTGCTTACTTGACATCTCCACTTGTCTCTCTCACTTAACACTTTCAAAATTGAACTTTTAATCTTCCCACAGCCAATCCAGTGTTTTATCTTCTCAGTAAATGATCCCACTGCTTGCCTAGGTACATAAACCAAAGCCTGCAAATAATCCTGGACACCAACCTCTCTCCTATCCACATCCATTCCATCGCCAAAGTCTGTCTATTCTACCTACAAAGCATATTTCACACCTCTCCACTTTTCTCCAGGTTCATCACTAACATTTTATTTTAAGGTTTCCTGTTTTCAGAATGACTGGAATAGCTTCCTAATTCTCTCCACTTTCATTCTTGCCATTCTCAATCTGATTTATACACAGCCGTCAGAGAATCTTTATGACATTTTTGGATCAGTTTTCTCTCTTATTCTAAGTTTTTTTATTGGCATCTCTGCACTAAGATAGAAGACAAAATTTTTTGCCATTTGTGTTCTGTCCCTTACTTGCTTCTCTAGACCCTTCTCTTTACATTGTCTCTCTTCCACTCAAGAGTAAACTTAGGGATGGAGGGAGGTGATGGAAACTTAAAAAATATTTTCCATGTGAATTGTTTACAATCAGAAATCCTTTGGCATTCACCAACCCTTTCTATCCTCAGCACCTCCCGTTATGGACATTTCCGGACTTCCAGATCACTTTGCCATGTTAATTGAGAATTTCTGCCCTGGCTAAAATACTTATTTTTCTGTTTTTATTCTTGAGAAATCCTTGTAGATTTTTCATACACTATTTGTTTTCATATTTCTTGACTTCATGAACTCTTAATAAGTAGCACGTATTTTCCAATTTACTAACTTGTACCCATGGCTATTTAATAAAATTTCCTATTCAGAAATTGTAAATGAATTATTAAATTTAAATATTCTGATATTTCTTCCTGATACATGAGGCCATCCTGCCTTTTATTCTTGTTTTATATATGTCATTTATTTCTCCACTTATGATGCTGACATTTCTCCTGGTGTTAAGCCCTGTTTTATCATTTTCCCTGCTTACCAACACTAAATTTTTTTAAAAGCTTAAAAAAATTCACAAAGACCTTCAGTATTCTGGTAAAAAAACAAATATTTGGACACATATTTCTTTTTTGTTAAGCTTATAACCTTGGCAAGTTACTTGATCCTTGCTTATTCCACAGTCCCACTTTTTTTCTCTGTTTGAACTGCTTATGGCAACCAAGAGAAAATTGCTAGCAAAAATGCTTGGTCTAAAACCTGAGCTAAACCATTCAACACGTAACTAAATCTTGTTCAGTCAGTCTTTTCAGGGGATATTCTACATATTCAGTATTTTTAAAAAAATTGTCTACTTCTCTTTATCTTCTATTCTCATAATATTGCTTTTTTCGTATTCTTTTCACTTCTGGAATCTTGCATAAAATTTGGCATAGGGAACCGTATAAGTTTATTTAATTTAGTAATTCTCAACCCTGGCTGTGAAATTAGAATCATATGGGAGCTTTTAAAAAATAATGATGTCAGAATTATATCTCAGACCAAATAATTCGGACTTTGAAGATGGATCCTAATATGGATATTTTGAAGAGGCTTCTAATGGGCATCATGAATTAAGCACCATTGGTTACTACATGCTTTGTTAAAATTAGGGGCTTCTGATCATGTAAAATATCAGAATAAGTCAATGATATTAGTGGCAATATTGTGTCTTAATATCTATATTATTCAACCCATAAGGTCTTGTGAACCACCCAACCCTGGGTGAATTAGTATCTTCTCCATAGAAAAATTGTGTTGCATACACACTTAAAGTGGTGATCATCAAAGTAATATCTACATAGTTGCTGAGAAATGCCTTTTCTATTTCTTCCCTGAGGCTTCAGGAAGCTACACTTACATCTTCATTGAATAAACTTGTTAACGGTGGGCAGATTGGCAGGCAGCTTCTCTTAAATGCTGGTATTTGAACTTGGCCTAAGCAAGCACCTCTTGTAATTTACTTTAAACTTGGCTGAATGAAGGTGATTTTGTACTTGGGCTAGGGATGAAGGGAGCTTCTGTTTCCCTTGGGGAACCCATGAAGGATGAGAACATTTACTGTGTGTGCTTCTTCCCACCTTCCCTTGAAAATAAATAAAACCACATTGTGCTGTTGCTCCACTCTGTTCAGGCATGTTGAGCCAAGTAAGATGTATTTGCTCCCCTTCATTCTGTTGCACGATGCTTGGAATAAAGAGTGTTACAAGAAGCTTGATTTGTTTCTGCTTCTCCAACAATGTCATGTACCTAATAACCAATTTCACTTTAACATTCCTAGATTCAGAAGCGGCACCTCTATTTCATATTACCACATCATCAGCAGAAAATTCAATCTTAGTTTACTGAGACTTCAGATAAGAGAATCCAGGGATTTTGTCTACTAAGTTATATGCAGTTTTAAAAATACCCATTGCTTAATAAATCCCTGTACCAAATATTACAAAGACATTCAGAAAAAATATAAAAAGAAAGTCAGTATTTTAACCATCATTCTGGGATAAAATATAAAGGAATTGCCTAAGGAAAAATATATCCATCTTGCATACCTCAGAAAACTCAACTTTTATTTTGGCTTCTTATACAGTTCCTAGTAGTTAAAACAACATTTTATAAGGTAAGAGATAATAGCTTTTTGGGTTTTTTGTTTGCTTGTTTAACATGTCAGGTTACATACTAAACTAAATGTTTTAAACAATTTGAAAATGCCTCAGAACAGTAATTTGAAAGTAAAATCATAAACAAAATATAGTTCTATTTTGAGAAAATGCACTTTCACATATACCTTTCTTTAAACAGTTAATTAAATACTCAAGTGTTTCATGGTCATTTAATATTTAAGATAAATAAATTCAGACTGTAAACATTTTGTATGTTGTTTTATTGGCTAAATTATGTGTGCAAGGTGCCTTGCACATACTAGAGGATAAAAATATATTTTGGATTGATTATTACCATTAACATAACCTATATTTTTATCTTGTAATGTTCTCAGTGGTAATTTTATTTTGGTAATTCCCTTATATTTTAATTTTTATCTATGGTAAAATTAAATAGAAAAGTGATGCTTAAATGAAACATATAGATTTGTCACTAGCAATTAATTTCAAACTTTATACTTTTCTTTCTTGCCTGGCAGATTATTTATGTATATAAATTTTAAAAGCAGTATCTATATATAGGTAAAAGAGAAACCACAAGTAATGAGGGAATGAAACAGAGAAAAAAAGAAAAAAAATTTCAGAATAGGCATAAAGCAGTAACCTCTAACTAATCAAAGATATTTTACCTTGTAGCATTTCTATTTATTCCCCTAATTACATAACTCTTCATTAGAAGGGAATTTCACCTTACAATTTTCCATCTATGATAATTACATATTGCGGTAGCACTAGTAATAGCACCATGTGCCAAGTATTTCAGAAACTCTGAAAGAAACGCAGAAGGGCTGGACCACTATCTTGTGTTACTGCGTGTTGTCTTTCCTGTTGGTGAGTAGAGTTTCTGTGTCACAAACGTGAAGGAAGGTGTGGGTTTGCCCTAGTTCCAACCTGAGGCTAATTTTTTTACATTACTTTATGATTCACAGACTTTGACAGGGTTTTGTTTGTTGTTCATTTGTTCTAAGATGTTATTTCACTTTTACAAAATAACTGAAATCTAATTTTGTCCCCCTCTGAAGGAATAAGAAGAGGGCAAATTTAATTCATCAGTCCAAAGTCTAAAGATACTTGCTTTGGTATAATGGAAATGTAAATTTAATTCAGATTTCTGAAATGCGGATTTTTTTTCTTGGATTGCACATAGAATCCTATTGGAATTTAAATTATTCTTTGCTACCATAATGGAGGAAATCCAATCAAAACCACGTGCCAATTTTTATTTTATTTTATTTTATTTTTTCAGAGGGAGTCTCGCTCTGTCTCCCAGTCTGGAGTGCAGTGGCGTGATCTCGGCTCACTGCAAGCTCTGCCTCCCAGGTTCACGCCATTCTCCTGCCTCAGCCTCCCGAGTAGCTGGGACTACAGGTGCCCACTACCATGCCCGGCTAATTTTTTTGTATTTTTAGTAGAAACGGGGTTTCACCTTGTTAGCCAGGATGGTCTTGATCTCCTGACCTCGTGATCCGCCTGACTCGGCCTCCCAAAGTGCTGGGATTACGGGCGTGAGCCACTGCGCAGGCTGTGCCGATTTTAACATAAATTTCATGTCATAGAAATGAATCAAAAAGTAGAAAGAGGAACCTTAGATTTGAATATGAGCCAAAACAAGTTAAGGTTTTCAAAATTCATGCTAATTACATGCCAGTGTTTAGTGAAGAATGACTCCTGCTTATTGATATAATTAAGCCAAAAGATTTGGTACATTTTGGTCTAAAAATATAAAATAAGAAATGATTTTTATATGTATATTTATGTCTATAAATGTATATTAATATTTTATATAATATAAATATTAATATTAATGTTTTACATAACACATTTATACTTTATATATTATAAATAGCATGTTATATATATTACATATAACTATATGTTTCATATTTCTTTTCTTTTGTAAAAATGAACTAAAAACAAGTAGGAAATACATTATAAGGCAATATTAGTATAATAGTAGTATGAATACTACTAAACACAAGGACATTGAAGCAACCTCCAATCCTGAACTTTGAAATATAAATTTAAAATAAAAATCAAGAAAGAGACACATAATGAATATCTGCAGCTTTTTTTTTTAAGGTAGAAGAGAAAGTCAAATGTGACAAAAGGTTCTCTACTATTTACTCTTCCCTTTCTCATCCATAGCTATCCCAATATCCGGTGTATGATTCTTATCTGGGATACAGAGAAAATGGGAGAAGTTGATTCAGACCCTTTGGAAGGATAAAAATGGTTAATGGCAAATTTGGGAACTCTGTAGTAAAATTTTTACATATAAGCTTATTTCACTTTATTGTGGTAACTTATATTAATGGATCTTCTTTATTCTACAAAATCCATTGGGTGGGCATTCTGATTTATGTCTCTGAGGAGGGCTGATACAATCAAACAGCAAAGTATTTTTTTTATTTGTTAATATCTGAAATTATAGGAGAAAGAATAGATTTAGTAAATTACACATTTAGTCAATTACTCCGTGCTAATTTTTCCTTCTTTCCTTGTAAAAGAAACCAAAAGAGAAAATACAAATGTGTCCCTGCATAATAAGATGACCGACCATAGGTCCTCATTTGTCCCTTGCGACCTGGCTTTTAACTGTTGTGCTGGTACATTAAGAGTGCTTCTTTTCACTCTCTGAAGTGACCTAGTTTCAATGTAAATAAGGCTGAATCTTAGAAGTACAGAAGGTAGACTCTCCAGACTGATTTAGGTGCCCAGGAACAGGGATACCCATTGCGGTCCATGTCATTTGGAAGACTGCAATTCTCCTAGGGTTCCCCTGCACCTAATCTTGTTCTGTGATATAAGTATGTAGTGTAGCCATAGTTTGGGGTTTGTCAGGTAGGTGGTCCTCAGAGAGGGTTCTTGTTCTTCAGCATAGTATGAACATATTTCCCCACGTGTCTGAAAGTAGTATGAACATGGCACTGAGAACTCAAGGACCTGAAGAGACACCATATCGCCCGGTATGGAGAATGCAACAACAGACTGACTACAACAAGGACTGAGGGCTAGCGAAAAGTGTACATCTTAGCTAAGGCTGACTTACACAGATAAATACAGTGTGGGGCAGGTCCTGCCAAACACAGCCCGGTGCTTGTCTCTCCAAAATGGCTCCAGAATTTACAGAGATTGGGAGAGACTCTACATTGGAAAGAATTACCTTTCTGACATCTCAGAGGATTAAATGACACTTACTTGTACAATAAGGCTCGTAAACAAAAAATAAAATCCCAAGCCCCTCAACTGACTGAACTCCCTCTTGGCCAAGGGGACCTTGAAAAACCTTGAACACTGGATTCTTGGCCATGACAGGATGGGAGGTCAGAAATGCCTCATTATACTCCCTCCCTTTTTCAGTTTAGACACAACAACTGACCAGCATTAACGTTGAAACAGAGATCATAGGATGGACAGAACAGACACTGTGGCAGTAAGATGCCAAATTATAAGTAAGACCTAAGGCTATGCCAGGCAATGATTAAGTTATATACTCCTACCTTAAAGAATAAACTATGTTCTAACTTCCACAAGGTATTTTTTTTCTCTAGCAACTGAACAAGCACTGGCCTCAAGATAAGCAATATTAAAGCAATTGTAGCTCACTGCCAGATGCTGGCTGAGCCCCTGTTTCACAAGCCATCACTCCAGCTTTGATTGGACAAGAGACTGATTTTAGTAACTTTCTCCTGATTCAAAAACCACCAACTGTGGACTGGTTCTGGCCGGTTTACAGAGGCTGTGCACTTGAATGCCTTCATGTTCTGAAAAGATGTTTGATATATAAGGTCAATTGTAAGACATTTAAATGTTAAATCTCCACCCTGAAGTGAACATGGGTCATATGTAACATGCATGTTTGTTCCATACACATGCATCAGGACCCCCTTTGTAAATATTCATGGCTCCTCCTGTAACCTGTTGAATATCTACATGTTTAGCCAACCTGCTCCTGCTCAGCTTAAATTTCTGTCTTACCCCTCCCTCCCTCCAAGTCCATGCTTCTGAGCTTCCACCAGAGGCTGCACTTTCCAGCCAGTCACAATGGCCACCCTGTAGGCTGTAACCCTTTATAAGAAATAAAGTCTCCTTTCCAAAATTATAAAATTGTATAATTTTTCATTTAGCAAACTAAATGTGGACTTAAATAAATTTACTTGAGTAATGAAAAAACAAAGAAATCTACATTTTTCACATCTTTATATGGAGACTAAAATGTATTCATGACAGAGGTTTATTTATTCCTTTATTTTTTACTTTTTGCCCTCTAAAGAGATTTTTGAGAGTTTGAGGGGTTGTTTTTAAGGACCTCTCCCTAAATAATTAACCTACATTATTGCTTCAATGATTAGAAAGGTTACTGATAAAGGAAAAAAGAAAACCCTGAAGTTTTAGTTACTACCATATTCCCATAAATTTTAAAGACAAATTACAGGAACAGAGCATCAAATGACTCCACAGAATGGCTCCATAATCACCCTATAAGGGGTGCAGTGTAACACAGAGGACTAGATAAAGCTTCTTGATTTTTTCCCCAAAATCTTCTCCATTTATTTTAAAGCCAACTCTGAGTTATTCAGAATGCCGAACACAACTTGACCCTAAAGAACCTTTTTTAACTGACAGAAAGTCAGATTGGCCATGCTTGGTCATATATTAAATCATATATTTGATGATTCTCTGTTTGCCCTATCCCAGATCAATTCACTGCTGTGTCCTGGGGGATTGATCCCTAAGCACTGTCTACCTCTGGAGTCTTTGGGCTTTGAGTGATTTTGGTCTATGTGTGGCATTGGCAGAGACCATGATGTCAGAGGACTGGGAAGTTCACTGCATTTATTTGCCCACTCTTTCCCTCCCTTGCCATGATTCTGGCAGTGGCTGTGCATAGCTACAGATCTTGTTGGAAAGCCCTCTTCCACCACTCAGCTTCTATAAAACCCCAGTTTCACCATTCCATTTCCTTGCCTGGCAGATCTAGAGATGGTTCTCTCTCTGTTACTCATCTCTAGGTAACCATTCTTTGCAGGTTCCATCAATGCTGCCCACACTTGGTAAATCATTCCTTGATTAAATTATTTTGCCAAAGCCTTGGAGTATGCCATCTCTTTCCTGCCAGGACCCTGTCCTGTCCAGGAATCCATTTTGCATTTCATGCCAATATTCCTTGTTTCCAGAGACATCATTGCTGTTACAATGCTAAAAATGATCCAGGAAGTTCATCTCAATTTAATCATCTCCCTACTATTAGACCAGATACACTAGAGCCAGTTGTGTGATCACAACTCTTCTTCCCTTTTTTTCATTTTCCTTCTACAACTGCCCATCCTATCCCTTATACTTACATCTTTTATCTGACATTCTGTGGCATTCATTCATTTTCCACTCCCCATTATAACTTCCCATGATATGTTTTTTAAAATTAATAATTCAGTGAGATAAAGATGTTAAGAGAAAAAGGAATCAGATTACTTTGATATTTTTAGCTTTGGTAACTAAAAATCTGTATCAAACCAACCTATGCATCAGGATACCTATTAGCTCATCCAGCTTGACAACTAGGGCAGGGCAGGTTTCAGGGTTGGGTGATTGATTTATCTGCTCAACAATGTCAGCCAGTACCCAGGCTCTATCTACTCCTTTTCTCTGCCATCCAGACATTTATAGGTAGCAATATTGGTCTACCTCATAGTTGTAAGATTGTGTCAAAGAGCAATTCTATGTGAGGTTGCAAGTCTCTTCCTGTGGTTCAATCTTAAGAAAAAAAAATCATGTCTCTCCTTTTTTCCTTTTTAATTCACTTTGGTCTAGACTGTCCATTCTCATTGTTGAGCTAATTTTAAGTTAAACAAAAAACGGCCGGGCGCGGTGGCTCATGCCTGTAATCCCAGCACTTTGGGAGGCCGAGGCGGGCGGATCACAAGGTCAGGAGATCAAGACCATCCTGGCTAACACGGTGAAACCCCATCTCTACTAAAAAAATACAAAAAATTAGCCGGGCGTCGTGGCAGGCGCCTGTGGTCCCAGCTACTCGGGAGGCTGAGGCAGGAGAATGGCGTGAACCGGGGAGACGGAGCTTGCAGTGAGCCGAGATCACGTCACTGCACTCCAGCCTGGGCGACAGGGCAAGACTTCGTCTCAAAACAAAACAAAACAAAAACAAAAAAACTACTGTGACTAACAGAAGAATCAGGTAGTGTGTGATGTATGTGGGGAGTTAATACCGATGGTCACCTTAGTGGAACTATTTGTGATTTGCTTCAGACAAACACTTAAGGATGTTGCTGATGGCATATTTCTACTTCATGATAAAGTTGAGAAACTAGCTGAATAATCTCAAAGCAATTTATATATTTCTCTTCTCTTCAGGTGATTCATAGAGAAATATGCTTTTATATTAATTTATCCTTCCAATATATTTGTTTACAGCTCTCCAAATTAATGGAGTGAGGTCTACAGAGTTTCATGTTATTTAATGGATGGGGGCTGATGTGGTTTGGATATTTGTACCCTCCAGATCTCATATTGAAATGTGATCCCCACTGTTGGAGGTGAAGCCTAGTGGAAGGCATTTGGGTCATGGGGCAGATCTCTCATGAATGGCTTGGTGCCATCATCTTGGTGATGAGTGAGTTCTCACTCTGTTAGTTCATATGAGAGCTGGTTGTTTAAAGCCTGGGACCTCCTCCTGTTTCCCCTGCTCCCTCTCTTGCCACGTGACACACTTGCTCTCCCTTTGCCTTCTACCATCAGTAAAAGCCTCCAGAGGCCTCACCGGAAGAGGCTGTACATGCTTGTACAGCCTGCAGAACCAGGAGCCAATTATATCTCTTTTCTTTATAAATTACCCAGTCTCAGGTATTCCTTTATAGCAATGCAAAATGGACTAATACAAGGGCTAAATCATAATTCTGTTCTTGGTAACACATGTAATTAAAAAAAAAACCATTGAGACTCCATCTCAAAAATAAAAATAAACTATCAGTAGTATCTAACATTTGAGAAAAAGAGCATGGTTTTGAAGATCTGTGTTTGAATTTCTCATGTGACATTCCCTTCTATAATTGGTTATGGAGACTTTGAAGGTTTACATTTTTTGATCTTAGGTTCATTACATACAAAATAAAGAAGTAGATTAAAGGTCTGTTTCAAGTCTCTGAAATTGTTACTTGATCTTGCAAAATTTTCTTTGTGTTCTTTTCTTTTTAAACTATTTAATCACAAGAAACATAGTATTTAAATAAAATGGACTAGGTCATTATTTGCTTTTACACAGTTAATAAGAATATCTAAACAAAATTTAAAGCTTAGTATATAATTACAAATTTTCCATATTACCTATAAATAACCTAAAAATTACCTAAAAATTGGAGACTTGCTACTCAAAACAGTAACCATTCCATTTCTAACTAAATGCATTCTAACTAAATGTCAAAGGTATTTGAAATATATAAAAGTATCAATAGTATTTCTATAATTAAGAATATAATGAAGGAAGTCAAATAATTATCATTATTTATGTAATTAAGTTACAAGTTGGATAGTCATCTTGAAAATTTCCAGGAGGCATCAACACCTAAATGAGCTATTTAAATTTAATACTCAACTCTTTTAAAAATAAATCCCCAGTCATCACTTTAAAGCTGCTTAGATCTGTTCTACTTTTCATCTCGAGTTCCCTGGAAATTAAGAAAGGGAGGTCTGGAGCCTCAGCCTGAGAATTTCTGGTGGATTTTAAACTTCTGTTTCTACTTTCATTGTTAATGTATGCTGCTGAGACAAATCTCACTAAGAGGATCTTCAGATTTAGATTCACAAGCATAATATAATCAGCTCTCTTCTCTTTATGCAACCTGTCAATCTCTGTAGCACTGTTTTATACTGATGTCTTTCTTGTAATATCTTCTTCATAACCTCTTAGGAGAAACTGAATTTATTCATTTTGTAACTCACTTATAATCAATGTCATTGAAAGAACAGGGTATATGTATATTTCTTGTTTCTGTCTCTTCATATCTTATTCACAAAACCTGCTACAATTTTATTTCTGGTTCTTCCACTCGATTGAAATTCATCCCATACAAGTAACCACAGACTGTCAAATATAGTGATTAGTTTCCATATCACTTATAAATAACTTAAAAATGGAAACTTGCTACTCAAAACATGAACCATTTCATTTCTAACTAAATGCATTCTAGCTAAATGTCAATGGGATTTGAAATATTTAAAATTATTAATACATTTCTATAATTATTCTTTATTATAGAAATAGTATTAACACTGTATTTAACATTTTTTACATTACTGATCATTTCTTCCTTCCTTGACTTCCTTACACCATCTATTCACGTTTTTCTCTAGTTTTTCTGAAAAATCCCTTTTAGTAATCACCAACTAGTCTCCCTAGGAAGAATCAGTAAATGTTGCATTAGGTACCTAAAGCCTATATATTCAAAATTCAACTCATTTTCCTTTCCTCCACTCTATCCCAGTATATGGCTTTTCTACTCATTGGTTCTATGTCCAGTCTTAAAGTCATAATACAGGAAGCCAAACCTGATTCTTTACCACAGCAAATACTTCAACATGCTTTTTTATTTCTAGTATTTCTTAACTGCTCAATTCAAAAACTTATTACTTATTACTGAACTATTAAAATTGTCATTTAATAAAGACAGATATTAATATCAAAAAGTGGGGGTCCTGCTATAATAAATTGCTAAAAATACAGAAGCAGCTGTGGTAATGGGTAATGGGTAGAGGCTGTAAGAGTTTTCAGGTGTATGCTAGGCAAATCCTATAGAGCCATGAACAAAATTTTAAAGGTGAATCTTGTCAGAAAGAAAAGGGTAGAACTATAGAGAAAGCTCATCTTCTTAGAGAATACCTTAGTAACATGAATAGAATGTTGGTTAAAATACGGATGGTAAGGCCATTCTGCTAAGGCTTCAGATGGAAATGAGGAGCATGTCATGGGACAATAGAGAAAAGGAGATCCTTGTTGTTAATAAGTGGCAAAAAAAAATTAACTGACTTGTGTTTGTGTTCTACTGTTTTGTGGAAGGTAGAACTTGCAACCAAATTGGATATTTAACCGAGGAAATGTCTAAGCAAAGCATTGAAGGAGCAGTTTGGTTACTCTTGCCTGATTATAGTTAAGTGTGAGAATAAACAAATGCTTTTAAGACAGAAATGTTGAGAAGGAAGTAGAATTTAAAGATTGGGAAAATTCTCAGCCTATCCACATTGAAAACACTGAGAAAGTGTGTTGAGAAGAGATGATTAAGAGTATGGCCAAGTGACCGTTTCAACCACAAACCTAAATAGCCCTCTCAACAGGAACCAAGCATTGTTCTTGAAAATAAAGAAGGATGATACCACTTACCCCACAAGGTGATTCAGAGATAATCAGGGCTGCCTCCTTCACTGCAGGCCCAGAGCGCAAGGGCCAGAGGCACAGAGCAATTTCAAAGGCTTGGGTATCCTCTCTGATTCGGATGGGCCAGAATACCCACACTCAATGCCTTAGGGTACGGGCTTCCATGCCACAGCTGCTATGCATGGGCTGTGCCCAATAGAGCCAGGGGGTAAGGTCACCCAGAGTCATGGTGCCATGACCCCAGACCAGCAGAGTCACAAGCATGTGATTCTAGCCCAGAAGAGCCATGAACACGAGTCTTGCTCAGCAGAGCTATGGAAATGGGGCCACTGCTCTAGTGGGTCTGGAGGGCAGAGAAGTTAGCCAGAGGATTATTTTGAACCTTAAGGTTTAATTCTTGAGCCCTGATGCGTTTTGAACTTACTTGATACCCTTCACCTCTTCCTTCTTTCCTATTTCTGTATTTGGAGTGGGAATGTTTATCTTATGCTTGTCTGACCAACACATTTTGGAAGCACATAACTGTTTTGTTTCACAGGTTCATAGTTAAAGAGAAATTTACCTCATGATAAATCATAACTTATGCCTCCCTCATATTTGATGCAGATGACATTTAGATAAGACTTTGGACCTTAGTTTTTGGAGTTGATACTGGAATGAGAAAATGCTTTTGGGGCTGTTGGGTTGAAATGAATGCATTTTGCATGTGAGAAAGACACAAATTTGTGGGGGAGCAGAGGAGTAATGAAATGGACTGAATGTTTGCGTCCCCTCAAAATTTATGTGTTGAAATCCTAACCCTCAATAGGATGGAATTAAGAGGTGGTGGTCTTTGGAAGGTAATTAGGTCATGAGAGTGGAGCCTTTGTGAATGGGATTAGTGCCTTGTAAGAGGAGCTCTAGAGAGCTCTCTTGCTCTTGTGCCATTTGAGGACACAAAAAGAAGATAGTAGTCTGCAAACCATAAGAGGACAGAAACCCAACCATGCTGGCACCCTGTTGTGGGACTTCCAGCCTATAGAATTGTGAGAAAAAGTTTTTTGTTTTTTTTTTGTTTGTTTGTTTATAAGCCACCAGTCTATGGTATTTTGTTATAACACCCCAGACTGACTAAGACATCATTACATTTGGGTGGTTTTTAAATTTGTCTTCACTCCCATTCCTTGTAATCTGTTCTGAAATTTTACCCATTTTAAGATTGGGTTGTTTGTATTCTTCCTATTGTGTCGCAAGAATTCTTTACATATTTCTTTATCAGATATGCATGCTGTGAACATGATCGTCCCACTTATGGCCTGCCTTTTCATCTTCTTAATGGTGTCTTTGAAAGAGCAAAAGTTTGTGTTTCTGTTATTTTAATTTTGAAGTCCAACTTTTCATCTTTGGATGGTGTATGCTTTTCGTAGTTCTATCTAAGAGATTTTACACCAAAGTCCCAAAGATTTCCTCTCATATTTTCTTCTCAAAGTTTTATAGTTTTAGTTGTTCTATTTAGATCTATGATCCATTTTGAGTTAATTTTGGTATGTGATATGAAGTAAAAGTCTATTCTATTCCATCAATCTATATGTCTATAATTTCAACAATCCCAAACTGTCTTAATTAGTATAGCTTTATAGTAAGTCTTGAAGTAAGGTAGAGAAACTCCTTCAACTTTGTTCTTTGAAAAATATTGCTTTTGTTTTCCAGTTTCTTTGCATTTCTACATAAATTTTATAATTTACTAGCAATATTTACCAAAATATAAGGACTTCTAGGATTTTCATTGGGATTACATTAAATCTATAGATCAACTTTCAGAGAATTGTCTTTGTAACTGTTATTTCATGTTCAAATCTACAAACATGGCATATCTCTCCATTTATTTAGACTTCTTTATTTTCTCTCACAGATTTTTATAGTTTTTAGAAAAGAGATTCTACAAATAAAATTTAAACATAATATGCAGCACAAAATCCAGGATAACCAGGCACATGAAAGGACAGGAATAAAATGAAGCAAAAGCCAGAAGAATGAGCAGCACTAGAGAATTTTGTAAGGGCACTATTTGGGAAGACAGGCATTATATTTTCCAATAAAAACTTCCAGAGACTACAGATAATGGCATTATTAGATATATATTATATAAGAATTATACTTTATGTGTCCAAAGAAATAGAATCAAAGCTTGAAATTATCAGCAGATATCTGGAAATTACAAAAGGGTGATATAGCAGATTGGAAATTGAACCAAATATATGTTCTCAAACTAAAAATTATAATAGTCTTACTATAAAATAAAATAGGGAGGTTTAATAACAGGTCAGATGCTTCTCTTCAGGTGAAGAGAAAATTAATGATATGAAAAGTAAATCAGAAGAAAACAGCTACAATTAAGCGTGGAAATACAAGAGATGAAAAAGACCAAAAAGAGGGTGCAATATAGATAAATACATCAAAAAACCTAAAATACACATCTTTTTGAAAGGAAGAGAGGGAAAGATGGAACAAAAGCATCTTGTAAGATATTATGTACGAGCAATTTTGAGAAATTATGAAATATATTTATTAAGTGACAGATTCAATAAGCCTGATAATCCCAAGCAGAAAATTTCTTTTCAAAAAATTAATCCACCCAGGCACACATAGCACCGCTACGAAAGAAAAAAAAAAGAAAAATATCTTAAAAAAAGAACAAAATGTAGCATGTACAGTCCACAAAAATATCCATCTAGAATGAGAGTGAAACACATTTTAAACAAAAGTTGAACAAGTTTTAAGCAGCAGATATTCTTCAAATGAATGAAATATTATTCAAAACAAATAAATGAAGATGCAGGAAAGATAAAAGTGAAATAAAACATTAATTATGTGGGTAAATATATTTTTGATATACAGAACAATGAAAATAATATCTTAGAAGATGAAGAAACATATTTCATGTGTAATTAAAATACATAATAGCATTTAAGTTTGGAGTTAGTGTTCCAAAGTAAGGACATAAAGTTTGAAAATAAAAAGATCAAAACAATTATTATACAAACACTAAAAAAGAAAATCATAATAGTATTGCAAGCTACTCATCTGACAAAGGGCTAATATCCGGAATCTACAATGAACTCAAACAAATTTACAAGAAAAAAACAAACAACCCCATCTAAAAGTGGGTGAAGGATATGAACAGACACTTTTCAAAAGAAGACATTTATGCAGCCAAAAGACACATAAAAAAATGCTCATCATCACTGGCCATCAGAGAAATGCAAATCAAAACCACAATGAGATACCATCTCACACCAGTTAGAATGGCCATCATTAAAAAGTCAGGAAACAGGTGCTGGAGAGGCTGTGGAGAAATAGGAACACTTTTACACTTTTGGTGGGACTGTAAACTAGTTCAACCATTGTGGAAGTCAGTGTGGCAATTCCTCAGGGATCTAGAACTAGAAATATCATTTGACCCAACCATCCCATTACTGGGTATATACCCAAAGGATTATAAATCATGCTGCTATGAAGACACATGCACATGTATGTTTATTGTGGCACTATTCACAGTAGCAAAGATTTGGAACCAAGCCAAATGTCCAATGATAGACTGGATTAAGAAAATGTGGCACATATACACCATGGAATACTATGCAGCCATAAAAAATGATGAGTTCATGTCCTTTGTAGGGACATGGATGAAGCTGGAAACTGTCGTTCTCCGCAAACTATCGCAAGGACAAAAAACCAAACACTGCATGTTCTCACTCATAGGTGGGAATTGAACAATGAGAACACATGGACACATGAAGGGGAACATCACACACTGGGGCCTGTTGTGGGGTGGGGGGAGGGGGGAGAGATAGCATTAGGAGATATACCTAATGTTAAATGACAAGTTAATGGGTGCAGCACACCAACATGGCACATGTATACATATGTAACTAACCTGCACGTTGTGCACATGTACCCTAAAACTTAAAGTATAATTAAAAAAAATAGTATATTAACATCAGAGAAAGCATACTTTAAGGCATAAGGCATTATCACATGAAAAACACATCACTGTATTATGCTAATTAATTTATCAAGTAGATATAACTATTCCAATTTTGTTTTCGTTTTTATTTTTGAGACAGGGTCTGGCTCTGTCACCCAGGCTGGAGTGCAGTTGCGTGATCACGGCTTACTGTTGCCCCAAACTCCTGGACCTAACTGATGCTCCCACCTCAGCCTCCCGAATAGCTAGGACTACGTGTTAGCACCATTGAATTTGGCTAATATTTTTTATTTTTCATAGAGACAGGGTTTCACTATGTTGCCCAGGCTGGTCTTGAATTCCCAGCCTTAAGCGATCCTCCAGCCTTGACCCGGCAAAGTGCTAAGATTACAGGCATGAGCCACATGGTCTGGCTGCTATTCTAATTTTGTTTGCACTTAATTATGTGGTTTCAAAATATAAAGCAAATATAACATACCTAGAATGAGAAAATTCGTCTAGAGAATTATGTATATTTAGTATAACCTGCATACCAAGCTTGACATAGTCTAATTAATTTAAACATTGTTATAGAGTTAGTAAGTGACTAAGAGAAAAAACATTCTCAAGTTTTTCTGATTCCAACATTATTAACATCTTTGCTGTAATGTCTCTCATAGACTTTAATGTGATCCATGGATAAATAGATGCCCTGCTTTTAAATGTGACTTAAAATCCAATTTAATAGAAATAATAGATATTATTATTATAATAGAAGGCCAATGGATCTCCAGTTGCACTGAATGTGACGGTTCTTCAAAGTGAGCTGTAAAATATCATGAAAAATACTGCAAAGGCCCTTATACCAGAAACTACATGTGCTTAATTCCTCATTGTTCACTACCAAAAAGCAGGAATGACTAAGTGGGTTTGCTCCTAAGTGGCAGCTTCAATGTTTCCTAAGAACTAGGCCATAAGTACTTTCTTTCAACACTAAAATCCATGTCTTAATAGCCATACACCTGGGAAATCTTAAACTCTAGGGGAGGGTCATGAGAAGAAAATTACTTCCACAGGCCTTTGCTCCAAAAATCTTATCTCAGGCACATTAAAAGCCAGAATCCTTTATGATGAAAACTGTTCTTTCTACCTATGTCCAGATCCCATTCATATGTACCCATCACTCAACAATAGTCTCCTTAGGGAAGTAAGTAGCTACTCTAGCCTGACTGGAATGAGGTAAAGTAATGCTAAGCTCTGTTCTTACATGTTCTAAATTCTGGAGTGCTGACATTGTTCAGATTTGATTATTTGGGCTGATACAAGAATTTCCAAACTAGTTCCAAACTTTTAAGGAGAAATAATGGATTTGAAGTGTTTTCTTTAAAAACTGCTCCAAGTCTCTGTGGATTGGGGAAGTAGAGGAGAGGAAGGAAAGTTAAAAGTGATTAGAAGTGACTTTCTTCCACCAGAAGAATGGGGAGTGGCAAGACTAATGCAAATAATGAGGGTAAGTGGATCACTGAAAACATTTTACAAGTTATTTGAAAAAGAAAAATATAGGCTGGGTGCGGTGGCTCATGCCTGTAATCGCAGCACTTTGGGGGGCTGAGGTGGGCGGATCACAAGGTCAGGAGTTTGAGACCAGCCTGGCCAATATGCTGAAACCCAATCTCTACTAAAAATACAAAAATTAGATGGGTGTGGTGGTGCGCGCCTGTAGTCCCAGCAGCTCGGGAGGCTGAGCCAGGAGAACAGCTTGAACATGGGAGGCAGAGGTTGCAGTGAGCCGAGATCATGCCACTGCACTCCAGCCTGGGTGACAGAGCGAGACTTTAACTAAAAAAAAAAAGAAAGAAAGAAAGAAAAATATTATCTACCAAATCAGAAAATGTACAGCTTGTGTTCGTGATAGCTGAGAATATTTCTCATTATCACATGATGCTTCTTTTAGCAGCCTCTTCTTTTGCAGCTACCTGCAGAATTTTTATAAAATTGGCCATTTTTCCTTCTTAAAGCAAACCCACTCGGTCAAAGCATCGAAATCATGGAAGCATGCCGTTTCTAACACCATGCCATTGCTCATAGTGCTCTCTCTCTCTGAATGCTTTTTCTCTTGTACTCACCAGGCTAATCCCTGCTTATTCTCCCTGTCCCATCTCAGATTGCTCAGCCTTTCTTGACTATGTCAAGCTGGCTAGGTATCCTACCTCTATCCTAGAAATTATTATTGTCCTCATTCTTACCCCAATTAGTTTAGTGTTCAGTATAAGGGTCTCTACTTTAAATATTATCTGATTCATTTTTCTAACTTAACTTCCTGGCACAAAGACTTACATACACAATTTACTCAATAAATATTTGTTAAATCAGTGAATTACTTGAGTAATGGAAATTCATGTCACTTCTCTGAGTATTCACCTCCATATCTGTAAAATGAAGAGGTCAGACAATAGTATTTCAAATTCTCCTTTGTCAACACATTTCTATTATGGGAGCTGGGGCTCTGGTGTGGGTTCCTCAGTTTAAGGTTGCAAGTAAGTTGTCAGCATGAAACTTCACATAACAAAAACGTTACAATAAAATGGGATGTGTGTTACAATTGCAGGCCTCATACTCACTGGAGGCACCCATATAAGGATACTTTAATAAATAGTCATGCCTTAAATATTGAGGCCCTTCTGCATCTTGTTGTCAATATTATATAATTTCAGTAACTTTTTTTAGTATGTGTGACTCTATATCTGTGATCTAGTTTTCCCTCTAATGAAACATGAAGTCAAAGGAGGATTTTATTGTCTTCCTTTTCCTGATTTATGTTAGGTATAAGGTTTTACATACAAATTCTATTATAACACTGAAATAGAAAAAGCAAAAGCTCAAAAGTTACTGAAGTTTTTTCTGGAAGCAAAAGATATCTATTGTTACAAGATGTTATTAAATATAACCATAACTAAAGCCAACAGCTTCCAATTTATTTTTATAAATTCTATGGCTAATGAGAAGATACCATATTGAGGTTCAGAATAGATTGAATTAGATCTCCTGAAAAGATTTCTACAAAAATTGACTTATGTTCTAATACATTTCTACCCCAAAGGAATTGAGTTTCTTATAAACTGAGAGTTGTGAAACCATCATTTCATGAAGCATAAAGAGCTATACTTTTAATCTTGATTAGCACATGAATGAGTTATCGGTTACTTTACTATGGTTACTTAACCATGGCTACCTCAACAATACCTACAGGCAATTGGTACCAGTAAAATTATGAAGTGGATGTTTGGTATTTGACATTGCCAGCCAAAATGTCCTGCCTTGGGCTGTATTTAATAACTCTACTATTGATATTCTGTTTCACTTGTTGGGCAGGGAGGAAAAACTGAATGTTCCACCATGACTGGGTTAATTATTGTCACGTAGAGTCAGAGCAAAGAATATAGACTGTGGGACTCGCGGATTCTCAGGAAAACGTTAAGGTGGTGAAATGTAACGGGTAAGTAGGCATTTCACTTCACTGATAATGTTTAGAAGTAATTCAGGGTGACAAATAATGCCATGTCTGATTTCCCATGTTGATCCTGTGTGGATTCACAAGTCAGTGAATTTCGGAGGTATACTCTGCTACCTTTCCAAAGCAGGCTCTGTATATTCTCATTGTGCTAAGGAAGAATTTAGGAGTAAAAAGCTAATAAAGGAAGTCTCTGTCCCCCAAACCTTTTTCCATTTTCCCAAAATGTTATAACCCAGCATACCATCTTATCCCTAGAGCAATGCCTATTCATCTCTAAGGAAAAACTAGTCCTAATGCTGTGGATGTCTTCTCTTAGCAATTCTTCACTATTCTGAGGTATAAATTAAAATGGATCTGTGTAGAGTTCTTATAATTATATAGGCTATGGAGCTCATCAAATATCCAATAGGTTTTTCATTTTATTACAGGTATGAAATGTTCTTTAAAAAAGACCCATGTGCAAACATTTTTTTTTCAAATAGAGAACACATTTGATATGTGCAAAGAATACAGGACAAAACCTTTAAAAATCCCCAAACCCTCTGTCTCAATTCATTATAATTGACTTTATTAAATGCAGTAAATTAACTCAAAATTATAAATGATCCATTCTGGTCTTAAGTAGAGTTAATTCCCACCAGACTCCTGATGGTAGGAGGGCATCTATTTTCACTCATTGAAAAAGATACTACACATTAATCAGTCCTACACCTAAAGGTTCATAATCACGGCGGGTGCGGTGGCTCACACCTGTAATCCCAGCACTTCGGAAGGCCGGCTGAGGCGGGCGGATCACCTGAGGTCGGGAGTTTGAGACTAGCCTGACCAACATGGAGAAAACCCGTCTCTACTAAAATACAAAATTAGCCGGTGTGGTAACGCATGCCTGTAATCCCAGCTACTTGGGAGGCTGAGGCAGGAGAATTGCTTGAACCCAGGAGGCAGAGGTTGTGGTGAGCCAAGATCACACCATTGCACTCCAGCCTGGGCGGGAAGAGTGAAATTCAGTCTCTAAATAAATAAATAATTAAGATTCATATTTACACATAATGGACCTATAGGCGTACCTTAAATATTCCAACTATGAACATAAAATCTTCAAAACACTGGGCTGTATTTGTTTCTGTATCACCAAAGAAAGACATTTACATTCTGGGACAGATGCCTAAACTGAACCTCTCCAGATTTTATATTGCTCTCTCAAAAAAAAAAAAAAAATAAAAAGCCTTAAGCTTTGTTGGTTGCAGCTTTCAACACGTTTTGAGCTTTGCTCAGTTAGCCTGAAGAAATCTTCTAAAAGTGGAGGAGTAACGCAGCAGTTCCTCTTTAAATACTCTCACCTGAAGACACCTTCCTGCCTGAGAGTTCAAACTTGATGGAAACTATAGAGCAATTTTTTTTCTCCTAAGTGTTGTGGTGAAAGGTGTGTAACTTTGCTTTCAGAGTCATCTCTTCTCTCTCCTCTCCTTTCCAGTTCCTTCCCTTGGGCTCATTCCTCTATATTTACAAATACCCTGGAAATGAAGGGAAATGAAGAAAAGGTAAATGTGCCTCATAAATTAGCCACAATGAGGGAGAGCTGCGTGCAAACAGGCCAGGGAAAACGAGCTCAGAATGTTAAAACCACAAAGAACCAGGATGTCATTTAGACCAAGCCATCTTGTTAAAAATCATTAAAATAAGAGTTCAAAAATGGTTGAGCTTATCTAAGATTGTGCAAGTTGCAGTAGCAGAGGTAGGTCTAAGAACCCCCTTTCCTGCCTTTTAATGTGATGAGGTTTACCCAAAAATTTGTGCCAGGAGAAGAGTTTTATCCAGAGATTTGTGTGTGGTCAAAGCGTTGGAGGGACAGAAAAAAAGGTCCAATGTCCAGTGCTTAATGCTTTGGTCAGTCAGTCATTCTTTGAGCAACTATTTACTGAGTGCTTTATTGCCAGTTCAATTGGCTGCTTCTTCACTTATTTTTAAAGTATAACATCAAATTTGCCAACAGAGAAAATATTGGCAGCAGCAATTTTTTAGCAATTTTGTTGCTCTACAAATAAATTCAGAGTGAAGGAGAGATGGATCAACATTTGGGGGCACAAACTTACATTTATATATAGATATTTCGAAATTCTATTTGCTTACGCGATGCATGAATGTTAAGTAGAATTAAAAGTGTTTTTTTATTTTTCTTTTCTGATTTTTTTCTTTCAAAATATCAGGAATGGACATCTGTCCTAAATGTTTTCACTTTAAAATGGGAAAAGAATTATTTGATACCACAGCATTTTAACTGACATTTACTTTGTTGTAAAATGTCAATTTCTTAATCTCAGTGTAAAACATAGTGAAGGATTGATTCTCATCTCAATTAAATTTATTAGAGCTAAAAACTAAAATTCCTTTGTAAAGGATCATTTTCTAGAGTACATAGTGTCTTCTTTTTTTTGTTTTAGACAGAGTCTCACTCTGTCGCCCAGGCTGGAGTGCAGTGGCGCTATCTCGGCTCACTGCAACCTCTGCCTCCCAGGTTCAAGTGATTCTCCTGCCTCAGCCTCCTGAGTAGCTGGGATTACAGGCACCCGCCACCACGCCCGGCTAATTTTTGTATTTTTAGTGGAGACGGGGTTTCACCATGTTGGTCAGGCTGGTCTCGATCTCCTGACCTCAGGCGATCCGCCCGCCTCGGCCTCCCAAAGTGCAGGGATTACAGGCGTGAGCCAATGCTTCTCACCTAGAGTACATAGTGTCTTTTTACTAGGGAATAACTTAGGAAACTCAAACAAGAAAATTATCTGGTCACAGGAGTAACAGAGAACAGGCTACTGTTGGGCCTGTTTGTCTAGTTAAATGATGTATGTGAATGTTCTCAACATTGGCAGACAAGGAAAATGTAGAGAAAATAGAAAGAAATACATGCAGTTTGATGATTTTGGCGTCAGTTTAAAGCTCACAAAGTCAAGGAAGCATCCACTCACATCAGAAGCAGAATTCATCACTTACCACACAGTGTTCTTACTCGGGAAACTTTCCCACGCTCACATCCTCTGACCGTCAACATGTGGCAAGCAAACCCCCTGAGTCTGAGAGGGTTGGTTTGCTTAAGCCTGCACAACTCTGGACATGGATACTAAGCCGAAATGTCTAAAAGCCTGCCCAGCTGGGTAGGAACATTTCTTAAGCAGATTTCCTTAGAAGACTTCCTGATCTTTGTGGGAATTTTCTTTATTTTTAGATGTCCGCTCACTGTAACATCTTTTACCAAATTATCTGTGCTGACTCCTGCTTGTTATTCAGGTGCCTACTACAATGATTGCCTCCCTGAAGGATATCCCCAACCACTTCATCTAAAATAAAAATGCCCACCTTCATTCTTTATACATTTCCATGATTTATTTTTATATAATATTTACTACTATAAACATAATAAATGAATGGATATATCACTGAATAAATGAACAAACAAATGAATGAGTAAATCACTGAAGAGAGACCTTGCTTGAAAAACTAGCTTTAAGTATCTCTCCTGTAAAACCACACTGATTTCCATCATTTTGTTCTATTTTCTTAATTATATTCTCATTCTGTAAAATTATTCTTTTTAATTTTTTAATGTTTAGTTATTATGGATACATAATCATTGTGCATATTTATGAAGTACATGTGATATTTTTATACAAGCACACAATGTGTAATGATCAAATTAGGGTAACTGGGGTGTCCAACACCTCAAGCATTATCATTTCTTTGTGTTAGGAACATCGTAAATCTACTCTATTTGTCCTAACTAGAATCTGAATTCAGTGATGACAGAGACATCTTAGATGTCTTGACAGAGACTTAGTTGTCAATAATTATTTTTGGAATTTATGTTTTGAATACTTTCTACGTTATTGTCCTTACATTTACGTGAATAATACTATTAAAAGTTAATAAACAATAGAATTGCATTCATTCATTAGCATATTTGAAAAGGTCTTTGAAGTAGATATTATAATTCCAATTTTTATGTGTTGAATAACTTGATGTGCAATTCCCATCATACTGTAGTTACCACGTTATGAACAAATAAGTAGAATTTGTAACAAGGAGTTGTAGAGTAAATACAAAGAGAATTAGAGAGGTCCAAGTGAGAGAGTGAGACCACATCCCACAAAAAGTATTATGTGGCAGGCATCTAGAAGAGAATTGGAGGGAACAGAATCAGGCAGGATAACAATGGAGAGGTTATTGAGAGTATTCAAGGAAGGGTAAACTATCCAACTTAGTGAATACAGGATGCATGTTGGGAAGCAGTTATAGGTTACATTGGAAGGGTAATTGACATCCATTTTAGAAGGCCTCAGATGTCAAGTTAGCAAGAATGTACATATTAATAGCTGGTGAGAAAACAAGAGCACTGCAAGCTTTCAGACAGAGAAATTACATAACTCAAACTCTTCTGTAGAAGTGTTTAGAAAGTAAACAAAGGCAAAGTATGCCTGGCAGAGTGGGAAGGGAGGGTTTGAAAATAATCTAGAAGACAGGGACTGAAAGTTAAAGTCTCACAGTTCCCTTCGTAAGCATGGGTTAAACTCTGGAGACTGACAACTAGACCACCATTTTGGAAAGCATCCTAGCTGGCCTTGGGAACAGTACACCTTGACCTAATTAATTAATACTTAGCTACTACTCCTCTGCGAGCACCAGTTTCTTTCCTATCTGGTCTCTGGTTCTGAAATGCACTGTTGTGAAATTCATGGCTATTTCAATACAAGGATTTCCATAGAGGCCATCATTTTAGAACCTGATCATCCTTCCTGCATTACAGCATTTTACCTCAGCTGCATCTTGGTACTCCTTCCTGACTCTGAGCTTTTCCATCTCAATCCCCACGGAGGATGCAGACTCAGATGCAATCACTTCCAAGGGAAGCTGAGCTGGTTCATTTAGGACTGAGAGAATATGGAACAAATTATAGAAGAGGAGCCTGCCTACTAAGAATTTCTCAGTAATTATTAACTTAGAATTAATAGTTATTAAGACTTTATTAAGCATCAGAATCACCCAGAGGACTTGTTAAAACACAGCTTGCTGGGCACCTACCCCCATTGTTTCTGATCTCTTTCAGTGATGGGGCTGACACCGCTTGTCTAGGTACCAAACTTTGAGAACCATCACTCTAAAAGAAGACTATACAGCTGCATCAAAAACCTTGCTCTTCCTGATGTCTCCTAGATTTAGTAGCAGAGAACTCAAAGGCACATATTGTTTTTAAATAGCTGTGGATGGTATGAATGGATCATTTGTAAGCCACAAGCTATACTGAATAAGAATTCATCGTCTTTAGAAAATACAACTTTACTATTCAGACTTTCAAGAGGTAATAAAATGCTGAGTATCCTTCTTCAATTAAATAAAATAACTCCAGCTGATATCTAGGAATAAAAATGCATAAATTCATGAGTTAAAATTATGATTACAATTACATACTTGAAACTTTCTTAGGTTAACAGTTAATGTATTTTGTGAGTGGTAGCAATAAAATCGTTGATTGTACTTTATTATTACATTACTGCTACTGTAAATCTAAATGGTCGTTGGCATTGAAATAGCTTACTTTTATCCATGAACAATAATGACTTTATTCCTATCAGCATGATAATGATTAGCTCTCATAAAGGTGAATACAGCCATTATTAATCCATCTACTAATCATTCTTTCCTGCTATAGTGGGGGGATGATTGACTCTTCAGATTAATTCTAACAACATAGGTTCCTGTATAAAAAGAGACATAAACTAAGAAGGGAGAGCTGCTTATGTAAAGAAGCACTAATCTTAGGTCTTAGTTGAAAGAAAAATAGCCTCAAATTTTCCAATATTTCTCCACTTAGCAGCAAGGAGAAAAATATCTCATAAGTGTCACATAATTTCTAGGACAATTTTCTCATTGTCCTTGGATTATTAGTATGGATGCATTTTTGACATATTTCAATTAGCAATTATATTTATTACTCCAGGTCCTTTCACTGTTGTTTTCCTTCCTATAGCTATTTTGACAGCAAGTACTCTAAATATCCCTAAGTACTCAGAAAATTTTTATTTTGTCTTTAGCAAGAAATTCCACTGAAACAAAATAGAACATAGCTTTATGTTCTATTGAGAGAATGTGGAAGAAAATTCTGTATCGGTTTTGACTAAGAGCAAGCAGCCAGAAGATCTCTTTTTCTCCTATAGGTTAATAAGGAGAAAGTAAGTAATAAGAAAGATAAGGAGTGGTACAAAGCCAACAGAACTACTTCTCAGTTCATCCAGAGACTGTTTTTTTAATTATAATTATCTTAGTTTAAGTGAATTTCTGGTGTACTGGCCTTGAATATATACAAATGAAAAAATAAAAATACATTTCAAGGTAGGTCAATACAAATTTATATCTTTTTGAATATAGATACATTGATCTAAGAATTTTCTTTATATCATGCAGAAAGATTAAGTCAACAGGGATCATATAGACCTAAATGTAAAAGCTAAAATTATAACACTTCTGGATGAAAACATTAAAGTGTCAAGACCTTGGGTTAGGCAAAGAGTTCTTAGATACAACATAAAACACTGTTTTAACATAAACAAACTTCAAAAACATTGTGACAAGTGAAAAAAGCCAGATGCAAAAGATTACATATTGTATGATTCTATTTATATAAAATATTAAGAAAAAGTAAATTTATAGAGATAAAAAGCAGATCAATGGTTGCTTAGGGCTGGAAGTAGAAGCCGAGATTGACTGAAAAGAGGCTTGAGGGAAATTTTTTAGTGTGATGGAAAAGCTCTAACGTTGGAAATTGCTAATAGTCACACAACTCTAAAATTTTACTAAAAATGTATTGACTTTCACTTACGGTGAATGAACTTTACAGTATCCAAAGTATACTTTAATAAAGCTTTAAAAATATATTGCGAGGTCAATAGAAAATGTATGATTAATCACAACTTTTGTATACTCAAAACTGAAAATATTTTAAAACTTATTTTAAATATTTTAAAAATGTTTTAAAACTCTGAAAACTTTATAAAATATTCAGCATAATCACATTGTTTAACTGCTGACATACTTCCTAATTAATGAGGAAAAAAGAGTCTAATTATGATGTTTATATATTTTACCATTGAAATCACCAAGTCAATGTGATTCATAACTTTATTTTTTGTTCATTTGTTTGTTTTTAATATTGCCTATGTTCTTCAGAAATCTTGGTAATAGCTTCAACTAATGTTAGTAATAATAAAAATAAATTACTGTTTCCAAATTTTAAAACAATCAATTTAACAAATATTTATTGTTACAAGGCACTATAGAAATCATATTTATGAATATATTTCTCAAATTTGTGTATCTTTCCACTTCCTAATTGTGTGTGTTGGTGGGTATGTTCATGTGTGTGTGAGAGGATAAAAAGAGAGAGAGAGAATTGAAAATGAAAATATGGCTATATTAATGATCTAACAAAGTTAAACTTAAAATATTCTCGTATAGGCAGAGTGCGATGGATCAGGCCTGTAATCCCAGCACTTTGGGAGGCCGAGGTGGGCAGATCACCTGAGGTTAGATGTTTGAGACCAACCTGGCCAACATGACGAAACCCCATCTCTACTGAAAATACAAAAATTACCGGGCGTGGTGGCTGGTGCCTGTAATCCCGCCTATGTGGAGGCAGAGACAGGAGAATTGCTTGAACCTGGGAGGTGGAGGCTGCAGTGAGCTGAGATTGTGCCACTGCACTCCAGCCTGGGCAACAGAGTGAGAGTCTGCCTCTGGTCCAATTATAAAGGGTAGACCATAGGACGAGGTCTTCCTGCATACCTTTGTTCACCATTCAATATCAAAAGTGAACTGACAGACTAAGTGGTAATGGGTGCCTCAAACATATAGTATATGTAGATATACAAAACCATACTCAACGAGTTGCCAGTTCATCAGAGAGATCAGTATTTCTAGAATAGTTATTAGCAGCATAACAGTCACACATGCCATGTTTGAAATCTTTTGACCAATGGAGAAGTGACAAATTCAGAGGAAAAAACATGTGCCAATTATTTGCTTATCTAATTAGTAAACACTCTTTGTAGGTTCCTGACTCAACCTCTTCTCATACTCTTACAATGAGGAGATTGATTTTCCTGGTCTTAATTGTACTTCAATTATGCTTCTCCTTTACTTTAAACTCTCTAATTAGAATATTAAATATCATCTAACAGACACATGAAGTTTTTTTTTTCTAAATTGAAGTCACTTACCTCCAATTATTTCCCAGTGGCAAAATGATAAATTAACAATGAATTCTGTCATATCCTGAGTCCATTATCATTCCTTTGCAGTTATATATATATATATATGTGTGTGTGTGTGTGTACACATATATGTATATATAATGTTAAATCATTTGTATTTGCCAGTGAAACCAATCAACCAATCAATCGAAATCCCAAATCTTTCATTTGGCAGATTGAAATTACAAGCATAAAGCATTTTGTCAGGATATAACTATGAAGATATTTTCATTACTAAATATACAAATAGGCCAGGTGCAGTGGCTCACACCTGTAATCCCAGCATTTTGGGGGACCGAGGCAGGCAGATCGCCCGAAGTCAGGAGTTCGAGACCAGCCTGGCCATCATGGAGAAACCTCATCTCTACTAAAAATACAAAATTAGCCGTGTGTGGTGACACATGCCTGTAATCCCAGCTACTCGGGAGACTGAGGCAGGAGAATCGCTTGAACCCAGGAGGCAGAGGTTCCTGTCAGCCGACATTGCGCCATTGCACTCCAACCTGGGCAACAAGAGCAAAATTCCACCTCAAAAAATAAGTAAATAAATAAATAGTAATAATATATATACATCTTCATATACATATACTTGTCTAAATATGGCATATAAATCTAAATAAATAAATAGATATATCCATCTCCTTGTGTATAATTCATATTTATATTAATATATATTCATTCTCTTATGTAAGCCCTTCCCCTTGATTATTGGTGTGACCTGTGACTTACTTCTATCCAACAAAATGCAGTAAAGATGATGGGATATATGCAATTACATGCACATGATGATATGACTGTTGTAAAAGACTGTAGCACTTGTCATGCTGGAGTCTTTGTTTCCCTTACTGACTTTGAGGAAGAAACACTTTGCATAGCAAGGAACTATGGGTGGCCTCTAAGAGTGGTTTCCAACAGTCAGCCAGAAATTGAAATCCTCAGTTTAACAACCAAAAGGAAATGAATTCTGCCATCAACTTGCATGAATTGTGAAACAAATTCTTCCACAGTAGAACCTCAGATGAGATCACAACCCAGCTGACATGTTGGTTGCAATAAATGCATTGCAATCAATGACTTGGATTGCAGCATAAAACTAGCTAAGGTGTATCCAGTCTCCTGACACATAGAAACTGTGAGATAATAAATGCACATGGTTTTAATCTGTTAATTTTTTGGTAATATTGTTATGCAGCAGTAGATAACTCATACAAATTTTAGTACATGGAAGTCTGATGCTGCTATAACAAACATCAAAAAATTTTGGGAGTTGTTTAGAACCAGGCACTGGATGCAGGCTGAAATAAATTTTTGAAGAACATGCTAGAGAAAACTTAAATGTCCTCAAACAGACTGTTAGTAGAAATAGATGGAAAGAGTGCTGTCAGTGAGGGCAGTTCAAATATTTTAAGTGTCTTGTGATATGTCCTTTGACCATGGATTATTTAGAAGTATTTAGATTATTTAGAAGTATTTCTAAAAACTTGGAAATTATTCATTTTTTGCTTATTTATTTTTAATTTCTTACTTTGTGGTCACAAACATCCTCTGTATGATTCATATTGTTTGAAAGACATTTTTCTATTCCTACCACCTGAGATTACAATTTGATATTTGTCCTCTTCTGGCTTATATTGCTATGTACTTAAGTTCATTGTTCTTTTATTCTGCCTTGTTTAATTTGATGTCAGTTTCTTCCAGTTAGTTTTTCATTTTGATATTGTAATTTTTTTAGTTTAGGAAGTTCCATTGATTTTTTTCCCTATCTTCCTTTTCTGTTCTTCTAATTTTCTTGTTTAAATTCTTAAGCACTTTTGTAATAGTTGTTTTAAACCCCCTTTCTGCTAATTTTATCATTTCTGTCATTTCTTGATCTCTTTCTGTTAATTGATTTTTATCTTGATTACAGGCCACCTTTTTTCTGTTTCTTCTTTCATATAGTAATCGTTGATTGAATGGCTGATATTTTACCATATTGATTGAATTTTACTCTCTTCCTTATTCCGTTTCCATGGGTAGTTAAGTAACTTACAAATATTATTGATCTAATCAAGGTTTAATTTTAGGCCTTCCAAGGGCAGAAATAGATTAATCTTTGAAGTAGGTCTAAGTTAACACTACTATGAAGATTTGAATTTTCTGGGGTCTCTGAAGCACTGGAATCTTTCCACTGTGTCTGCTCTGAAGTCAAATATCTCCCAGCCGTGCATTTATTCTAGGAATTGTTTATGTTCATCTCCTTCAAAGTTCAGCATTGGAGAATCACATTCTGTGTATTTGCATTAATATGTTCAGCAACAGACATGAGGAGACCCCTATTCAGGTTTTCTACCCTCCTGCCTGGCACTCTCTCTCATAACTTCCGCCTTCTCATACAACATTCTTTGTTTCCCAGCAGAATAAGATGATTTAGGTTATACTGCTCCACTTAAGTTTCATCTCTTTGTGCCATGGTCCATTTAGTGTCTTCAGGCACAAAGCTGAGGTGATTATAGGTATCACCCTTTTTGTTTTTCTTCTCACAGATATCACAATTCTGTGCAGCTCATTTTTTCAATATTCAAAATTGATTTCCCCCACTTTTCTAGTTGTTTGAGCAGGATGTCAAGTTCGCTAACACTCGTTTCAAAATTGTATGGCCGGAAGTGGAAATTCTTCATTCTTTATATATTGACATATTTACTCTTCAAACTGAGTGGTTAACTATCTTGCCAAATGTCACAGTGCAAGGATTTGAACATAGTATGCCAGATTCAGAATCTATGCAATTAACCATTATAGCAAAGTGTGTACAATAAATTATAAATGGTGCTTTGTAGCCTAAGTAGAAAACACAATGAAGGGAGTGGCAGGAGATGAGGTTGGAGAGTTACGTAGGAGCAGCCACATTAAAGACAGTACTGCGGGCAGTGTTAAAGAGTTTGGTCTGCTTCCTATAGGCCACCAAAAGCTATGGGATAATTTGCAGGAAAGGGCAACTTTGTCAGACTTTTTCTTTAGGTATTATTCTGGGAGTGGTGTAATGGATGGATTTGGAAACAGACCAGAGATAGGAATGCGATTCATTCTGTGTATGAAATGATGTGCACAATACATGTAGTCACTGAATTTTTAAAAACTAATTGCTAAGTTTCAAAGCTTTCTTTGATAAGCATGTTTAAAATTTTCGTATAAGAACATCTATTTTAAACGTTAAATAAATATCTAGAAGCCAATGATGTTATGATGAATACATTCAGTTACTTTATCATGAAATTAAAGTTGAATCTCTGAGTCCACTTATTATTAAAGTGTTTGTTTTTCTTTAAAGATGGTTAAAAATATTCTTTCTAGTTGGAGAATGCCTAAAAAGGAAAGTTTTCTTCCCTTGGGCAAGGCATACCTTAGTAAACTGAAGTTAGGTCCTCATCTGTAGATTGAAACACTGGGTAACTAAAGCAGTGATATGTCAAACTTCTCTGGCAACTGATTTCTCTTTATAAGTGAAGGCTGATTCAGAATGCAATAAGTATTGAGAAAACACTGGGCAACCCTGCCTACATAGTCACTGCTACCCGATTCCAAGGCATCATTGCCCTTAGGATTCTTCTTGGAATCCACACTAGTAACATAGTTGGGAAATCATTAAACTACATAATCTAAAGTGAGGTAAAATGTTATCCAACTCATTAATGCATATATACAGAGGATAAACACACACACACACACACACACACACACACACACACACACACACACAGTGTGTGGATCATTTAACACCCAAATCAAATGGTCATGGAAGAATTACGTTTGTTATATCTGTTTACGAGTAGCTAACTTACCCCCAACTGTGGTAGCTTGAGTAAACACAGCTTACAAAAGTTTGTAAGTGATGTATTACAAAAGCAGTACAGACCAAATGACAATTCAAAGTAGTTCTCAAACTCATAGGTCAGCCACGTCCTAAATTCTTACCTTAAAAACTTGATCAACAATTCTTATAAAAATACCTTTTTCTAGCTCTAGAATATTAATCTTGTCATCACGTTACATGTCTTGAAGAAATTCTGACAGGTTTTTGTGTGATTCTAAGGTTACCTGTAAAATGGGAAATCTGTAATTATATGCTTTGCAGTCAGCTGCTTCCTTCAGGCAACCACCTTGCATTAAATCTGCCACTAAAATCAATTTAAAAAGTCTCCCCAGGGATTGTTTTGCTCTCGTAAACTACTAATCTGCTAAATATGTAATTCAATTATTCTGTCACCTTAGCACCAACTTCACTTTTAAATAAAAACTCCTTGTAAATAAGAGGACAAGCCATAGAGCTGAGATCAATATATACGTCTGTAAACCTTTCTTAATAGTTGCTGAGTAGAAAAAATAAAAACAACTCTTAAAACTCTCCTTATTTTCTTACCACTGTCCTGTCACTTATGATGATGAGTGTACCTTTGTAGGAGCCTGGAATATAGCAAGAGAAAAAGAAAGGAACAAAAGAACTACAAGAGAGTCAGAAAACAATGATCAAAATGGCAACAGAAGGTCATTACTCATCAATAATTACTTTAAATGTAAATGGATTAGATTATCCAATCAAAAGATAGAGTGGCTGAATGGATAAAAGACCAAAATTCAATTGTGTGCTGCTTATTAAAAAACTCACTTTAACTTGAAGAATGCACATATGCTGAAAGTAAAGGAATACAAAAAGATGTTTTATGCAAATGATAACCAAAACAGACCAGGATTGGCTATACTAATATCAGGCAAAATAGACTTTAAGTAAAAAACTGTAAAAAAAAAGACAAAGAAGGTCCTTATATAAAGATAATGGGGTCAAATTACCAAAGGATATAACAATTATAAATATAGATGCACCTAACATTTTAGCACCTAAATGTTTTTTTTTTTTTTAAATATTAACAGAAATGAAGGGAGGAAAAAATACAGTAACAGCGGGGGACTTCAACACTCCACTTTCAACAATGAATAGGTAACCCAGATAGAAAATCAATGAGAAAACAGCAAATTTAGTTAATACTATACACTTAACGGACCTAAAAGATATATACCAAAAATTCTATCTAACAGTAGAATAATAGACATTCTTCTACAGCAGACTTGGCATACCTTCCAGGACAGATAATATGTTGGACCACAAAACAATTCTTAACATATACAAGGAGATTGAAATCATATCATTTATCTTTTCTGACCACAATAGTATAAAACTAGGAATCAATAAAAAGAGAAAATTCAGAAAATTTACACATATGTGGAAATTAAACAACTCACTAATGAACAATCAGTGGGTCGAAGAAAAATTTTAAAAAAATTAAAAATACGTTGAGACAAAGGAAACTAGAAAACAACATACCAAAATTACCGAGATGCAGCAAAAGCAGTTTTAAAAAGAAAGTTTATAGCAATAAATGCCTACTTTAGGAAAAAGAAAGGCTTCAAGTAAACAACCTAAGCGTATACCTTAAGAATCGAAAGAAAGAAGAATAAACGAAGCCCCAAAGTGAGCAGAAAGAAAGAATAATAAAGATTAGAGGAAAAGTAAATGAAATAGACATGAAAAAAACAACAACAGAAAAGATCAAGAAAACTAAAAGTTCAGTTTTTAAAAAGATAAATAAAATTTACAAACATTTACTTAGACTAACCAAGCAAAAAAGAAGACTCAAATAAATAAAATTATAAATGAAAGAGGAAATATTACAACTGACACCACATAATGCAAAGGACCATAAAAGACAACTGTGAACAATTATAAGCCAACAAAATGGATAACCTACAATAAGTAAATAAATGCCTGGAAACATACAAAGGCCAAGGGTAAATCATAGAGAAATAGAAAATCTGAAAAGACTAAAAGACTAAAGAAACACAAAATTTGCAAAGACTAGTTTGAAAAGACTAAAAGAGTATGGAGTTTGAATCAGTAATCAAAAATCTCACAACAAATAAAAGCCGAGATGGCATCATTACTGAATCCTACCAAACATTAAAGAAGAATTAATGCTAATGCTTCTTAAATCCTTCTAAAAAAATTGTAGAGGAAGGAATATTTCCAAATTCATTTTACGAGGCCAATATTTTCCTGACCCCAAAGCCAGAGAAAGACACTATTAAAAAAAGAAAATCATAGCCAATATCTCTGATGAATATCTCATAGATGCAAAATCATCATTAATGTATTAGCAAACGGAATCAAACAGCATGTTAAAAGGATCATACATGATGATCAAGTGGGATTTATCCCTGGAATGTGTGAATGGTTCAACATACAAAATCCACTAAATTCAATACACCATATTAATAGAATGAAATATAAAAATCATTTGATCAGGGCAGGCGTGCTGGCTCATACCTGTAATTCCAGCACTTTGGGAGGCCGAGGTGGGCTGATCACTTAAAGTCAGGAGTTCGAGACCAGAGTGGCCAACATGGTCAAACCCCATGTCTACTAAAAATACAACATTAGCTGGGTGAGGTGGTGCAGGCTTGTAATCCCAGCTACTTGGGAGGCTGAGGCACGAGAATCACTGGAACCTAGGAGCAGAGGTTGTAGTAAGCTGAGATCGTGCCACTGCACTGCAGCCTGGGAGACAGAATGAAACTCCACCTGAAAAAAAACAAAAAAAAATTATTTGATCATTTCAGGAGACACAGAAAAAACATTTGAAAAAATTCAACACTGTTTCATGATAAAAACTTTCAACATATTAGGTATAGATGGTGTGTACCTCAACATAATAAATGCCATATATAACAAGCTCACAGGTAACATTACAGTCAATGGTGAAAAGATAAAAACCTTTCCTCTAAGATCAGGAACACCACCAGGATGCCCACTCTTTTTTTAATCTTCTTTTTGTGGAGAATGGGCTTTCACTATGTTGCCCAGCCTGATCTTAAGCATTTGGACTCAAGCTATCCTCCTGCCTCTGCCTCCCTGAATGTTGGGATTAAAGGTATGAATCACAATGCCCAGCCCCAGAATGCCCACTCTTACCACTTTTTTTCAACACAGTATTGCAAGTCCTAGCCAGAGCAAATAGTCAGGAAAAAGACACAAAACCATCCAAATTGGAAGAGAAGAAGTAAATTGATCTCTGTTTGCAGATGACGTGATGTTATACAAAGAAAATCTTAAATAATCCACCAAGAATGTTAGAAGTAATAAGTGAATTCAGTAAAGTTACTGGATACAAAATTAACATAAAAAAGTCACCTTTTAGGCCAAGCGTGGTGGCTGATGCCTGTAATTCCAGCACTTTGGGAGGCCAAGGTGGGCAGATCACTTGAGTTCAGGAGTTTGAGACCAGCCTGGCCAACATGGCTAAATCCCATCTCTACTAAAAATACAAAAATTAGCCAGGCATTGTGGCACACACCTGTAATCCCAGCTACTCAGCTGGCTAAGGCAAGAGAATTGCTTGAACCCAGGAGGTGGAGGTTGCAATGGGCTGTGATCGTGCCACTCCAGCCGGGGCAACATAGTGAGACCCTGTCTCAAAAAAAGTGACCTTCTTATATACTAACAATGATTAAACAAAAGATTCCCCTTACAATAGCATGAAAGAGTACTTAGGCATACATTTAACCAATGAAGTAAAAGATCTGTACACTGAAAACTATGAAACATTGATGAAAAAAATTGAAGAAGAAACAAATAAATGGGAAGATATCTCAAGTTTATGGATTGGAAGAATTAATATTGTTAAAGTGCCCATACTACCCAAAGTGATCCACAGATGTAATGTAATCCCTATCAAAATTCTGGTGACATTTTTCACAGTTATAGGCAAAAAAAAAAAAAGTTCTTAAAATTTGTATGGAACCACAAAGACCTTGCATAGCCTAAGCAATGTTGAGCAAGCAGAACAAAGCTAGAAGCATCACACTTTCCAATTTCAAAATGTATTACAAACCTACAGTAATTAAAACGTATGACTCTGGCATTAAAAACAGACATACAGGCAGATGGAACAGAAAAGAAAGCCTAGAAATAAATCCACATGTTTATGGTCAACTGATCTTTGACAAAGGTGTAATTGTATAATGTGTTTACTCATTGTGTAATGGGTAAAAGATAATCTCTTCAATAAATGGTGTGGAAAATAATGGATATCCACACACAGAAGAATCAAATTGGACCCTTTTCTCACTGCATATACAGAAGTCAACTCAAAATGAATTTAAGACTTAAATGTAAGACCTGAAAATGTAAAACTACTGGAATAAAACAGGGGGACAGTTTGTTGACATTGGTCTTGCAATGATTTTTGGATATGACACCAAAAGCATAGTCAAGCAAAGGAAAAATAGACAAGTGAGATTGCATCAAACTTTAATGCTCTGTGCAGCAAAGGAAACCATCAACAGAGTGAAAAGAAAACTTACAAAATGAGAGGAAGTATTTGCAGACTGTACATCTGATAAGTATACAGATGTGCACTTATATATCCAACATATATAAAAAACTCAAACAATCCAAAGCAAGAAAATAGCCTGATTAAAAAATGAGTAAAGAACCTGAATTGACATTTCTGTAAAGACATACAAATAGCCAATGGGTATATGAAAGGATGCTCAGCTTCATTAATTATCAGAAAAATACAATAAAAACAAAAATGAGATAGCACCTCACAGCTGTTAGAATGGCCAATACCAGAAATATAAAAAATAACAACTGTTGGTGAGGATGTGGTGAAAAGAGTATCCTTGGACACTGTTTGTAGAAATGTACATTGTTATAGCCATTATGGAAAACAGAATGAAGCTTCCTGAAAAACTTGAAAAAAAAAAATAAAAATAGTGCTACCATATGATCCTGCAACGCAACTTCTAGGTATATAAAAAAGAAAATGAAATTAGTATGTCAAAAAGATATTTATACTTCTATGTTCATTACAACATTAGTTACATTACTCAGGATATGAAAACAACCTGTGTCCCTCAATAGATAAATAGATAAAGAAAATATGATATACACATGATGTATTATCCAGCCATAAAAAGAAGGCAATCTTGTCATTCGTGACAACAAGGATGAAACTACAGGGCATTAAGTGAAATAAGTCAGACATAGAAAGACAAATATTACCTAATTTCATATGTGTAATCTAAAACAGTCAAATTTAGAAGCAGAAAGTAGAATAATTGTCAAGGGTTAGAAGTTGGGGAAAATGGAGACATATTAATCAAAGGGCAGAAAATTTCAGTTATGCAGGATGAATTCTGGAGATCTAATGTGCAGTATTGTGATTATAGTTAATACTGTATTGTATGCTTGAAATTTGCTAAGGTTAAGTGTTCTTACCACACACAAAAGATAACTTTGTGAAGTGATGGCTATTTTAATTAGCTAGATTTTTGGCAACTTTGTCAAAGATCAGTTGACTGTAAATGTGTAGATTCATTTGTAAGCTTTCTATTCTGTTCTATCCACTTGTATGTCAGTATTTATGCCAGTATTATACTGTTTTGATTACTGTAGCTTTCTAATACATTTTTGAATCAGGAAGTGTGATGCCTCTACCCTTGTTCTTCTTGGTCAAGCTTTCTTCGACTATTCTAGATATTTTATGGCTCCATAAGAATTTTAAGATTTTTTTTCTATAGCTATAAAAAATATTTTCAAAATTTTGATAAGGATTACATTAAATCTGTGGATTGCTTTGGGTATTATGGGCTTTTTAACAATATTAATTCTTCCAGTCCACAAAGATGGGACATATTTCCATTTATTTATGTCTTCTTCAATTTCTTTCATCAATGTTTCATTGTTTTCAGTGCATAGATCTTTTATCTCCTCAGTTAAGTTTATTCCCAAGTAGTTCATTTTCTTGATGCAATAAATGGGATTATTTTCTTAAATACAATCCTAATCCTAAATATAAAGATTATATTTTTGCCAGTCTTAAATTGTTTTTCACATCAGTCATTGCTAATATACAGAAATGTAAGTGTTTTATGTTTATTTTATATTCTCCAACTTTACTGAAATGTTTATGAGTTCTAACATTTTTTGATGGATGATGTAGAATTTTAGGATTTTCTATATATAACGTCATCTGCAGGCAGAGACAATTCTACTTCTTTTCCCATTTGGATGCGTTTTCTTTCTTTTTTCTGATTATTGTTCTGGCAAGCAAGCTTGACGTTTTTGTTAATTGATTCTCCAGAGCTATGTCAGCAAACTATAGCCTAAGGACCAACTTCTGTGTCTGCCTATTTTTGTAAATAAAGTCTTATGAGAACATAGCCAAGCTCATTTGTTTACATATTATGTTTTCACATGATTACAGCAATGTTGATCAGTGGCACAAAGTTAAGGTATTTACTATCTCTTCCTTTTTGAAAAAATTATGCCAATTCATACACTACTGCATGTTGTTTGTACACTTCTTGCCACCTCATTCTGTTTAATATAATGGCAGTGACTTGATTTGTCTCGTCCCTTGAGTTGAACTATGTAAGAGAAGCACAGTAGAAGCACTTAAAACCTAAAAAATGTGGATTAAGGAGCTGTCAACTTCAAGACAATGTCCTGCAGCCCCCAGTACTCACCTGTTGTCTTTTTCATTACATGGAACAGGTGGATATCAATACATCTCTATGAGCAGGTGTATTTGTATAAGTTAGTCATCTTCTGAATCTCCTATTACAGAACCAGGCCCATTATCAATAATATGTGTATATTTTTTGACTGCTTCTTATATCTCTTGCTTTCCTTAGTTTTCTTTGTCATGAGGATATTTGAAAGCCACATGCTGTGACAACAAAACAACTGGTTAACATAACAAATCCAGTTAAAGGTTTGCTTTTTTATATGATGACTGCTATTGAGTTTTAATTTTTTGGCAGAAAAATTTGATTTTATTTTTACCAAATTAATCTGTCTTTTTTTTTTCCCATTGGCAAAAATAGAATCCTTACTCTAGAGTGAGTAATCTTTACTCAATCTTTACTGAATAACTTTCATTTGACCTGTGTGTAATCACAGCAGAAGTGCTTTATCCAGCAGAACTCTTTATTTAAATGACAGGGGTTACGCAGTATATGAAAGAGATGAATATCTTCATGCTTCTGCTGAGAGAGTGCTTAGCCTAGACCTTCTTCCCACTGCCTATGCAGAGACCCCACACGGCCACCTGTAGAATCCCTGGAACTATGTAGGGCAAACTTTTAAACCTACTAGAGCTAAGATTTAAATGAAATTAGTAAAATCTCTATTGGGGAGTGGCATGTATTTGTATGGTTTAGTGTCTAGAGTTACATGCTAAGAAACACTGGCAGGACTTTACTTAAAAAATAGTGAACTGTTTTCAGCTTTGGAAACTTCAAAAATATTTAAGTATCATTTATCAGAAAAGTCAAACTATTGCTCGTCTTTCCATCACTTACGGATATAATCAAGGCATTACATTTTGCAGTACCCAACTTGTTAAAAAGCCATATTTCTAAAAATCCAAGTAACCATTTTGCATATGAAGAGAATACAAAGTTCTGCTGAATGCTAGTGTGACCCAGAAATAGCATTACCCCCTCCACATATTGGTTTGGCACATTCTTTTACCTTTGAGTAGAAACAGCAAAGTGCTTGTAGCCATTTCTGAATCTTCTGTCAAAGTTAAAATTGCTTTGTCAATTCCATAAAATGGAAACATTTTATGAAATATTTTATTTCTCCTTGACCTTATCATTTTTATATATTACTTGTTCTAATATAATTTATTTAATAATGTATGTGCCTATAATCATAAGGCAATTCTTAGCAAGGTGCCTGGTTACAGCATATTCTCAATAGGAGATCATATTTGTTGTCCTTGTTTGTAATAACTTTAGAGAGCATCAGAAGACTAGAATATGAAAACAAACGGAGCAATACAACATGCTCTACACAAAAGTAATCCTTTGCCATAAAGAGCACATTTTCCTAGATACAAAAATGGAGGTCTACCCTGCCATCTAGTGGATATGTTGGGAAATAAAAAAATTTGTTGTTACGGTTTCAAAGGAAGTTGCATTACATTTCACCAAAATGTTGCATTTTTCTTGAGCAAATAGCATCTGCTCTCTGTATTGCTTTCAGCATATTCTGTGAAGATTTATGCATGAATGAAATAAGATAATTTTCAGAAATCTTGGAAAAAGTGGGACTTAAGGATTGCAGAACAGAAGCTAAAAAATTACAGTGCTTAATGAATGTTTTCACATATGGAATACCACAAAGCGAGAGTGAGAGAGGAAGGAGAGAAAATGATGTCTGTATCGAGTTGTTTAAAACAGGGAACAAATAAAAAAGAAACTACTTAGCAAATTTTTAAAGCTTAAAATCAGAAGTCCCTAGGGTTCAAGGAATTATTCTCTAACATATGGAAAGCTTGGCAAAGAGGGAAAATATCTTTTGGGAGAAATTTCAGTGTCTGGAAAGAGAAAGAAAAGGGAAGATGAAGAACATCTGATGAAAGAAAGCACAGCATTTATGAAGAATTCAGTAGCTCTGCAGCTGCCGAGAGCAGTGCCTGGCAGTGGCAGTTTTCCTCAACTTCACCTCAAAGCTGTTGGATTTTGGTGGGAAAGAAAGCATGTTTAAAGAAAAACTTTCAATAAACTGGATGCAAAAAGTTTGCATTACCTTGTTAAAATGAAATACTACAAAAGACTAATGTAATACCAAGCAAAGTCAATCTCCGGCCAGTTTGATGTCTCTCGTGTTTCTGCTTGAGTATATGCATAAGATGTATGTGCCATAGGCCTTGACTTTAAAATGTCTGTGTAATATTGTATCAAAGATGTAGATGAAAAACAAAAGAAATTTACAAATACTATTTGCGCTTTCAGAATGATTTGAGGCGTATTTCTACTAGTGCCCATTGAAAATGTTCCAATGTGTTTTGCAAAATAATTTTTTAGGAGGAAAACATTAAGACATAGCCTGAACTGTTAAAATTATTAACAAAACTCATCTGTTTGTTAAAAAATTAACAATAATATGGCATTGATTTTATTCACGATGCCAAAATGTGTTTTTATGATTATGTATGTTTATAGCTTTGTCACACAAGTGACATGAATTCTCAGCAATTAAAAAGGTCTTGAATTTCAAGGCACTTTAGGAAGATGATCTGCTCCTCTGGTAGCTCTGCCTTTTATCAAGTTATGGTTCTGGAGTAAAGCACTGCAGATTTCAGACCTCCACCTGAAGAAACAGTAGAACCATTTCTTGTTTGTATTGTTTTACAATATTGCTACCATGAGACCACAGTATGGAACTTTACTTTGCCTACCTACCGAAGTGTTATATGTGGATATACAAATTTAAAGAAGCAGAGAAAGATTCTATGACAAAAGAAAAAAGTAGTGCATGGAAAAGAAGACTGCCAAATCACCCCTCATTACAGCATACAAAGAGTTATTGTGTGAATGTTCAAGCTTGAGTAACCTCTGCCAATTCAGCCGCTGGCCTGTCTCTTGGGCAGTTTTCCATGGGCCTGCTAGAGCTATCCTATCAGAGGGAATGAAGAGATTAACAGGAGGAATAGCAGTTTGATATTTTAAAACTTTTGATAGCCAAGTCTATTGTGCTAATCATTCCCAGCATGTTTAGGACACTTTGCAGTATATCAGATAGGAAAATATTTCCCCTGTAGCAAGAGGGAGATTGAAAAGGTAAGGACCCTTAGTTTGGGAACAATATTCTTGGGCTGGCCAGAGGTGAGGGCAGATTGAATTCTGATCCAGCTCATTAGTGCGAGTCTTAGAGTGGAAAAAGGGGGAGATGATAATAAATAGGAACAAAAAATAAAACAAAGGTGGAACTATTCACATTGATTTATGAAATGGAGATAATACTTTTTGAGAGCTAACAGACAGCCCCACACTTTCTCCTATTTATAGCCTTTTGAAAGGAAGAAAAGAAATGGTATTACATGGAACAGAGAAGCTGGAGGAATTGTGGTCTTGCAACAGTACAGTGGGTTCGTTAGATGGTGGTGATGACCTAGATACATTGGGCATGGCTAGAGACTTCCAGTCACCGGAGAACCGGGAAGGCAGGTGGCCTTGTAGAGCAAGCCTAAGGTTTGTGAGAAAAGGGACTCCAGAAACTTCTCTGTGACAACCTCCCATTGTCTTACAATAATGTGGCCCTGGGTGTTATAAACCTGCCATGTCATCTCTTCCCCTTAGAAATAGCTGACTGAACCAGAGGTGGACAACTAACCAATGTTTAGCCAATCGGACTCTCTTTTTCAGAAATTTAGAGTTAGAACCACTTCCAACTTGGAACTAATGCTACAAAAGTCTGGACCTCCAATATATAAACTGGAAAACTGTGCTTGATCCATGTTTTACCTTGTGGACAAAGGAGCAAAGAAAGAGTCTTCAGAGGGACAAAGGAAAACAAACGCAAAAGAGGAGTAGAGATGAGAAATACTGAAAGCTGTATCTGAACACTTTTAACTCATTAGTTCCAGTTCTTTTCTGTGCTCCTCCCATATTTCTGCCCTTGGATTTTTATTAGATATCTCTACATTGTTATGATACATTCTTATTTGACTTAAGGAAGGCTAGACAAGTATCCATTACTTGCACAAAAGTTATTAATCCATACAGTAAGTTTGCCTCCACACTGTCTAAATCCAACCATTTCAGCCAGAGAAAGAAAATGTGAAAATCTAGGCTCACAACAGTCTCTTAGACTCCAGAAGAGAAACTGAAATATGGATGTGACCTCAGGGGTTGTATCCTTTTGTGTGCTTCTTCAAAACGTCTAGATGTCCCTCCAGCAGAAAGGGTTCCCCAGTCTTGGTCTCTGTTTCTCTCCTGTAAGGCACTTTCTGATCCTCTACAAGCCCTCCCTGCCCACACACACGTACTTTATGTGGATCAAGTGCATAGAGGAGTTCCAGTACTTATGGGGTTCTTCTGGAAGTCCATGGGTGGACCTCGATTCCGGAACAGTGGCTGATGAGCTGATGGCTTTGATTAGTCAGTGTGCTATTCCTTTCAAGTGCATAGAGGAGTTCCAGTACTAATACTTATGAAGTTCTTCTGGAAGTCCATGGGTGGACCTTGATTCCAGAACAGTGGCTGATGAGCTGATGGCTTTGATTAGTCAGTGTGCTATTCCTTTCAAGTGATTATACGAGATTGGGACACCAGAATGGTACAGAAATGTTGATTTTGGGTGACTTTCACATCACGCACAGGATGAATTCAGGGCTCTGGGCTACTAGTGCTCCTCAGATGAGTCTTGGGTTTGCAGTGGATACATGGTTCTTCCATCAAATCTTGCCTGCCCGTGATCTGTCTGCTGTCATGCCAATGGTCTGTAGGATTCAAGGGTGTAGGGTTGATAGTAGGCCTACACTACCATGTGTGCCTCTGCTGTAGGCACCCAGGACATTCACCACACTCCTCTTGCTGCATCCAGGCCATGTATCTAGGAGTCCTTCCAGGATAGCCCTGCCTATTTCCTTCAAGGACTTTTCAGACTGTTGCTCCATAAAGCCTCCAGGTCCTTCTGATCAGTATCTTCTCTTCTTACCATAGATGTGTGATACTGGGCACTCTCAGATAATTGTTATGCAATGCCAAGTGAGAAACAGACATTTCTTCTGCAAATGAGACTCTTCTTGTTCCTCTCTTTGTTTAGTTTCCTAACTAGGGAAATACTATGGTCTGAATGTCCCTCAAAAGTCATGTGTTGAAACTTAATGGATAATGTGATAGTATTAAGAGGCAAGGCCTTCAGGAGATGATTAAGTTTTCATGAGGGTAGAGTCCTCCCTAATGGGATTAAGATGTTTATAAATGAGACTTCACAAAGTGTTCAGCCATTTTTGTCCTTCAATTTCTGTCACCATGTGAGACACAGTGTTCCTTCCCTCAGGAGGACATGACACTGTGAGAAGTCACCATCTTGGAAGCAGAGAGCAGCCCTCTCCAGACACCAACTCTGTTGGCACCATGACCTTGGAATTCCCAGCCTCTATAACTATGAAAAAATAAATTTATGTTGTTTATAAATTTCCCGGTCTTAGGTATTTTCTTATAGCAACATAAACACAGACAAGTTGGTATACAGGAGGCAGGAGTGCAATCAACATTGAACCAGATCGCATTCTAAGAACAGTGATCACTCATAAGTGGGAGTTGAACAATGAGAACACATGGACACAGGGAGGGGACCAACACACACTGGGGCCTCTCAGGGCATGGGGGGCAAGGGGAGGGAGAGCATCAGGACAAATAGCTAATGCATGCAGGGCTTAAACCTAGATGACCTGGCTGGCTGCGGTGGCTCACACCTGTAATCCCAGCACTTTGGGAGGCTGAGGTGGGTGGATCACCTGAGGTCAGGAGTTTGTGACCAGCCTGACCCACATGGTGAAACCCCATCTCTACTAAAAATACAAAAATTAGCTGGGCATGGCAGTTCATACCTGTAATCCCAGCTACTCAGGAGGCTGAGGCACGAGAATTGCTTAAACCTGGGGGGCATAGGTTGCAGTGAGCCGAGATCGCATCACTGCACTCCAGCCTGGGCAACAAGGCGAAACTCCGTTTCAAAAAAAATAGTAAAACAAACAAACAAACAAAAAACAAAAAAACCCCACCCAGATCATGGGTTGATAGATGCAGCAAATCACCACAGCACACATATGACTATGTAACAAACCTGCACATTCTACACATGTATCCCAAAACTTAAAATAAAAATTAAATACATAATTTTTTTTAAAAAAGAATGTAGTGATCATAGCCAAAAATACTCAAGAGAAAAATATGGATATAATTGTATTATTCTAAGTTATGCTATAAACTTTATAAAATAGAATTAATGTGACCAGAAATGAATTAACATTCACTTACATTTGAGGGCACAGACAATAAAGTGGACTAACAAACTTTTAGTCAGTGGGAGCCAGTATCCATGGATAGCACTATGGATGGTGCATCATCATCATTAATGATGTAACCAATAGCAACCAAATGGAATTAGGGAACTGTAGTGGCATGAGGAGCTATATTGTTCCCAATGCAAACAACTTCCAAAGAGCCATGGGATTGGAAAAATGGCATGATACTTTTTCTTGCAGTAGGAAATATGAAATTAGCCAGAAATGGTGCATTGTTTAAAAGAGAAGGGAGAAGGAGAAGGGAGAGGTGGAAGAGGAGGAGATAATGAAATAAATGGGCACAATGAAGAATCTTCATGAGCAGTGATTGGACAACACACAAATATGTAAATACATTGTCTCTCTACCCATTATTCTTAATTTTCATCAGTAAATTACTAAATTGCACATGGGTCCATGAATTTTGTTCTTAATAAATTATTTATATAGACAGAGACCACACAAATATATTTGTCTGGGGCCCCACACACCCTGTGGGTAACCTTGAATTTTGTCAACATAGTCAGTGAATACAAACCTTGAAAATAATTTGTAGCTATTGGTAGTTGGGTGGAGGTTCACAAAGGATTTTAATACAGAAGGTCTTCTATTTGGATAGAAAGGTCCTCAATAGATGGAAAGGAATCTAAGCCTCATCACTGCTATAACCTTCCTATAGGTGTTAGTGGTTGTGGGCAGTAAGTTTAGTCACTGCTATAGTATTGTGTATGCTGTGTTTAATCTCAAGATGTTTTGAAATACTTTACAAACATCACTCCATCAGTGTGTTGCAAAGGGAATGAAAGTATTTAAAATGCTAGTAAATGATATAAAAATGAGAAGTGGTGACAGTGTAGGAAAGTGACTGGATGTGAGATGAGACTAGAGGATCAGAACACATTTCACAATGAGCCAATATTATTTCAGGAGTGTCCTTTAAATTATGAATACCCCCAAATATGATTTGTTTCTAAGTATGAGGCTATGAGACCAAATTATCTAACCATATGGGCAGACGTGAGTGGGTAAGGATAGGAGTGGGGTGGCAATAGGGATGGTTGAGTGGAGGAAGTAGGGGTCAGGCATCCCTAGGGAAATAATATCTTGCTGAAAATTGAAGCTTTTCTGGGACTACTCAGATGAATTGATATAGATTCCTCTAGTTAAACATTTCAGCCAGGACAAGAGCCCAGAGAAAAGAGAGAAGAGCATGCTTTCAAATAAACAGAAGATTTCCATATTAAGAGAAAGAGAAAGATAGGAAAGGGGTGAAAAAGCATAAGGCAAGAGACAGGCATAGTCCTACTGCAGGTCTAAAGAAACTGGACTACCCTCAGGACAATAGAAAGACATTGGAAACTGTTAGCAATGTGTGTTATAAATGATCTCTCTGGTTGCAGAGTGAATGCAGGGGAATAGTTAGGAAGCTGTTCAAAGGTGGTGGCACTGACAATGAAAAATAGACTCTTAGGAGGTATATAGGAGATGGAAGTGGCAGTAGGTTTGATGAGAGAGTCCAAGGAAGATAGAGTTCCCAGGGATGCTCCCAGGCTTAGCTGCTAAAAGCGCAGCAACACAATTTCCTGAAGAGCAATTATATAGGTGAAGCTGAAGGTGGAGAGGGGGTGGCCCATTTCGAACAGGATAAATTGAGTGCAGGTTGAATATTAGGAGCCTGAGGGGCTTCTGAATGGGAGATGACAGTAGGAAGTTGAAGTTATGTAACTGGAGGATTCGTTATGAACTTGGCCTGTTTCCCCAAGGGCAAAAGCATGTTGTTTGTCTCCATTTTCCATCTAGAGAGCAGAACATTGAACCTGGACACATGCTTTCTCAGTTTAAAAATGGCTTCCAAATGCAAATGAGCAGAAATGCAGTAGTAGCTGATACATACCAAATAGAAAGGTGGCTTACTTTAAAAATTCACTTTGCCCCAGGCTGTGCCTCAAAACATAATTCAGAAACTTCAGACATCATGAGCAGAGTTTTACCCAAGAGTGTTCCTCTTGAACTGACAGGAAAGATAAATGACCTTGCTCTTTACAAGCATGGAAGTGTGCTTTCAATGTTTACACAGTGGTGGTGTTCATCTCTATTATCTATGTGTTTTAATATAGCCATTTAGCTGTGCAAATAACTGCACAGAAGTGCCAATATAAAATTGATACATTTTTGAATTTATTGAAACACTTGCCCATTTCCAGATGTCTTCCTGTATTTTTGGCCTGTTTTATAATCTTGTTGAGGAGGTGTATTCATGCTCAGAGAAACATTGGCTTGAGGAAGAGTGGGGGGTTGTTCAGAAAGGAGAATTTCTCGAAAACTTGTGCATTATCAACCTGATTTAGAAAGGTTGTTCGATTTTGAATTTTTCTTCTGTATTTCTTAATTTAAATGTTAAACATTTAAATCACTTTAAGTCTATAATGGATATCCACAAATATTAACCATTTTTATTAATTTAGTAATTCAAGTGCCCTGGAAGACATATGTTCAGATTACCTTAAGAGTTTTCATATTTCAATACATCAGAGGTTAAAAAAAGCCTACTGAACTAACACATAAATCTGAGAAATCTAGTTGTAGGTGTCATGTTTACATTGCCTTATCTTGGCCTTTGTATAGTTGTGAAAAATGAAGTGTGAACTTTGATGCTTCTGCACGTTACAATCTTTCCAATTCAAACTCAGAGAGGGAATAAAGACAGAAGGGAACTAATACTATGAAACTGACTATATTCCAGGGATGTTTGTTTACTTGAGTTTATTACAACAGTACATTGAGCAAGACATTTCTAATCTCATTTTTAGATAAGGAAACTGAATCTCAGAAGAGACATTTGCCAAGAGTCACCCTGCTAAGTAAAGGGTAGTAGCAATGGGATCTCCTGTTTTTTGGAAAACTGGCCTGTTTCAAATTTCAGTTTGATTAAGTGGCACTAAGCATAAGTCACTCCATTCTGGCTTGGTCCATTCTGGTCTCCTGGGGCTGAGTGCAGGAGGCTAGTTTAAACCAATGGCCTCCTATAAACTTTAACAACGATTATGTTTCAACTTATACATCTTTTTTAGTGTCTACTGACAAATGACTAACAGAGTGTTACTTTCCTATCTATGTTTTTAAGGTGACTATACCGAACTCTGCAATATTGAAGTGCTTTCTAGATATGCTTGAGAGAGATCTAATAGATAAAGTGTAATAGGAGAGTAGATGAATGGAGTGTCATGTTCTAAAAAAAGATCAGAAAAATGTAGGTTAAATAACCTTGGTTCAGAGACAAGCGAATGCAGTGAAGGAGATCATGATTCCGATTGAGGGCAACTATCAGTGGATTATGGGTAGAAAGAGAATGCCTGTTTTACTGAGCTTTTAATTTTTAATCAGCTCTATTGATGTATAGTTTACTCGATACTTTGTCATAGTGACTTCCACTTCCAAGGACAGTGTTTCTTTTACATCCTCCCCTCCACTGCAAAGGGAAGCAGCCTAAAATCATTTCTTAAGAAAGAGTGGGTCACTGCTTTTGGACTGGTGGTTTAAAGTGTAGTCACTGGAATAATGACATAAGCATCAGCTGGAGGCCTCTGAGAAATGCAAATACCCAAACCCCACTCACAGACCTCCTAATTGAAAACTGTGGGGGTGGGGGCCAGCAATCGGTCTTTTAACAACCCCTCCAGGTGATTCTGATGCATTATCAATTTTAACAACTCCTGCACTGGCAGCTGGCCAAGGCTTAGCCAATCTGGAGATGGGCCATAGGAGGGTATATTGCCCAACTTGTCCTGCAGATGCATCATTACTTAGCAAAGCTATTCTCAGCTTCCCAATTTGGGTTAAGAAAACTAGAAGAAATCAACCAGCCATTGGCAGAAAGACAAAGACATTTAGATTGAAGTAGAAAACAAAGGTACAGTGGAGTCATGCCAATAACAGGCCCCTAAAATTCCTGTTGATGAAAGAGTGAGATTGTGTTTCTTCCACATTACTACTTCCATATTCTTATGTCAAGCTTCCATTTCATGGGGTATCTCACAACCAAAATAGTTAAAGCCTCTTGTTCTCTGCAATTTAGAATCTACTTAGAAACAAGTGTTAGTAATTGTTTGAGCCAAGAAGATGGAGAAGGAGCAAAGAAGCGGTGTTCATCTGTATACTGAGAAAATAATGATACAGTATCCAGAGGGCTCAGATGAACAAAAGCACTCATTTTGTTTTTTGCACAAGTGACAAAACATTACAAATCTTAATAACTATGTAGACTAATAATAAATAATATGTATTATGCACTCCCTGGGTTCAGGTTGCTCTTTTATGTGTGTGCACATGTGTTTGTATGTATATACATAAATATACAGTTTATACGTAAAATATCTCAATTCACTTAAGTCACATAATAATCCATGCATATTTGCATTAACGCTATATTTGTTTTATAGATTTATAGATAATAGCACTAAGGTAAAGGAAAATTAATTAACTGCCCTGAGTATACATACATAATCTGTTAGAGAGTAAGGATTTGGACCACAGCAGCCTGGCACCAGAGCCTGTACTATCAACTATAAAGCTATATTGCTTCTTGATGGAAGTTATTAAAATTAATCCTCTTGGTTTGGGATTCTATAAACTGCCTGTTTGTCTCTATGGCAACCATATTCAAAGCCTTCAGCTTCTAGACTCTCATGCGAAATCCCTACTAACCATAAGAACCACATGGCTCCTGTGTGTCCCACAAAACATACGCATATGATTAGATTTTATATATGACTCTTAACATCTTCATCAAATAAATGTTCAATATCGTGAGCAGTGGTTTTAGTTCATACATGAATTGTTTACATTTGATTTCCTAGTTATCAGCCTGAACAAAAAAGGGAGGAAGGGAAGAAAGCGTGCACTGTCCTCCTCTTTCTAGGTCTTAAATGTATTCAAAAGTTTCATGGTTGGCCACAGGGTGAAACCTTAGAGGTCTTCCTAAAAAGTGTAGGGGAGGCCCTCAGATCCATAAAGGCAGTCAGCATGCTCCTGAATCAACTCTCAGAAAAGCACCTTCTAAACTATTAATGATTAACACTTATGTGTATTGTTTTTTACATGCAAAGCCTAGTTTTGGGGGAAAATACTTACGTTAATTTTATGTTTTAATTCAAACCGCAAATGGCACAATTTTACGTAGCAACTCAGTAGTAGAGCAGGGACTAGGGGACAAGAATTGTTCTTTTTCTTTCTTTTTCTATTGCAGTCTTTACTGATCACCTGACATACCAGTGACTACAATTATACAGGGCACACAGAAAAAAAAATGCACCCCCTGTCTATCATCACCCCATCATTTTCTGGGCTTTCTCTGGTGCGATTGTAGCATCATCACCCAGCTTGGTTGGGCCAGTGAGCAGGAGTTACATAGCTCAGAGCAGCAGCAATCACCAGGGCCCTGGGAGGGTAGATTTGCCTACTCACCCACAGCCATGCATCAAGGGCTGGATGGCTGCTAGCCCCAGAAAACCTTGGCAGACTGTGGGGCTCAACCCAGTTTTGAAAAGCGGTAAAGAATGCACCCATTGGGCCGGGCGCGGTGGCTGACGGCCGGTAATCCCAGCACTTTGGGAGGCAGAGGTCAAGAGATGGGGACTATCCTGGCTAACACGGCGAAACCCCGTCTCTGCTAAAAATACAAACTTAGCTGGGCGTCGTGGCAGGCGCCTGTAGTCCCAGCTACTCGGGAGGCTGAGGCAGCAGAATGGTGTGAACCCGGGAGGCGGAGCTTGCAGTGAGCCGAGATCGCGCCACTGCACTCCAGCCTGGGGCACAGAGCGAGACTCCGTCTCAGAAGAAAAAAAAAATGCATCCATCAGGAGCGTCTTCTTTACCAATCCCTAGCCTCCACCCTTGGTTGCCCTGGAATTTTCTTCCATCAATCCCTCTGCTTAGTACGAGTTAAAAGGCTGAATGTATTTCAGCTATAATCAGAGGCACTAGGAAAACTGTGTGTGTGTGTGTCCATGAACACTCACAGGTATGTGTACGTGGGTTGGCAAATGACCTGAGGGAATATCAGGGAGGGAAGTAAAGTAATTTAAAGTACAGATGAAAGGAACTGAGGATGAGTGCACGGTTTCTGGCTCAAGATCCGCTTATCAGAAGTTTTGCAGAGTATTTAAAAGCCCTTCCTGACATTTCAGGTCACCCACATTTTCCTAATGGTCTGAGCTAGTGGAAATGGAATGTGCTTTTTTGATAGGCTGCTCAATCTAAATCTCTAAGTATCTTCTGATTTGTCTGGTAAGCAAAATGTAGGACCACTTCAGAAATCTTAACTGGCATTTAACGAATGACTTTCAGCCTAAATGTTAGTCGTGTGTAATTACAACTTTTTAAGTAAAAATATGGTATTCTGGTAAAGAAATGTAATGTCTCAAAGAGCAATAGTTTCCAAATAAAAAGCTGCAGAGAACTTAAAACTATGATCATGAGATCACTGCTTTTTATAATTTATACGATACAATCATTAGATTCATTTCCTTTATGTTACTTCAGACATAATACTAGAAATTATATAGACTTGCTAATGGATTCCATTTTTAGAAAATGCTATCATATATTAATACATATCTCTACTTCCTTATTATTAAAACATGATCCCCATTTATTTCCATTTAGAATAATCAAATAAATCAAATAAAAGCATGATACTAAGCACTGTAGTAGTAGCGTTGCATAAAAAGAAAAATGATTAAAACCACAAATCTACTGAATAATAATACTTAAGCAGAATAGTGTTATTTTATAATTTTATCAAATGAATTTAAATAAAAACAATGGTTTGTGCAGAAAGCTAAATGCTAGATTTAAAACCATAATATCAACTGGGAAAATGCCACTAGGTGGAGCCCATGGTTTCTAAGATTTTTGATGGTCTCCTCAAGTAGTCCTGGGATAAGTATTTTCTAGCTATTCAGTCACAGTGTTGTTAACTGTTAGGGACAGACATTAGCTTGATATATAGGACGATCCTTTGGTTACGATTAGGAAATGGGGAAATTCGAGAATGAGGTAATCATTTTTCCTTCTGTACAAGTTTATAAAAGAATGCAAGTACAATCAGCCCATTTTTGGAAACTAACAGTAATTTAAACTGACTTTCTGAAAAAGAACAATCAATAATTTAATAATACTATGGCAAAGAAAGCTAGCTCTTTGGCAGAACTGTTGAAATGCAGTTTTCTCTTATTTGTGGGTATTAAATATCCACTTTAAGAGAAGTTTAAAATAAAATTAGAACAGAAATACATTTTAAGATATATTTGTAAGTCAAGCACATGGCAAATAAAAGAAACCCATTTTAAAAATTACTTAGATTGCATTCATCAGGCAGTCACAATCTGTTAAGTATGTTCTGGAGAAAAAACGTGAATATAGGACAACTGTACTCTAGTAGCCATTCTAAGGGGGCAAAGAAATAGCTTTGCTTACAGATGATACACAGTTCAGCCTATTAAAAATAATATTAAATTACTGATTTCACAGTCATTCCTCTTCATTAAATTTAGTTTTTTTAAATGTAAAGCTTTTAGGTATCACTAACATTAATAAACTACTTATTTAAGTCATATAATTTGATAAATCTCACACACATAAGCATAACTGCAACAAAATTTGTGCTCCCTTAAAACTTTTCTTGTGCTCCGTTGTAATACCTCCCCTCCCCATTATTGTCTGCTTTCTCTCTCCCTGAAGTGACCGCTAATCTGTTTTCTGTCACTATAAGTTGGTTCATATTTTCTATCTGGATTCATACAATATGAACACTGTTTTTGGTGCGGGTGCGTCTAGTGCTTCTCCCTTTCAATAATCATTTTGAGATTCATCTACATTGTTCTATGTATGAGTTCATTCCTTTTGATTGCTGAGTGATATTCCAAGGTTTGGATATGCCATAGTTTATCTATTTTTCTATTTATGGGAATTTATGGTTTTTTTTCCAGCTTGGGATTATTACAAATAAAGACTCTATGAACATTTGTGTACTAATCTCTGTACAGATGTGTATTTCCTTTTATCTTGAGTATAAACTAAGAGGATAAGGGCTGGTAAAGGGGAATTGTCATATGACAAGTGTCTGTTTAACTCTTCAGGAAACTGGCATGCTGTTTTCAAAACTGATTATACCACTTCTTCCTTTGTATGTCATAAAGTACATATCTCTGTTTTATGGATATTAATGAAAATAATGAATATCATTGAGTTGCTTAAATTAGGAAAAAACAAAACAAAACAAACTTTGACTTTCTTCTACTTAAGAATACACTATCTTGTACCACAGTGTCAAATTTGTCTCCTATGTGCTATAGAGGAACAGAGATAAAACCATAGTCACTACCTTTAAACTACTTGCATACATTAAATAACTTAAAACATCATTGGGTAAGTTAATAAGAAAAACAAAGAAACAAATAAGATTTTTAGTTCATCAAAAAACAGGATGAAACAACTTAGAATTGTAAGCCTTATAATTTTGTTGCTCTAGGTTATGATAGATGCACAGCTCAAAATTTAGAATACTATCTGCTTCAACGTTCTACCCTAAATTCAGGCCATGTGTTCTTATTTTACATTAAAAAATGCAGTCACTATTTCCAGCAGAACAATTTCTCATAAAACTTCTCAAGCATATTACTTTTCCAGTAATAAGAGTGCTTGCTATACTTTTAGTATGTTTTGGTCTTTATTCAAATAAATTAAGCTGGCCATAGTTTAAGTTGTACTATATTATCTTTTTGGAAAACATAGCCCATGTTTTTAATTTAATGAAATTACACCACAGGAAAAAGGTGTCAGTTAAACGTTTTGAAAATATTTCCTTACCAGATGTATGATTTCATATAAACCGCCTAATGTCTATTTCTGTATTTGTAAATTAGGACTAACACTTCTGTATACCTTTTTTTGAGAATAAGAAAATTAAAACTTATGAAGTACTTAGAAAAGTACTTAAGTACTCAATTAATATTAACTTTTATTATTTTACTATTTCTAAAGCCTTCCAAATATAGAAGACAGTGGTAGATAAGTCTGTATTAGGAAGAATAAAAATACGTAGACAGAAATTTGTTCAGAAACCTTGTCTTGTTTTCATATCTGTGGATTCCTGTGAAGACCATCCCTCTACTCCCCTTAAAATAGTAAAATTTTTGTACATCCTTAGGTTCCCAATGACTATAACTGTTTCTTAGATTGTCAAATAACTTCTGTGATTTATTTGATAGTTTCTGAAATCCAAATGTGCTTCCTGACCTATTGTAATAAGTTTGTTTAGTACTACGCTTTGCAAATCCCCTGAAAAATGAACGCTATGTATGTTCAATGAAATATATTTAACTCTATGTAGTTTAGGATTTACTTAAATGACCAATTAGGCTTTATTTCATTAGACACAATTTTTTTCAATGACAGTGAAACCATGCATAATAATTCCTTTCAGTTTCGAACCTATTAGATTAATAGACAAAACATTTATTTAAATAATAACACTGTACTTATACAAGTAAATAAAATGCTCAAAGCAAATAAAAAGTAGTTGTGGCCCAGGAACAAATGGAAAGCCCCTGTTGGTAGCTGAGACCCAATACATATGGTCACCCAAAGCTAATTTCGAATGCAAGCATGTGTCTGGTACTGCAGACTCAACAAGGAGCTGTGGGTGGAACTCCCACCTCACCTAGTCTGGGGGCAGAGCTGGACTTCAGCCAGACCTGAAGTCTGTGGGCCATCAATACTGCAAGTCTTACTATTTTAAAAATATAAAATAACCTAATATTACCACTTCAATTTTGCCACTGCAATTGAATTCCATTTTAAGATGATGTCAGAGCACAAGACGAACATCCAAATGAAGACTATTCCATATTAATGTGAGAAAGGCATTCTAGTGTATAGTGAGTAACACAGACTGTAGAGTCAGATTGTCAAGGATTGAATTCCAGAACTGCCCACTTCAGTATGTGACTTCTGGCCTCAGTTTCCTCCTTTGTAAAATATGAATTACAACAGTGCCCACAATGTAGATTTGTGTGAGGATAAAATGAGTGGGTACTTTGAACTCAACCCGTTGCAAATACTGTGGAAGGTTTGTTATTATTAGTAAAAAAAAAAAAAAAAGTGCTCACCCATTATATGTGAAGCATCTTCTACAGGTTAAGCTTTTGGGAAATTGATGATGACAAGCAATACCTATTTGGCTACTTGCATATTTAATTTTAAATATTCTCCCTCTATTTTTCTCCCTAGACTTCCATTCTTATTTTTGAATACTTAGGTGTGATAATGACCCTGAATTGAAGTCTCAACAGAAGTATCATCTTTCAATGTTAGGGGAGAAAGTTTATGCATAACTGTTACTCCTTTGGAAAACATATTTCTCCTGGGTGGAATTCATTAGCTCTATCAAATTATGAGAAATTAAGAGTCCAAGTCTGTAAGTGGGCTTTGTTCTTTCTAAAACTTGTTTTGCTTGTATTCTTTTGTAGGTGGAATCATTATTCACCTAGTTCTTCATGCTGAAGATCCAGATGTTTTCCTTACGGCTTCCTTCTTCCTCACCACCCCTCCCCTGCATACGATTACCCCATTTTACTTCTTTGAACCCTCTTTTTAATAATATCGCTATCCTTGTAGACTTCCTTGTCTTTGCTTAGATAGCCAATGCTCCCAGCCACCTCACTGGGCTCTCTGCCAGCTGCCCTGACCTTGCAGCCATCTGCCTTCCAGCTGCTAGAAGAGGTCTCCAAAACAAAAGCCTGACAGTGGCTCTGCATTGCCGCTATAGGATAAAGTTTCATATCTACTGTAGCATCTGGCCTCCTTTTCCAACCTCACATGTGCTGCTCTTACATCCACAGGAAATGAAAGTTATCCACACTCTGGCTTTTCTTGTGCATGTGCCTTTTCTGCAACCTGGAAGGCCCTTGCCTTTCCCTCACATCCCAGCATGGTCACCCAAACACCACAATGACGAGCTACTTACTAGGATCTTTAAGGTTAATTTCAGGCAGTGATTCCTATAAAAAAGCCTCCCCTATGCTCTGAGGCAATATTAGGTGCTATTCCTCTAGGCCTTTAGAGTATGCAGGCATGTGTATTTTGCTTTCATGAATAATTTTTTTCTGGTGAAATCGCTTCCAGACAAAACTATTCTTAATCATTTTTCTAATATTAGGCTGAATTATTAGAATATATATGCTAGACTTGGATCAAGCTTTGATGTTTAATTATAAAACACAATGCATAATTAGTATATCAATAAAGGCCTTTAATAGACATAGATGAGAGCTCAAAATATATAAAGAATTTATGTTAACACTATTTCTATATTTTAAATGAAAAAATAGTGTTAATAGTAGCATGATGAACAGTGTGTGTGTGTGTGTGTGTTGTGGGGAGTGGAGAGTGTGTGTTGTGGGGAGTGGAGAATAACGAAAAGGTCCAATCATTCATAAGTGCTGAAACAGTTTGTGGCTGTGTTCCTTTTTCCACCAGTATTTACCCCATCAGGAGATGCAGAGAGTATTAGGCAGAACTCCCTGGTTCAGTAACCATTTAGGTACATCATTTTACAAACTAATGAAAATCAGTCTTCTCCCTATAGGCCTTTTCCTTGTGTTATTAACTGTAAAGTAGGATGGTGTAACTTCAAGCTAAGGAGAAGGGAAAGGGATTTATAAAGGTTTATAAAGGACAACAGAAAAATTTGATTCCCTGTGTCACAGAGCAAGGCAATATACAATGCCTATAATTAAGCATGTTTTGTCATTTCGTATTAACTTGAAGAAAGAAGTTCTAGAATTGCTTCCTACTTGCTTCACTCCTCTTTTTTTTTTTTTTGACTATGTCTCACCCTGTCGCCCAGGCTGGAGTGCTTTGGCGCGATCTGGGCTCACTGCAAGCTCCGCCTCCTGGGTTCACGCCATTATCCGGCCTCAGCCTCCCGAGTAGCCGGGACTACAGGCGCTTCATTCTTCTTTCTGCAAGACAGCGATAACTTACCATGTTACTGACAGGTGACAGCATGCTGGCAGTCCTCACAGCCCTAGCTAGCTCTCCGCGCCTCCTTTGTCTGGGCCCCCACTTTGGCGGCACTTGAGGAGCCCTTCAGCCCGCCGCAGCCCTTTCTGGGCTGGCCAAGGCCGGAGCCGGCTCCTTCAGCTTGCGGGTAGGTGTGGAGGGAGAGGCACAGGCGGGAACCGCGGCTGCGCGCGCGGTGCTTGCTGGCCAGCGCGAGTTCCGGGTGGGCGTGGACTAACGGACCCCTCACTCGGAGCGGCCAGCCCGCCCCATGGGCGCCGGGCAGTGAGGGGCTTAGCACCTGGGCCAGCAGCTGCTGTGCTCAATTTTTCGCCGGGCCTTAGCTGCCTTCCCGCAGGGCAGGGCTCCGGACGTGCAGCCCGCCATGCCTGAGCCTCCCCACCCCCTCCGTGGGCTCCTGTGCAGCCGGAGCCTCCCCGACCAGCGCCGCCCCCTGCTCCGCAGCGCCCAGTCCCATCCACCACGCAAGGGCTGAGGAATGCGGGCACACAGCACAGGACTGGCAGGCAGCTCCACCTGCAGCCCCGGTGTGGGATCCACTGGGTGAAGCCAGCTGGGCTTCTGAACCTGGTGGGGACTTGGAGAAGCTTTATGTCTAGTTAAGGGATTGTAAATACACCAATCAGCACTCTGTATCTAGCTCAAGATTTGTAAACACACCAATCAGCACCCTGTGTCTAGTTCAGGGTTTGTGAATGCACCAATCTGCACTCTGTATCTAGCTACTCTGGTGGGGACTTGGAGAACCTTTGTATCTAGCTCAGGGATTGTAAATACAGCAATCGGCACTCTGTATCTAGCTCAAGGTTTGTAAACACACCAATCAGCACCCTGTGTCTAGCTCAGGGTTTGTGAGTGCACCAATGGACACTCTGTATCTAGCTACTCTGGTGGGGACTTGGAGAACCTTTGTGTGGACACTCTGTATCTAGCTAATCTGGTGGGGACATGGAGAACCTTTATGTCTAGCTCAGGGATTGTAAATGTACCAATCAGCGCCCTGTCAAAACAGATCACTTGGCTCTACCAATCAGCAGGATGTGGGTGGGGCCAGATAAGAGAATAAAAGCAGGCTGTCTGAGCCAGCAGTGGCAACCCGCTCAGGGCCCCTTCCACACTGTGGAAGCTTTGTTCTTTCGCTTTTTGCAATAAATCTTGCTGCTGCTCCCTCTTTGGGTCCACACTGCCTTTATGAGCTGTAATACTCACTGCGAAGGTCTGCAGCTTCACTCCTGAAGCCAACGAGACCACGAACCCACCGGGAGGAACGAACACGTGCCACCTTAAGAGCTGTAACACTCACCACGAAGGTCCGCAGCTTCACTCCTGAGCCAGCGAGACCACGAACCCACCAGAAGGAAGAAACTCCGAACACATCCGAACATCAGAAGGAACAAACTCCAGACACGCCGCCTTTAAGAACTGTAACACTCACCGCGAGGGTCTGCAGCTTCATTCTTGAAGTCAGTGAGACCAAGAACCCACCAATTCTGGACACATTACTTTCTATTTTTATTATTTGTCTATGACTCTTGTTGTTTTCTTGCTGCTTGGCACATAGTAGGTACTCCTTTCAATTGTTAAGTAAGTGAGTAGACAAATAAATGCATGAGTGATTTAGTAACTCAATTGATCTCTGAAGGTATGTCTTTGTGAAGAAGAAATTAAACAGCTAAATGCTATACTAGCATTCATTTCAGACAACAAACTAAATGAAGAAGTGAAAAAAATATATTCAAAATTATCCCAATGTAGTTTTACTCCAAACTCTAAGTTTGCCCACACTTCCTTCTTTTGGTTTCTTTAACCCAAACAACAAATCATTATTCTTAGAGTTGGGGTAAAATGAGAAAGCAAATACTTAGATGTTAAATTCTGCCATCAATTACTTCAATTTTTTTTTTTTTGAGATGGAGTCTTGCTCTGTTGCCCAGGCTGCAGTGCAGTGGCGCAATCTTGGCGCTCACTGCAAGCTCCACCTCCCGGGTTCACACCATTCTCCTGCTTCAGCCTCCCGAGTAGCTGGGACTACAGGCACCCGCCACCACGCCCAGCTAATTTTTTGTATTTTTAGTAGAGACGGGGTTTCACCATGTTAGCCAGGATAAGTCTCAATCTCCTAACCTTGTGATCCACCCGCCTCGGCCTCCCAAAGTGCTGGGATTACAGGTGTGAGCCACTGCGCCCAGCCAAAATTCCAGAGCTTTTAAATTTATATCAAATTATAATCACACCATCAAAATTTTCATGTTCAATTCAAACTATCAATGGCTTATATCAATGTAAGATAGATTATAACTTCAATTGACTTTGGCTCAAGTTTTAAAACAATGGAATGTTGCTCATTATGTGATAATGTTTGTTTCTATGTAACTGAAACAATTATTAGCTTTTGGGAATTTATGAGATCTTTGCTTGCATACATTTAACAATATGCATTTTTCTTGTCAAATGTTTGGTGTTTGCTTTTTTTGTCTTCTACATAATCAATTCACTAACCTGGTTGAAATATATAGTGATGTATATATTCAATAAACAGTTGAAGTGCTGTGGATGACATTGTATATTTCGAATTCCTCTTCATAAGATGTTAACAAAAGTTATGCATGTTCATGAAAACTTCCAACATTTTTCTTTGTTTTTTTAATAAGAAAATAAATTATGTTACTAGTTGCACTGAGAAATTTATTTATATTCTACTTCTTTGAAGGATTAGAAGGTTTATTTGAGTCAATGCATTAATACATGTGTATTTCTCTTCTCAGTAAACATATTATGAAGGACTAGAAATTCATAAATTTATACATAATTTTGAAAAAATATTACTAATGTTTTAAGTAGTTCAAATAAATGACTAAGGACAAAAAATACTTCCACTTTTTTACATAAGTAATTCACCTGAAGGACACATAATTTGCTTGAAAATGTACCATCATATCCTAGACTAAGGCTGCAGTTGTATTAAATGCTCATTCTAGTCCCATCAAATCCTGATATTCTAAGAATTTGTGAGCATTATATCTGGAAAATCTCAATAAACTATATTCAAGCAGGACAGGCATATATGGGATTTTCACTCATTTCACCATATTTCTAATTAAATAATTTCTCCATGTTGAAATACTTATTTATCTGTTTGAAATTTGTCTCTCTGGACCTTCTAGAGCTCGGGTGTTTTTTTCCACATTCAGATTCCATCTATCTCTGTACTCTGCTGTCACTATGTGTTCATTTGCTGGCTTCTTGCAAAAGGCTGTATACCTCTATTCCTTACCACTATCACCACCAATTACTCTATCTTCAGCCACATCGAACCAGTTTACATTCTTCGATCATGGCAATTTTACCCCAGGCTTCTGTCCAAATTTTTCCCTCTTCCCCTCTCTTCTTTTTTCTGGACAACTCCTACTAACTCTTCAATTTTCAGCTTAGACACCAAATAATACATAGACTTACTTTGCAACTCATTTATAATAAAACTCTAAATAGAGACTCAATCATTCTCCACTCTTAGTTGTTTTTATTTTTATTTACTCAATCATTCATTTTTTATATTATAAATATAATTGTGTACCTGCCATGTAACAAGCAGTCTGGCAATGGGGTTCGTGGCTTGTGCATTCTGAAAATAATTAATAGAGATACATACAAAATGTTAGAATAATTCTAAATAACTAGAAAGTAGCTGTACTTGGGAAGTGCAAGGACAATTCTCCAGTTACTTCATGAGGCAAAAATTTTTCTCTTCTTCAGTCACTGAATCCCCAGTGCACAGAATAATTCTCAACATCTCATAGCTTACTAAATCTCTTAAATAATGGGTTAGTCATTCAGGAATAAAAAGAGGAAGTCAGATGATTTCCAAATTAACACATAAACTACTTTATAGGTATTCATTAAAAAAAAGTTAAAAATAATTTAATTTAATTGTATAGATGTTTGAGGCAAAGGTGTGTTATCAGTTTAAGACACCTAGATAGTGCTCTACTTCATGACAGAACCAACTTCCCCTTTTTATAACATAGATTATGGGTCTATATTATAAAAATAAGGGTTATACCTGATAATATTGATGTTATTTTCTATCTTGAACTTCAAATCTCTGTGAAAAGAAAAACATTTCTAATACTCTATCCATCAACACAATCCCATGTTAACTATTACCATAAAATAATTATCAGGTTAATTTGAATAGTGTTTAAGAGTGAATTATAAGCTGTGAGTCTTGAATTACATAATCTAGAAGATTGTTTTATAAGAAGAAAACTAGAGAAAAGAGCATCCAAAGCTACCAAATGCACATGTATGCTCACATATATACACACAAATACATACAGATGTATGTATCAGTATGTAAAAATTAATAGTCAATAGTCAAAACAATTGTTATTTTAATTGTTCAAATTCATACCTCTAGAGTGAGGCACACAGTCTAAGTAACCTTTCCATGGTTACATAATTAGTGAGTGGCAGAGATATTTGACTTGCTAACTCCTAGTTCTATATTACTTTTACTGTATTCTGCCAGCCCAAGGTCCCCAGAGAATTTGCTGCACACATCTACTATGTGCAATCAAGGTGGATAGCACTCACTGATATTTGTAGGCCGAGGTCTGGCGAATTCTCCTACATCTCTGTATTGGGATCTGGCATTTCTACCGCTCAGAAGCCTTCTAAGCTTCAGGTTAAGCTTTGAAAGTCCAGTAATTAGGGTTCTTGGTCAGTAAGCAATCAGTAGAGTAGAAGTATAGAGGTTGGCAAAAATTAAGAGACTTTTATATTTCCGTGCTTTTTTCTCTACTCCCTGACCCAACCTGCCTCACTGTTAAAAAGTTTTAAAGACTGTTTAAGTACTCATTAAATCTTGATGGGAAATTTCTAGCAAGAATTATAGCATGGACCACTCCTTGTCTACAAACACAAGTTTAGAGCCGGGAGATGGAACATTTTCCGGCTGAAACAATTCATTGCTTTTTGTCCTGAGTGTAAACTTGGCTCAGGAAAAAAAGGTGGGAGGTTTCTTTTCCCACATGCTTGAGACTTCATATTCCCAGAAGTGAGGAGAGAAAAGAGTAATGTATCAGGGAGATAGTGTAAAACACATTACTGTATTAAACATGAGCTGGAGTTCAGGGATATATTTTGTGGGTTTTGTTTCACCATCTTGAAACGAACAAGCATAGTTCTATTCTAACAATGCACATATGTTTGTACTTGGTATATTGAAATGATTATTAAGAACATTTGGTTGAAGGGACTGAGGGCTTCACAAAGACAGTGAGAAGTTCAAGTGAACATCAGATAATTCTATTACGAACTTTGTTGAATGAGTCTTATTTATGTGAGTTTCGCAAGATAGTTAAAAGTACAAAAAGCTTTCCCAAGTGCATTTTCTCAAGGTTTCTTGAGATCAAATTCCAACAGAATGTCCTTTGTTTATGTCCATTTCCAAGCCAATTGCCAGGTGTTTCAACGTCCTTAAGGAAGTATAATTCACGTGGGGCTGTGTGTGAACTCTTCTTTAGCTATTTTATATTTAAGATGTACATGGTTTTATTTGTTATTTCCCTCATTGTTTTTATTAAGATTCTAATAACGTATTTGGGAAAATGAATATGTCTGTTTCTCTTTCCACAAGCAAATCCAGTTTGTGGGTAATTTTTGAATCATTCTGTCTCATTACTCAATAAATTATACTGTATTTTAACATGAGACAGAACATTGGAGGAATGTTTCTTTTACACAGAAAATAATATAACAGAAGAAAGAGAATCTCATGGCTCTAATGCTTGGACTTTTAATTTCTCATTAGCTTATCAGACGGTAACTACTTTCTGTTTAACATGTTAGGCCTATCAGCAGACAACATGATAATCTTTAAATATTATTAAAGTATTTTCAATACTAAGCAGAATGTACCAATTACAGGCATGAAGTGATTTCTGAAAATAGATGTAAGGATGAAAATTGAGTTTTTAATGGGTGGTAGATTATCTTATTTCAAGTGTTGAGAAGTTTCCACAATTAAAGAGAAAAGTGTTTATAATAGAAGATAGAAATATTGTCTGAGTGGAGTAAATATTCTTGAGTTTCAAGTCATAATCCCTTTTCTCGCTTTTGAAATTACTGGCGAAAGAACTTAGTGTGAAATTTAACTTATACTAGTGCAATTAATATTTCTAACTCATTATTGTGGCCTTTCAAATTATTATTTCACTGACCACAACCATTATGAACCTCTCCATTTTATTAACTTCACGTTATTGAAGTCTCCTATCTTCTCTTCATCATCGTGAGTGTTTTCAATGACATCATGGTCTTTCCTGCACATTGAAGACTTTTTTCACTCTCAATTCACCACCACCCCCTCCTCCTGACCTCATCTTAGATGACTTTAGTGTCACTATTCATAAGATATTTACAATTATAACTAAAAATATATTTTATAATAACTATCTCCATTCGCCTAATTGTATCCTAACTTAGTTATTACACTGGGAAAAAGAAAATTGGAAATATTACTATCTGATAACAGCAGGGGTATCCTGTAGCAACTGGTACTTGAGGTAGGGAAATAGAAAAGTAAGGGCCTGATTTATAATGTTTGCTGATTTTCATGTGGCAAATACTTGCACTGGGGCTAATTTCAAGTTACCACCATAATGTCACTGACTACAGAGGTGGGACAACAGGTCCACAATCAGCTCTCTTTAGCTGGTACAGGCTGGCTTCAGCACACCACTGGATCATAGATTCATATTTCTACATTTCTCTTGGCATTTTGTTTTGTTTTCCCAACCCCAAGTTCCTTAAATATCTCTCAGTTGATCTCCTAACTTTCTTTTCTTCTGTATTAAATCTTATTGGAGATTAATTCAAACACAATTCCCAAAAGAATCAAATTCTCCAGCTCCTACCTTTGTACTACACATACCCTTCAAAGCTGATCTGATCTAGGATCTCTCTTCCCTTGCACCACCAATTCTCCCCTTCCTTTGCCCTGACAGTAATGGACTCTGGAGAAAATCATTCATCTGCATATTAAGATTGTATCTTAGTGCCTACCGTCTACATTTTGGTGAGTCTTCAGTATTTTTTACCATTCCTTTTGGTCATGCCAATCAGTTCCTTCTATTATTCCCCATAAGAGCTCTCTCAGCCCTTCATCAGTCTCTGTAGGTCTCTCATCTTTCAGTGAAATTCTTTCTTGAAAAACAGAGAGCCCATGAATGATGTTCTTCCTCCCAATTTTACATTTGTTCCTCCTTCTCAGCCCTTCCTACTTTCTACCTGCCTTAGAAAGCAATAAATAAATCTTCCTTTTCAAAACTAAATCCTTATTTTTGCTTTTTTGAGAGAATCTCACCTTATGTTCTTTATGTGCCTCAATCCATCAGTACTCCACTTTCCCCAGAATATTTTTCAATCCCCCTCTTTCTGCTCTTATCCTCCCCTTGGCCTAAAACCTGATGGAACTATTCCTTGCCTTGAAACTGAAACAAACAAAATTCCTTTCTCAACATGTTGCACATAAAACCACCAAATGTTACTTCTGTCTCTTATGTTGACCTATAAAAATTTTTTGTGCCTTGGATTTGTTTTTCTCTTTATCTCTCATTCTTTTCTTTCCTCATGGGAATATAACATCTATGGATTTGTAAGACAATAAAGTTCAGAAAGCCTGCCACTATATCTTTCTTGTTCGTAGTACTTTGCAGTATGCATAGGCAGTAAATATTCATTGGATAAATATATGCCATCACGCCATCACCTTTCCTGAAATTGCTCTCACTTAGGTTATAAATGACTTTTTGTCAAAATTGTCAAAATCTGTATAGCTTTCTGCAGCATGAAAACCTTCTGGAAACTTTTCCTTCTCAAAACCCTTTTCTTTCTTGATTTCCTTATCCATACTCCATTTGTGGTTTCCCCCCGTCTTTCTGAGCACCCTGTCCTTTTTATTGGCAAGTTTTCTTCTACCTACTCCGTATTATTTTGATGAGCGTCAGTGTTTTTTCCTTTCTCGGTTTTCATCTCTTCTCTATGGGTTTTTTTCTAGACATATTAGCTTGTCTATACCTCAATGACAAAATCTATATTTTCAAAGTTACATTAATTAAGAGAGTGTGATATTGATGTAGGATAGGCAAATAGATCAATGGAAGAGAATAGAAAGTACATAAATAAATTCACCTATATAAGGTCAATTGATTTTTGACAAAGGCGCCAGTGCAATTTAGTGGGCAATCTTTCTAAGAAATGATGCTAGATCAACTGGATATATATGTGAAAAATGCATTAGCCCTGGCCCTTACCTAACAATATAAAACTATTAACTTGAGATATATTATAAACAAATGAAAAAGCTAAAACTATCATGTTAAAGCATAGGAGAATATCTTTGTGACCTAGGGGAAGGCAAATGTTTTCTTGCGCAAAATTTTAAAATCACTAAACATGAAAGAAAAGAATTAACTTGGTTTTATAATAGTTTTAAAAATCTGCTCATTGGAATATATTATTAGAAAAACAAAAAGTCCTGTAGACTATGAGGAAATAGTCTCTCTCTGTATGTATTCAACAAAAGATTCCTACAAATAAATAATAATTTTAAAACAATAAAAGTGGCTAAAAGACTTAGATACCATTTCAAAAAAATAAGACATATAAATGGCCAATAAGCACCTAAAAATATGATCAACATAATTGGTTATTAGCTACATAAGTTGAAATTACAATGAGCTACTTCAACACACCCCACAAAATGACTAAAATTAAAAAGATTGACAGTAGAGACTATGCGTTACAGAGGGCACAAATTAACTGTGCTCTCATTAATTTTTTCTGAATATTATATGATACAGTCATGTTGAAAACCATGTTGGCAACTACTTACAAAGCTGGAAATGCACTTACTTTATGATACAGCAATTCTGATACTAGGTATGTACTCAAAAGAAATGAAAATGTTTGTGTCCTCCCAAAATTTGTGTGAGAATATTCACTGCAGCTTTACACATAATTGCGAAGATTATTCACTGCCACTTTACTTAGGATATCAAATAATTGGAAACAAACTAAATATCCATCAAGTGGAGAATGGATAAACATATTGTGGTATATTCATGTAACAGAAAATTACTCAGCAACACATTAATTTAAAGAATGAACTCCTAATACACAAATTAAATATCAAAAACTTCATGTTGAGTGAAAGGAGACAGATACAAGAAGTCTGTATGATTCCATTTATATGAAATTTAACAACAGACAAAGTTAATTTATGGAGATAGAAATTGGAATAGCTATTGCCCCTGAGAAGAGGGTGATTTTCTATGAAAGATCAAATGGGAACCTTCAAAGTTAATGGCAATGTACTGAATCGCGATAGGAATATTGGTAAGACAGTTGTGGGTATTTATCGAAACTCTTGATCTCTACACTTAATAGTTATATATTTTACTCCATTTAATTATACCTCAATTAAAATTAATTAATGAAAATATCAAATTGTATGCCTCATCTCTTTATTGAAATCCAAACGCTTATTACTAGTTGGTTGTTGAATGTCTCTACCTGGACAGCTCTATTTCAAATGTGAGATATTAAATAATGGACTCAGTGTATTTTTTCCAGATATCAACTCTTCTTCTCCTGCTGATTTCACTCCTATAGTTGATAGTTTCAACATAGCTTCACTTAGTCAAATCTCAGGACTTTGGACCCATCTTTGTTTTCTTCTTACCTATTCTATTTTGTTTGTCATGATGTCTTATGGGTTCGACCTCCAAACCATACCTTGTATCTTATCCTCTGCTTAGCTCTGCTGCCACTTCTAAAGCTCTTCCTTAGATTTTGATATAATCCTCCTGATTCAAGTATCATTTCTTTCTATCTTTCATGCAACTTAGGCAAAGGTGAGATCACATCAGTACCTGGCTGTAAGCCCCAGTGACATTTATTGTCTAGAGCAGAGTTTGAAACCTGCTGGCCCTCAAACTGGATTCAATCAATGAACAGATTTGATACGTTGCTGTTTTCAAAAGATTTGAATTTGTTGCTAACTCTTGACAAGTTGTTGAGCTCCCATAAATATCCAGATGTTTCAGTTTCTCTGAATAAAATCAGAAAGCCTGACTATATTGGACTTGAGTCCTCATGGAGCAACAATTGCCTTATGTTGTGTTAGGTGATCCCCCTTTAGGTGGGGGCACACATGAGTCATTGGCTACTGTCCTTCTCAGCCTCCATTGCGTGTTCTCCTTCACTCAATTGTTATTATTTTTTACCTGGTATTCAGGCTTTAGTGAAACATGACAAAAAGAACCTTTGCAAACTAGCCCCACATGTTTCTTGAAAGTTCCTTGAAGGTTTCTTTGATTGCTTTCTTTCCTTTCCGGAATTCTCATTTTTCTTCTTCACTCCATCTTCCTATTCTTCCTATATACCAATTTCTCTATTTAGTGAATTATAGTCTCTATTTAGCAAACTGGGACTCCTAAACATTCTTCGGAGAAATTAAATTTTATCTCATTCCTTCTTGAAAATTACTACTATATATATATATATATATATATTCCTGGAATAACTTATGTCCCAGCATCATTTTGGCTGGGACACATTCCTGTTTTTCCTGCTAGACTCTGAGCACCAAGAGAATTGTATCTTACTCATTCTCAGCTCTCGAGGAGCTGGTACCTGGTATGTGCACTGTGAATTAGCCTTCATAAGAATCCGCGGGAATGGGTACTATTTCCCCCATCGTAGTTGACGGAATTGCCGTTCATGTCATATATCTGGCCAGTAAAGAGTGGGTCTTTCCAACTTGAATTTTTTGTTCCATGAAACCAAACTGCCTCTTTCAAATATTAACGAAAGGCATATGCATAATAACTTAATTCAAGAGAAGCCTAGGAACAAATTTAAATAATTATATTTTTAAGTAGATACACTTGTATATAATGAAAGGTATTTACGTTTATTTTAGAAAATAAAAAAATAGATTTGATAAAATGTAGACCATTTCCTGTAAAGCAACAGCCTCATCCGTAGAAGTAATGGGTTCTCTGAGGCCAATTTAGTCCCCTTCTTCCAAGATCTGGTATTTGAACACTGTACATCCAAGAAAGTTGGTGGTGCAAAATGGTTCTATGTTGTGCTAGGTTTGTGCTAACTCCTACCAAAGTTGAGAGGTTTCACAATGACTCAATAGCCAATTAGGTATGTTCAAATTCACGGTTTGTTGGGAGGCTTTCACATACCGTCAATCATGCAATTAATATTCAATACACAGGCAGTAATTTAAAAGGGGGTAACAAACCACAATGATGGCTTGGAAGACCAGCATGCTGACAGAGGGGTTTGGTGGGTCCAAAAGTCTTCCAGACACTAATTAGCTGGGAAGTCACTGCTTCTCTCTGGCCAGAGCCTCTGGTTGCTGACTCCAAGTTCTTATGAGCAGAGAGTCTAAATGCGTCTTGGACAAGTCAGATTCTTGCTGCTTGCCTGGCCCTCCGCGGATGTGCCTGTTCTCATCATCTCAGCCACCTCTTGAATTCCCTTTCTATTGGTTCATTTCAGGTTTCTGGTGGTATTGGGCAATAACAGGTGTCATCACCTCAGTCCATTACACATGTTTATTTCTTTGAGGAGTGAACAACTTTACTCAATACACTTGACATGACTAAGTTCATTTTGAGACATTAGGATCTCAAACCATTATGCCATATCATCCTGACATAAAGGTTAAGGGAATAGCTTTTCTTTTATCTTTTAAAAAGGGCACTGTGATGAAAAATGTCTTCCTTTTCTTGATTTCTCTTTTCTTCTTTCTTTTTACCTTCTTTCTTTCTCTCTCTTTACTTTCTTTCTATCTAAACCTCCTTCCCGTATTAGAAACTCCCCTACGTTATGAAACTGGGCTCCCCACCCTACAACTGAGTCTGCAAATCAGTATTTCTTGCAGCTAAGCTGGCAACCAATCGGACATACCCATCCTAGACTTCGAATCAAAGGCCAGTTAAACTAGGAAGCTGGACTAGGCAGAATTCATTCTGGCAAGGGCAGGGGCAGTGACAGTTGTTTTAGGGGCAGCAGTCAATGTTTGTGGCTCACGGGAAAAGCTGCCCTGTCTGTGCCAGCAAGAGTGTCCATGCTGAACTCACCAGATCAGTTCTCTGGCATGAGTTTGGTTGGGTTTCTGGTTTAATCGCCCCCAAGCCTGGTCTCTGCAACTTTTCAGAAATGTTGAGAGCTACCCAATACTTCTCTAATAAATTCCTTTTCTACTTGAATTAGTCAGGGTTGTTTTCTGTTGTGACTAAGCATCTGGATGAACAGAGCTCTGAAACATCAATTTTGGAATTTCCGTATCAATATCCCACATATAGAGTATGTGGGCATCCACATTGCACATATAGGGCTTCATATGCTCCTTTCAGGAAAGTTATTTACTGATAAATGATGAGTGGTCCTGCTTAATTCCTTTTTTTTTTTTTTTGACAAGGTCTTGTTGTGTTACATAGGCTGGAGTGCATTGGGGTGATGATAGCTCACTGCAGCCTAGAAATCCTCAGCTTAAGGGATCTGCCTTCCTCAGCCTCCCAGGGAGCTAGAACTACAGGCATGTGCCACCGTGCCTAGCTATTTTTTTGTTTTTCTTTTTGTAAAGATAGGGTTTCACTAAGTTGCCTAGACTGGTCTCAAATTTGTGGCCTCAAGTGATCTTTCTCCCTCAGCCTCCCAAAGTACTTGAGATTACAGGCATGAGCCACTGAGCACAGACCTTACTTAATTCCTAAACATGCATTTAATTACATAAAACTAAGAGCACTGAGTTGTTAAGTAGAGATCTGAGAGTAGTTTTTAGTTTATTCTGACAATAATACCAAATAATGCTGCAATTGCTCTAATCCACCATGCCTGGAAACAGGCATAGAATGGTTTTAATGAGCCTATTTAGTTCTGAATCCATTGCTTGTTTGGATAAGAAATGTGCAAGATTTTTAAATTTGAGAATAATATGTATTCAGGCTCAAAATGTAGTTCCCATAGAAACTTGATATGACTGCATAAAAAAACTTGATATTTCCTGATTTAAAAAACCAATATACAAACATCTGAAGAACCCTGTCAGCTAATCTGACATATTCCGTTTCTTATATTGTTTTGTTCTTCCTATTCCAAAAATGATTCTGTCTGTAGATGCTTGTAATTAAAGACTTGAAATAAAATGAAAGCTATCTCATGAAATGTTTGATAATGCTTAATGAAATTAAGATATTGATAAATTGTGGAAGAGCATATATGTGTATATATATTTGCATGTACATATGTGTGTATAGATACATGTGCATGGGGGAGATAGATAAATGATAGATAATAGCAATTAGAGTAAGGAGTATACAATTCAGAACTATACCATCCAATAAAAACCCAGTAGCCACATATGGCTATTAAGTTCATGCTGCAAATATGGTAAAGAATAGAATTTTAAAATTTATTTAATTTTAACAAGCTTAAATTTAAATGTAAAACACAAAGCAGGGTGAATTTTTTTTCTTTGTAGCACAACTTTATTGTTTCATTGACTGTTTTCTTTAGCCATGAATGGTCTAAAATATTATTGGTATATTTTAGTGCAGATATTAGGCATGTGTGTTGTTGATGCCATTACACATAGACACATCATTGGTGTACTTGGTGTCGGCAGTGTGGTTCAGTTTAAATTACATTTTCCATATAACATTGTAACATTACAATGTGTTTTTTTGTCAAGGAATAAAACAGTTCCTAAGCAGAACTGTGTAAACCTTCTGGATTTCCTTTCCACACTTCCACAGATATGGTCTATAAGAAAACAACAAGCCCAAAAGGATTTAGACACTTAGCTACTCCAGCCTACATGATGGAACAAGACACTGTCTCTTAAAAAAAAAATTAAGTAGGATCATTCATCATTTGTAAATAACTTTCCTGAAAGTGGCATAAGCCATATATGTGCAATGTAGAGGCCCAAACCCTCTACATGTGAAATTTTGATAAAGAAATTCAAGGTTGCCATTTTAGAGCTCTGTTCATCAGGATTCTTAGTCATGACAGGAAACAACCTTGGCTAATTCAAGTAGAAAAGGAATTTATTAGAAAAGGTTGAGTAGCTCTCAGGATTTCTGAAAAGTTGCAGAGACCAGAGACATAGCATAAGAGGTGCCACATGAGCTTCATATTCTCATCCGCCCTTTTGGTTGCCAAAGTCCCTGGGGGCAATGCAGAGTAAGCCCTGGTGGATGCTGAGCACTCCGTGGATCTGTCTCCCAACGGAGGAACCCTGAGATTAGGAAACTACTAATCTTATAAAGCGAGGCTGCTAGCAAACTTGTCCAACATTTGCCCTTGAGGGAAATATTAACTATTATCTTTGTCAGGAAACAGATCTTCCCCCTCACTCGGAGAGAGACATTACGTCTAGCTTCCAAGGCTGTTATGTGAACATCCTTGAAAAGATGGTCTGGGACAAAATCTGTTACAAGATATATAAAAAGGCCATAGAAAATAACCACCTTATATTATTATACATTAATATTTTATGAGGACTTTATGAAATATAGTGATATCCGTGTAAATTGTAAGTGGTAGATAAATTTTAATGCTTTTAATATAGTAAATATGTTAAATTATTTTTATACTTTTAAAAATATGGACAATTATTTTTACTTAAAATGAAGACAAATAACTGATACAGAATCAAGTGAAAATGGTGGTGCTAATACTATGTCCAGAATACTAGAGGAAAAAAGATGCTGGAAGGAGGCATGCCACATATTTCATAACCATTGGCCATTGCAATTTGCTGTAGGAAAGCAAAACAAACAAACAAAACTATATTATAGTGGTGTAAAAAATTTAAAGACAATAAACTGGGAAATATTACATGTCAACAAGTAGACAGTAACTTTGATGTGAAGTTTTCTCTTGATATCAAAAAAGAAAAAATCTGCAAAATCAACCACATGAAATCAGAATTAATGTCTAACAAAAATATTAAACAATTTTTAACAGGAACTGAGAGTGTAACTTTGGCCAGATGAAAATGGCTTAGATTTTTGCAGACAAATGCAATACAACATTTTTTAGATAGAGAGATGGCAAACAAAATTGTAATTTCAGTTATAGAAATATTTTTATGAAATTATGAAGCATCTTTTAAAAAAGATGTTTCACAGTGAAAGACCTTATTTAAACCAAGAACCTATAGAAATTTTCTAACAATATCAATGGTGTTTTTATTCAAAGTTTAAAAATTTGCAAGAACGTGTGTTTAGCTTTAGATTAGTTGTGTGATAGAAGCAGTACTGCCCAGTTAACACTTTGGGCGCTTTTTGTGTCAAAACACTTCCAGTCGTATAAAGAAATTTCAATTCACCGTATTTTATATCAAATTCATAGTATATGAATATTTTATATATTGATATTTTATATTTTATTTTCATAGTATATTGATATTTTATATCAAATTCATAGTATAGATATTTTACACTTCCTACACTGCCAAATAATAATTTCAAGTTGATATGCAACAATTAATTTCTATCATGACAGATGGTGCTTCAGCTATGTTAGGTCAAAAATCTGGATTTATTAAAACTGGGCACAGTGGCTCACCCTGGCAATCCCATCACTTTGGGAGGCTGAGACAGGTAGATTGCTTGCCCCCAGGAGTTTGCGACCAGCCTAAGCAACATTGTGAAACTCCATTTCTATAAAAAAATACAAAAACTAGCTGGGAGTGTTGGTACATGCCTGTGGTCCCAGCTACTTGGGAGGTTGAGGTGAGAGGATAACTTGAGCCCGGGAGGCGAAGTCCTCCAACTTTCTTCATCTTCAACATTGTATTGGCTATTACTTTAGTTAGGATTCTCCAGAGAGACAGAACCAATAGGATATATAGAGAAATATATAAAAAGAGATTTTTTAGGGAGAATTGGCTTGCTTGATTATGGAGGCTGAGACATCCCACAATAGACTGCCTGAAAGCTTTAGAATCAGGATAGCTGGTATGGGGGCTCAGTCCAAGTCCAAACACCTCAAAACTAGGGAATAGAATAGTGTAATTCTCAGTCTGAGGCCATAGATCTGAGATCCTGAGGGCCTACAGATGTTAGTCAGAAGTTCAAAGGCTAGATAACCTGGAGTACTGATGATTTCTGAGGTCAGGATATAAGGTGTCTGGGCTCTGTTACCTCACTTCTCTGAGAGTTATAAGAAGAGTTATTAATTTTTCAGTTAATTCAGGTTTTAATTTGTTAGGATGAAGTGATGGCTTCCAGGCTCCTTAGAGGCTGGACTAGGAGGACTTAGACGTCTGAACTATATTTTTAGAATACTGAGTTGTCATAACAGTTAGTAAATTTGCTTAACTTGACAAGACCTAATTTCAAAACTAAGGGATTAGTTTCTCATTGCTGCTGCAAGAAGTTACCATAGCTATAGTAGCTTAAAACCATACAAATATGTTACAATTCTGGTAGTTAGGAGTTAAAAAAGGGTCTTACTGGGAAAATCACTTTCACTAAAAGGAAGACAGAAAGGAAGGAGAGAAGGAAGAGAAAACCAGAAAACAACCAGAAAACAAATAACAAAAGGGCAGAAGTCTTTATTATCAATAATAACATTGAATGTAAATGGACTAAACTCTCCAATCAAAAGACATGGAGTGGCTAAATGGATTTTAAAAAATGCTCAATTATCTATTGTATACAAGAAACACATTTCACCTATAAAGGCCTACATAGACTGCTAATAAAGAGATGGACAAAGTTATTTTATGCCAACTGAAACCAAAAAAGAGCAGCAGTAGCTATGCTTATATTAGACAAAATAGATTTCAAGACATAAACTGTAGAAAGAGACAAAGGTCATTATATATGATAAAGGGGTCAATTCAGCAAAAGAATACAACAAATGTAAATATATGTGGACACAACACTGGAGCACCCAGATATATAAAGCAAATATTATTACAGCTTAAGAGAGAGATAGATTTTTGTACAATAATACCTGGAGACTTCAACACCATGCTTTTAGCATTAGACAGAGATCTTCCAGACAAAAAATCAACAAAGAAACATTGGACTTAATCTGCACTATAGACAAAATGGATTTAATAGATATTTACAGACCATTTTCTCCAGCAGCTGCAGAATACATGTTCTTCTCCTCAGCACATAGATCATTCTCAAGGATAGACCATATGTTAGGTCACAAAACAAGTGATAAAACATTCAAAACATTAAAATATTATCAAGCAAGCATCTTCTCTGACCACAGTGGAATAAAACTAGAGATCAAAACAAGAGGAATTTTGGAAACTATACAAACACATGAAAATTAAACAATATGCTCCTGAGTGACCAGTGGGTCAATTAAAAAATTAAGAAGAAAACTGAAAAATTTCTTGAAACAAATGATAATGGAAGCACAATATATCAAAACCTGTGGGATACATCAAAGGCAGTACTAAGAGGGAAGTTTATACTTGCAAGTACCTACACCAAAAAAGAAGAAAAACTTCAAATAAATAACCTCACGATGCATCTTAAAGAACTAGGAAAGCAAGAGCAAACCAAACCCAAAATTAGTGGAGAAAAGAAATAATAAAGATCAGAGCAGAAGTACATGAAATTTTAAAACAGAAAACAATAAAAAGATCAAGGAAACAAAAAGTTGTTCTTTAAAAAGATAAACAAAATTGACAAACCTTTAGCCTGACTAACAAGAAAAGAGAGAAGATCCAAATAAATAAAATCAGAGATGAAAAAGGAGACATTATAACTGAAACACAGAAATTCAAAAGATCGTCAGGGGCTACTATGAGCAACTATATGCCAATAAATTGAAAAATCTAGCAGAAATGAATAAATTTCTAGACACATACAACCTACCAATACTGAACTATGAAGAAATCTAAAAACTGTACAAACTAATCTGTTAGTTTGAGATCCTCTCCCATTAAAGAAAAGCCCAGGACCCCACGGCTTCACTGCCAAAATTCTACCAAACATCTAAATAATAACTAATACCAATTCTGCTGAAACAATTTTGAGAAATAGAGAAGGGAATGTTCCAAATTCATTCTATAAGGCCAGTGTTACACTGACACCAAAAATGGACAAAGACACATATAAAACAGAAAAGTACAGGAAAACATGACTGATAAATATTGATGCAAAAAACCTCAAGAAAATACTAGCAAACCAAATTCAACAACACATTAAAAAGATTATTAATCATTACCAAATAGCATTTATCCCAGGGATAAATTCAACATATGCAAATCAATGATTCAACATATGCAAATCAATCAATGTGATACATCATATCAATAGAAGGGACAAAAACCATACGATCATTTCAATTGATGCTGAAAAAGCATTTCATAAAATTCAACATCACTTCATATTAATAAACCTCAGAAAACTGGATATAGAAGGAACATACCTCAATATAATAAAATCCATATATGACAGACTCAAAGCTAGTATCAGATTGAATGGGGAAAAACTGAAAGCCTTTCCTATTAGATATAGAACACAACAAAGGTGCCCACTGTCACCACTGTTACTCAACATAGTATTGCAAGTCTTAGCTAGAGCAATCAGAAGAGAGAAAGACATAAAGGCCATAAAAATCGAAAAGGAAGAGGTCAAATTATTCTTGTTTGCAGATGATATGATTGTATATTTGGAAAAATCTACCACCAAAAAACTGTTGGAACTGATAAACAAATTCATTAAAGTTGCAGAATACAAAATCAACATGCCAACATCTGAAGCATTTGTCTATCCCCACAGTGAACAATATGAAAAAGAAATCAAGAAAGAAATCTTATTTACAACAGCTAAACAAGCCAACCAATAAAATTAAGTACCTAGGAATTAACTTAACCAAAGAAGTAAAAGATCTCTACAATGAAAACTGTAAAACATTGATGTAAGCAGTTGAGGAGGACACAAGAAATGGAAAAATATTCCATGTTTATAGATTGAAAGAATTAATATTAAATTGAAATGTCCATTCTACAGATTCAATGCAATCCTTATTAACATACCAATGATGTTCTTCATAGAAATAGAAAAACAATCCTAAAATTGATATGGAACCACAAAATAGCCAAAGCTATCCTGAGCAAAAAGAACAAAATTGGAGGAGTCACATTACCTGACTTCAAATTATACTATAGAGCTGTAGTAACCAAAACAGCATGGTATGGGCAGGCATAGAAACAGACACATAGACCAATTAATGGAACAGAATGGAGAACCCAGAAACAAGCCCACACATCTACAGTGAACTCATTTTCAAGATGTCAAGAACATGCTTGGAGTAAAGATAGTATCTTCAATAAATGGTGCTGGGAAAACTGGATATCCATATGCAGAAGAATGAAACTAGACCCCTGTCTCTTACCACATACAAAAATCAAATCAAGAAAGATGAAAGACTTAAATGTAAGATCTCAAACTATGAAAATACTACAATAAAACACTGGGAAAACTCTCCAGAACATTGAAGTGGGCAAATATTTTTAAAGTAATACCCCACAAGCACAGGCAACCAAACCAAAAATGGACAAATTAAGTTGCATCAAGTTAAAAATCTTCTGCCCAGCAAAGGCGGTACTTGTACTCCTATGTTTATTGCAGCACTATTCACAATAAATGATCACCAACAGATAAATGGGTAAAGAAAATATGATACATATACACAATGGAGTACTATTCAGCCATAAAAAAGAATGAGATCTTGTCATTTGGAAGACATGGGCAGAACTGGAGATCAGTATGTTAAGAGAAATAAGCCAGGCACAGAAAGACAAACTTCACATGTTCTCACTCATTTGTGGGAACTAAAAATTAAAATGATTGAATGCATGGAGATAGAGAGTAGAAGGAAAGTTCCCAGATTCTGGGAAGGGTAATGGGGGAGGGGAGACTGGAGGTGGTTACCACTAAGAAAGTATGAATTAGAACTAATATTTGATAGCACAACAATTATAGTTAATAATTTAATTATACACATAAAAATAACCAAAATAATGTAATTGGATTGTTTGTAACACAAAGGATAAATTTTTGAGGTAATAAATACCACATTTATCCTGATGTGATTATTACACATTGTATGTCTGTATCAAAATATCTCATGTACCTCATAAATATATACCCCTACCATGTACCCACAAAAATTAAAAACTTTAAAAATTATGTGTAAAAAATATACTTATCAATAGTATGAAAAAATTATGTAAAATATTTCATTATTATGTTAAATTATATATTGGAATTAAATACATAATTAAAATAAAATGTTGTTAAAACTAATTTCATCTGTTTTTTTCAATTTTTTATAATATGGCTACTAAATAGGTACCTATGCAACTTACATTTAGTTCTACTAGACAAAAGCTGACATAGAACCATTAGGATTACATATTTTCAAAATATTATTACTTGACCTCTCTTTATCTTAATTCTATCTATAATACTGAGAGAGCCAGAATGAAGGCTGGGCAGTAGTGTCTGAATGTGCACAGCACAGCTGGCACAACTGTTACCAGCTGTTCTAAAGTAAGGAATGTTTGAAACAGAATACTAAAGTCATCAAGCCAACCTCATGGACTGGATATTGACCACTGGCATCCAGAATCCATGTGGACCATCTTTAGTATTTCCTTTATATTGCATGGGTTGAAAGGTTAGACTATAAATTTTCCAGACTCCTTGGCCACTAGCCTTATGAATGTGATTGAGGTTCTCTGCCAACATGTAATTTTTGGAAGTAGAAGGAAGGCAGAAGCCATTCCCTTTCCTGTGTCAATGGTTCTTGAAGACATCGTACTCTACATTTTATTCTCTAGTCACTGGTTTTTGGAGTGGTGGTGGCCATTAAATTGATCACCATTTTCCATTGTTTCCTGATCTCTGGATGGCAATTGTAGTGCTATTACTCTGACGCCTAGTGACAGCTCTCTGATCTCCCCGTCTTTAGCCCTTCCAAAAATTTTACAAGCAGCTAATAATCTGTATAAAGAACTTCTTTGTTAAAAAGCCTAAAATGGTTTCTATCTCCTGTACTAAACACCACAACATTTCTCAGCAGATGAGGAAAATAAATTTGTGGAGTTGATTCAGGCCAGAAAGAGTCCATGGCAGGAATTGGAGAGGAATTAGGCCACTCATAATGTTGATTCTGGCTTCTGTACCTTCAAGAAAATATAAGATGATATTTACCTATTCGGCATGAATCTGGAAGCCCCTAAAGTTTTAGGAAGAGAAAATGACATTATTAAAATTATTCTTTAGAAAATGTAATGTCATGAAGCATCTATTAAAAGGTAAAGATTAGCATCTTCAAGAATAGATAGGAGACAATTTTAATAGTGCAGACAAATTATAGGAAGGACTTAGGCAAAGAAGTGTGAATGAAAAGGAAGAACTGGAGTTGAGTGAAATTGTGTAATAAAAATTGACAAAAGTTGGGAAATATGACCCATTAGGGAAGGGCCAACAATTAGCCTAAATTTCCAGGATTCCTATTTGTTCAGATGGCAGGCAGGTCAGCAAGAGAAAAAAGAACAATAATATTTTTAAATTTAGGAGTGGCAGAAATGATTAATTATTGAAGATGGTTGAATTTGAGATTAATATGGACTATCTAGATAATGATTCTTTGCAGGAGCTGAGAGAGAACACAGAATTGATACTGAGGACCATAAGAAATTCTGAAGAGCAGGTGAAAATAGAAAAGAGAATATGACCAAAGACAAAATCTTAGTGTCTTATCCATATTTTGGAATCTAAATAAAGTAAAGAAATTGAATGATCAGAGAATGGAAACTGGCATAATGAAATGTGAAAGGTAGAGGAGGTAAAAGAAAAGTATTTAATAAAGTTATATCATTTAAAGAAACAAGGGAAGGAGGGCTAGGGAACACTAATGAATTGGGCAATAAGGTGAATTTCTTTTGAATTTATCACTACTAACAATTTTCTAAGCTGACTGATTTAGATTTCAGTCTCTTTTCTTAAAAAAAAAGGACAACTATAAAGCATCCAAAAAATAGTCATGTGGGAAAAGAAAAAAATGTCCAAATATTTTAACGTTTCTGCAGGGAATATTTTGTCTGTATGCTTGTGATGTTTCTTTTGGATAAGATGAGGTGGGGGGTGAGCAGTAATAAAAATAAATAAATAACATGAGATTAACAAAACATTTCTTTTCCATTGTGCCAGCTGGTGACACAACTTTCAGTTTAAATGACATCATATTATCATATCATATTTATTTCTATTGATAGCCTTAGGAAAAGCTGCTACATAACAAAGATTTATAATACAGTTGTATTCAGATATATTTCTCTTAGAAAACATGCAAGAAACAAACACTAAAATGACACCTTCCATTTTCAGACAAAATACCTGGATTAGGTCATGACCATTATTCTTTAAGTTGGAAAGGAGAAGCAAATACTTTCAAATTTTTGCATTTATAGAACTGATAAACATGATTCATGATTAATTTATTTAATAGCTACACAAGGTCTGTTCCAAGATGGCCAAATAGGAACAGCTCAGGTCTGCAGCTCCCAGCATGATCGATGCAGAAGATGGGTGATTTCTGCATTTCCAATTGAGGAACCTGGTTCATCTCACTGGGACTGATTGGACAGTGGGTGCAGCCCACAGAGGGTGAGCCAAAGTAGGGTGGGGCATCACCTCACCTGGGAAGTGCAAGGGGTTGGGGGATTTGCCTCTCCTAGCCAAAGGAAGCTGTGACAGGCTGTACCGGGAAAATCAGGACACTGCCACGTAAACATTGCACTTTTCCAATGGTCTTAACAAACGGCACACCAGGAGATTATATCCCGTGCCTGGCTCAATGGGTCCCACGCCCACAGAGCCTTGCTCCCAGCTAGTCTGAGATCGAAATGCGAGGTGACACGCCTGGTTGGGGGAGGGGTGTCTGCCATTGCCGAGGCTTGAGTAGGTAAACAAAGCAGCTAGGAAGCTCCAACCAGGTGGAGCCCACCACAGCTCAAGGAGGCCTGCCTGCCTCTGTAGACTCCACCTCTGGGGCAGGGCATAGCTGAACAAAAGGCAGCAGAAACTTCTGCAGACTTAAACGTCCCTGTCTGACAGTTCTGAAGAGACCAGTGGTTCTCCCAGCACAGTGTTTGAGCTCTGAGAACAGACAGACTGCATCCTCAAGTGGGTCCCTGACCCCTGTGTAGCCTAATTTGGAGATACCTCCCAGTAGGGGCTGACTGACACCTCATACAGCTGGGTGCTCCTCTGAGACGAAGCTTCCAGAGGAAGGATCAGGCACCAATATTTGCTGTTCTGCAGCCTCCACTGGTGATACCCAGGCAAACGGGTCTGGAGTGGACCTCCAACAAACTCCAACAGAACTGCAGCTGAGGGATCTGACTGTTAGAAGGAAAACAAACAGAAAGGAATAGCATCAATATCAACAAAAAGGACATCCACAGCAACACCCCATCTGTAGGTCACCATGATCAAAGACCAAATGTAGATAAAACCAAAAAGATGGGGAGAAACCAGAGCAGAAGAACTGAAAATTCTAAAAACCAGAGCACCTCTTCTCCTCTAAAGGATCGCAGCTCCTCGTCAGCTATTGAACAAAGCTGGATGGAGAATGACTTTGATGAGTTGACAGAAGTACGCTTCAGAAGGTCGATAATAACAAACCTCTCCGAACTAAAGGAGAATGCTCAAACCTAACGCAAGGAAGCTAAAAACCTTGAAAAAAAGATTAGACGAATGACTAACTAGAATAAATAGTGTAGAGAAGACCTTAAATGACCTTATGGAGCTGAAAACCATGACACGAGAACTATGTGACACATGCACAAGCTTCAGTAGCCAATTCGATCAAGTGGAAGAAAGGGTATCAGTGATTGAAGATCAAATTAATGAAATGAAGTCAGAAGAGAAGTTTAGAGAAAAAAGATTAAAAAGAAACAAACAAAGCCTCCAAGAAATATGGGACTATGTAAAAAGACCAAATCTATGTTTGATTGGTGTACCTGAAAGTGACACGGAGAATGGAACCAAGTTGGAAAACACTGTTCAGGATATTACCCAGGAGAACTTCCCAAACCCAGCAAGGCAGGCCTGCATTCAAATTCGGGAAATACACAGAACACCACAAAGATATACCTCAAGGAGAGCAACCCCAAGACACATAATTGTCAGATTCACCAAGGATGAAATGAAGGAAAAATGTTAAGGGCAGTCAGAGAGAAAGCTTGGGTTACCCACAAAGTGAACCCCATCAGACTAACAGCAGATCTCTCAGCAGAAACTCTACAAGCCAGAAGAGATTGGGGGCCAATGCTTAAAGAAAAGAATTTTCAATCCAGAATTTCATATTCAGCCAAACTAAGCTTCATAAATGAAGGAGAAATAAAATCCTTTACAGACAAGGAAATGCTGAGAGATTCTGTCACCACTAGGCCTGCCTTACTAGGGCTCCTGAAGGAAGCATTAAACATGGAAAGGAACAACCGGTACCAGCCACTGCAAAAACATGCCAAATTGTAAAGACCATCAATGCTAGGAAGAGACAACATCAACTAAAGGGCAAAATAACCAGATAACATCATAATGACAGGATCAAATTCACACATAACAATATTAACTTTAAATGTAAATGGGCTAAATGCCCCAATTAAAAGATACAGACTGGCAAACTCGATAAAGAGTCAAGTCCCATCAGTGTGCTGTATTCAGGAAACCCATCTCATGTGCAGAGACACACACAGGCTCAAAATAAAGGGATGGAGGAAGATCTACCAAGCAAATGGAAAGCAAAGAAAAGCAGGGGTTGCAATCCTAGTCGCTGATAAAACAGACTTTAAATCAACAAAGATCAAAAGAGACAAACAATGCCATTACATAATGGTAAGGGGATCAATTCAACAAGAAGAGCTAACTATACTAAATATATATGCCCCCAATACAGGAGCACCCAGATTCATAAAGCAAGTCCTTAGAGACCTACAAATAGACTTAGACTCCCACACAATAATATTGGGTGACTTTAACACCTCAATGTCAATATTAGACAGATCAATGAGACAGAAGGTTAACAAGGATATCCAAGACTTGAACTCAGCTCTGCACCAAGCGGATCTAATAGACATCTACAGAACTCTCAAACCCCAAATCAACAGAATATACATTCTTCTCTACAACACATTGTACTTATTCCAAAATCGACTACATAGTTGGAAGTAAAGCACTCCTCAGCAAATGTAAAAGAAGAGAAATCACAACAAACTGTCTCTCAGAACACAGTGCAATAAAATTAGAACTCAGGATTAAGAAATTCACTCAAAACAACACAACTACATGGAAACTGAACAATCTGCTCCTGAATGACTACTGGGTAAATAATGAAATGAAGGCAGAAATAAAGATGTTCTTTACTTCTTGTTCAATGAGAACAAAGACATGACATAGCAGAATCTCTGGGACACATTTAAAGCAGTGTGTAGACGGAAATTTATAGCACTTAATGCCTACAAGAGAAAGCAGGAAAGATCTAAAATTGACACCCTAACATCACAATTAAGAGAACTAGAGAAGCAACAGCACACAAATTCAAAAGCTAGCAGAAGGCAATAAATAAGATGACAGCAGAACTGAAGGAGATAGAGACACAAAAAACCCTTTAAAAAGTCAATGAATCTAGGAGCTGGTATTTTGAAAAGATCTACAAAATTGATAGACTGCTAGCAAGACTAATAAAGAAGAAAGAGAGAAGAATCAAATGGACGCAATAAAAAATGATACAGGGGATATCACCACAGATGGCACAGAAATACAAACTACCAACAGAGAATACTATAAACATCTCTATGCAAATAAACTAGAAAATCTAGAAGAAATGGATAAATTCCTGGACACATACACCCTCCCAAGACTAAACCAGGAAGAAGTTGAATTCTTGAATAGACCGATAACGGGCTCTGTAATTGAGGCAATAATTAATAGCCTACCAACCAAAAAAAGTCCAGGACCAGACGGATTCACAGCCGAATTCTACCAGAGGTACAAAGAGGACCTGGTACCATTCCTTCTGAAACTATTCCATCAATAGAAAAAGAGGGAATCCTCCCTAACTCATTTTATGAGGCCAGCATCATCCTGATACCAAAGCCTGGTAGAGACACAACCAAAAAAGAGAAGCTTAGACCAATATCCCTGATGAATATCGATGCAAAAATACTCACTAAAATACTGGCAAACCAAATCCAGCAGCACATCAAAAAGCTTATCCACCAAGATCAAGTTGGCTTCATCCCTGGGATGCAAGGCCAGTTCAACATATGCAAATCAATAAACATAACACATCACATAAACAGAACCAAAGACAAAAACCACATGATAATCTGAATAGATGCAGAAAAGGCCTTTGACAAAATTCAACAGTCCTTCATGCCAAAAACTCTCAATAAACTAGGTAGTGATGGGATGTATCTCAAAATAATAAGAGCTATTTATGACTAACCCACAGCCAGTATCATACTGAATGGGCAAAAACTGGAAACATTCTCTTTGAAAACTGGCATAAGACAGGGATGCCCTCTCTCACCACTCCTATTCAACATAATGTTAGAAGTTCTGGCCAGGGCAATCAGGCAAGAGAAAGAAATAAAGGGTATTCAATTAGGAAAAGAGGAAGTCAAATTGTCCCTGTTTGCAGATGACATGATTGTATATCTAGAAAACCCCATTGCTTCAGCCCAAAATCTCCTTAAACTGATAAGCAACTTCAGCAAAGTCTCAGGATACAAAATCAATGTGCAAAAATCACAAGCATTCCTATACACCAACAACAGACAAACAGACAGCCCAATCATGAGTGAACTCCCATTCACAATTGCTACAAAGAGAATAAAATACCTAGGAATCCAATTTACAAAGGATGTGAAGGACCTCTTCAAGGAGAACTACAAACCACTGCTCAAGGAAATAAAAGAGGATACAAGCAAATGGAAGAACATTCCGTGCTCGTGGATAGGAAGAATGAATATTGTGAAAATGCCCATACTGCCCAAGGTAATTTATAGATTCGATGCCATCCCCATCAAGCTACCAATGACTTTCTTCACAGAATTGGAAAAAACTACTTTAAAGTTCACGTGGAACCAAAAAAGAGCCCACATTGCCAAGACAATTCTAAGCCAAAAGAACAAAGCTGGAGGCATCAGCTACCTGACTTCAAACTATACTACAAGGCTACAGTAACCAAAACAGCATGGTACTGGTACCAAAACAGAGATACAGACTAATGGAACAGGACACAGGCCTCAGAAATAACACCACACATCTACAATTATCTGATCTTTGACAAACCTGACAAAAACAAGAAATGGGGAAAGGATTCCCTGTTTAATAAATAGTGCTGGGAAAACTGGCTAGCCATATGTAGAAAGCTGAAACTGGATCCCTTCCTTACACCTTATACAAAAATTAATTCAAGATGGATTAAAGACTTACAGGTTAGACCTAAAATCATAAAAACCCTAGAAGAAAACCTAGGCAATACCATTCAGGACATAGGCATGGGCAAGTACTTCGTGACTAAAACACCAAAAGCAATGGCAACAAAATCCAAAATTGAGAAATGGGATCTAATTAAACTAAAGAGCTTCTGCACAGCAAAAGAAACTACCATCAGAGTGAACAGGCAACCTACAGAATGGGAGAAAATTTTCACAACCTACTCATCTGACAAAGGGCTAATATCCAGAATCTACAATGAACTCAAACAAATTTACAAGAAAAAAATCAAACAACTCCATCAAAAAGTGGGCAAAGTATATGAACAGACACTTTTCAAAGAAGACATTTATGCAGCCAACAGACACATGAAAAAATCCTCATCATCACTAGTCATCAGAGAAATGCAAATCAAAACCACAGTGAGATAACATCTCACACCAGTTAGAATGGTGATCATTAAAAAGTTAGGAAACAATAGGTGCTGGAGATGATGTGGAGAAATAAGAATGCTTTTACACTGTTGGTGGGAGTGTAAACTAGTTCAACCATTGTGGAAGACAGTGTGGTGATTCCTCAAGGATCTAGAACTAGAAATACCATTTGACCCAGCGATCCCATCACTGGGTATATACCCAAAGGAGTATAAATCATGCTACTATAAAGACACATGCACACGTATGTTTATTGCGGCACTATTCACAACAGTACAGACTTGGAACCAACTCAAATGTCCATCAATGATAGACTGGATTAAGAAAATGTGGCACATACACATCATGGAATACTATGCAGCCATAAAAAATGATGAGTTCATGTCCTTTGCAGGGACATGGATGAAGCTGGAAACCATCATTCTCAGCAAACTATGTCAAGGACGGAAAACCAAACACTGCATGTTCTCACCCATAGGTGGGAATTGAACAATGAGAACACTTGGACACAGGATGGGGAACATCACACACCGGGGCCAGTCGTGGGGTCAGGGGATAGGGGGAGGGATAGCATCAGGAGAAATACCTAATGTAAATGATGAGTTAATGGGTGCAGCAAACCAACATGCCAAACATATACATATGTAACAAATCTGCATGTTGTGCACATGTACCCTACAACTTAAAGTATAATAAATAAAAAAAAATCCAAAAAGATAGCTACATAACATTTCAAAAATTTGTTCATGAGACATAAATTATTAAAATAAAATAAAATGTAAGCTGATATTACAGTTTTATAAATTAAGCATCTCCAGTGGCTTACCTTAAGGCACATAAAGAACACTTGAATAATTTTTTTTTTTTTTTTTTTTTGAGACAGGGTCTCTGTCACCCAGGCTGAAGTGCAGTGGTGCAATCACAGCTCACTTTAGCCTGAACCTCCAGCTCAGATGATCCTCCTACCTCAGCCTCCCGAGTAGCTGGAATTAAAGGAGCATACTACGGCTAATTTTTGCACTTTTCTTAGAGATGAGGTTTCACCATGTTGTCCAGGCTGGTCTCAAACTCCTGGGCTCAAGTCATCTGCCCACCTTGTCCTCCCAAAGTTCTAGGTTACAGGAGTGAGCCATCACACCTGGCCTTGAATAATTATAAAAATGTAGAATCTAATAGAGATCCAAAGGCATTTATGTTCTAGTTATGATTAACTAGCCTTTTTGATTTTTATTATGCTAGATAAGTTGCAGAAGTAAATTATTTCTTTTTTATTTTAAAATTATTTTTATTTTTTTAATTAAAACTTTTTTTTCTTTCCAACTTTTATTTTAGGTTCAGAGGATGAAGGTTTGTTACATGGGTAAATTGTATGTCATGGGGATTTGATGTACAGATTATTTCATCACCCTGGTACTGAACATAGTACCCAACAGGTAGTTTTTCGATCCTCACATTCCTCTCACTCTCCACCCTTGACTATGCCCTAGTGTCTATTGTTCCCTTCTTTGTGCCCATATATACTCAGTGTTTACCTCCCACTTATACTGAGGACATGTGGTATTTGGCTTTCTGTTGCTATGTTAATTGCTTAGGATAACGGCCTTCTGCTTCACCCATGTTGCTGCAAAAGACATGATTTTGCTCTTTTGTATGGCTGCATAGTATTCCATGGTGTATGTGTACCACATTTTCTTTGTCCAGTCTACAATTGATGAGCATCTACACTGATTCTATGTCTCAGTTATTGTGAATAGGGCTGTGATGAACATACATGTGCATGTATCTTTGTGGTAGAATGATTTACATTCCTTTGGGTAAATACTCAATAATGAAATTGCAAGGGTCAAATGGTAGTTCTGTTTTAAGTTATTTGAGAAATCTCCAAAATGCCTTCCACAATAGCTGAACTAATTTACATTCCCACCAACAGTATATAAGCATTCCCATTTTTCCACAGCCTTGCCAGTGTGGGTTATTTTGTGGCTGTTCAGTTATAGACATTCGGACCGGTGTCAGACAATATTGCATTATGGTTTGGATTTGCATTTCTCTAATGATGAGCGATGTTAAGCATTTTTTCATACACTTGTTGGCCATATGTAAGTCCTCTTTTCAGAAGTGTCTGTTCATGGCCTTTGCCCCCTTTTAATGTGGTTATTTGGTTTTTTAATTGTTAATTTGTTTAAGTTCCTTATAGATGCTGGATATTAAAACTTTGCTGGATGCATAGTTCACAAATATTTTATTTTCTCCCATTCTGTAGGATGTCTGTTTACTCTGTTGATAGTTTCATTTCCTGCACAGAAGCTCTTTAGTTTAATTAGTTTGCACTTGTTAATTTTTGTTTTTGTTGCAACTACTTTTGGAGTCTTCATCATAAAATCTTTGCCAGGACTGATGTCCAGAATGGTATTTCCTAGGTTTTCTTCTAGGGCATTTATAGTTTTAGGTTTTCAAATTTAAGTCTTTAATCAATCTTGAGTTGGTTTTTGTATTTGGTAGAAGGAAGGGATCCAGTGTTAATCTTCTGCATATGGCTAAACAACTGTGCAGCACCATTTATTGAATAGGGAGGCTTTTCCCTATTGCTTGATAATATAGGCTTTGTCACAGATCAGATGGTTGTAGGTGTGTGTTTTTATTTCTGGGTTCTCTAACCTGTTCCATTAGACTATGTGTCTGCTTTTGTACCAGTACCATGCTGTTTTGGCTACTGTAGCCCTGTAATACTGTTTTTGTGTCACATGATGCCTCCAGCTTTGTTGTTTTGCTTAGGATCGCCTTGGCTACTCAGGCCTTTTATTGGCTCCACATGAATTTTAAAATAGTTTTTTTCTAGTTCTGTGAAGAACGTCATTGGTAGTTTTATATAAATAGCATTGAATCTGTAAATTGCTTTGGTCAGTATAGCCATTTTAATGATAGTGATTCCTCCTATTTGTGAGCATAAAATACCTTTCCATTTCTTTGTGTCATCTCTGATTTTTTTCAGCAGTGTTTTGTAATTCTTACTGTAGAGATATTTCACTTCCCTGGTTATCTGTGTTCCTAAGCATTTAGTTCTTTTTGTGTCTATTGCAAATGGGATTGCATTATTGATTTGGCTCTCAGCTTGAACATTATTGGTGTATAGAAATGTTACTAATTTTGTACATTGATTTTGTACCCTGAAACTTTAATGAAGTTGTTTATCAGATCTAGAAGCCTTTGGGCAGAGACCATAGGATTTTCTAGGTATAGAATTACATTGTCTGTGAAGAGAGATAATTTGATTTATTCTCTTCATATTTGGACACCTTTTATTTCTTTCTCTTACGTGATTGCTCTGGCTAGGACTTCTAGTACTATGTTTAATAAGAGTGATGAGAATGTGTATCTTTGTTTTGTTCTGGTTCTTAAGGGGAATGCTTCCAACTTTTGCCCATTCAGTATAACGTTTGCCATAGATGGCTCTTATCATTTTGAAGCATGTTCCCTTAATGTCTAGTTTGTTGAAGGTTTTTAACATAAAGGAATGTTGCATTTTATTGAAAGCCTTTTCTGTGTCTGTTGAGATGATCATGTGGGTTTCCTGTTTGTTTGTTTGTTTTTACTTCTCTTTATTTGATGAATCATATTTACTGACTTGCGTAGTGGAATCAACCTTGCATCCCAAGAATAAAGTCTATTTGATTATGGTGGATTATATTTTTGATGTACTCCTGGATTTGGTTTGCTAGTATTTCATTGAAGATTTTTGTATCTATATTCCTCAAGGATATTGGCCTGAAGTTTTCTCTTTTAGTTATGTCTCTGCTAGGTTTTTGTATCCGAATGATACTGGCCTCATGGTATGAGTTAGGGAGGAATTCCTCCTCTTCAATTGTTTGAGATAATTTCTGTAGGAGTGTTATCAGCTTTTCTTTATATGTCTAGTAGAATTTGGATGTGAATCCTTCTGGAAAGGGGCTTCTTCTAGATGGTAGATATTTTATTACTAATTCAATTTCAGAACTTGTTATTGGTCTTTTCAGGGTTTAAATTTCTTCCTGGTTCAATCTTGGGAATCATATGTTTCCAGAAAATTATCCATTTCTTCTAGATTTTCTAGTTTGTGTGCATAGAGGTATTCATAATAGTCTTTGAGGGTGTTTTGTATTTCTGTGGGGTCAGTGGTAATGTCCCCTTTGTCATTTCTGATTATATTAGGATCTTCTCTCTTTTTAAAATTAGTTTAGTGATCTATCAATCTTAATTATTCTTTTGAAGAACCGACTTTTAGTTTCATTGATCTTTTGTATGCTTTTTTTGCATCTCAATTTTATTCAGTTTAGCTCTTCTGCTAGTTTTGGGGTTGGTTTGCTCTTTTTTTCCCCCTCAGTTTCCTAGGTGTGATGTTAGGTTGTTAATTGGAGATCTTTCTAACTTTTTGATCTGTGGGTTTAGTGCTTTAAGCTTTTCTCTTAACACTGATTTAGCTGTGTCTCAGAGATTCTGGTATGTTGTATCATTGTTTTCATTAGTTTCAAAGAATTTCTTGACTTCTGCCTTAATTTTATTGTTTACTCAAAAGTCATTCATGAGCAGACTGTTTAATTTCCATGTAATCATAGTTTTTTTTTTTTTTTTTTTTTAATTTTTTGAGACGGAGTCTCGCTCTGTCGCCCAGGTTGGAGTGCAGTGGCGCAATCTCGGCTCACTGCAAGCTCCGCCTCCCGGGTTCACGCCATTCTCCTGCCTCAGCCTCTCCGAGTAGCTGGGACTACAGGCGCCCGCCACCACGCCCGGCTAATTTTTTGTATTTTTTTTAGTAGAGACGGGGTTTCACCGTGGTCTCGATCTCCTGACCTCGTGATCCGCCCGCCTCGGCCTCCCAAAGTGCTAGGATTACAAGCATGAGCCACCACGCCCGGCCGGAAGCATTTCTAATAATGAAAGAAAACATGTAAGGAACTTATTGGGTGCTTTTGATCTCAACTATTCCTTAATCTGGGAGATAGTACATGGATGAACTACATTTGTGAAAATTCATTGTGTTGTATGTACACTGTCTAAATGTACATTATGCTTCAATTAAAAATGTTAAAAATTAGATTTTGTTACTTCAGGAACAAGTAGAAAATGTACTTGAATACTACAATATTTATTAGAGGCATTTTAAAAAGCAAATTACCTGTGAATAAATCTAACAAAACATGTTTAAATTCTTTATTTAAAAATTATAAAACTTTATTGAAAGATACCAAAAAAGGTCTTTGCTGAAAAGAAAAATTTAGTATTATAAAATCATATTTCTAAGTCTTCCACATCTCCAGTGCAACTCCCAATGGAATCAAAATCCCAATAGTTTGGACTGTGCATTGGTATAACTCAACAAACTGATTTAAAATTTGAATTTGAATTAAGTTTCAAAAATAACCAAGATATAAACCTAGAAATAGAATGTAAAGTAAGTAACTCCATCAGAAAGCAAAATCTCTTGTACAGTTTTGATAATTAAGGTGAAATGCTATTAGTGAAAAAAGAAATAATTAAACCAATAGAACACAAATACACAGTACTGAAGCAAACCAATATTTATATGTGAAAAAATTCATTTATTCAGAACAGACATTGCAGAGTAGAGGGAAAGGATGAACTATCCAATAAAATGTGCTAATAATGGTTATCATTGTAGGCAAAAATAACATTTGATTTTCATCTCATATTATTTTAAACAATCGATTTTAAATGAATTCTGAGCATACCTCAGAGATATATTGTGGGTTCAGTTCTAGGCGGCCACAATAAAGTGAATATTTTGAAAAGGTGAGAAGTGAGTCAAATTGTTTGTTTCCCTATGTGTATAAAATTTACATTATACCATACTGTAGTCTATTAAGTGTGCAATAACATTATGTCTAAAAAACATACATACTTTAAACAAGTTGTATTGCTAAAATTGCTGATGAACATCTGAGCTTTCAGTGAGCTCTAATTTTGCTCTTGGAGGATCTTGCCTCAATGTTGATGGCTGCCAACTGATCAGATGGTGATTGCTGAAGTTTGTAGTGGCTGTGGCAATTTCTTACAGTAAAACATTGAAGTTTGCCACATTGATTGACTCTTCCTTTTGTGAAACAGTTGTCTGTAGCACACAATGCTACCAACAGCATTTTACCTACACACAGAACTTTCAAAATTGGAGTCAATCCTCTCAGACCCCTGGCACTGCTGTATTAAATAAGTTTACACACTAGTCTAAATCCTTTGTTGTTTCAAAGGTTTGAACATTTCAACAATGTTCCTATCACCTTCACCAGGAATAAACCCCATCTCAAGAAACCACTTTTTTTGCTCATCCATAAGAAACAACTCCTCACCCATTCAAGTTTTATCATTTTGCAGCAATTTAGTCCCATCGTAGGCTTCACTTCTAATTCTAATTCTCTTGCTATCTCCACCTCATCTGCAGTTACTTCCTCCACTGAAGTCTCTCTCGAAGTTATCCACGAGGGTTGGAATTAACGTCTACATTCCTACTAATGTTGATATTTTGACCTCTGATGAATCACAAATGTTCTTAATGGTATCTCGACTGGTGACTACTTTCTAAAAGGTTTTCAATTGACTTTGCCCAAATCCATCAGAGAATTCACTATCTTATGGCAGCTATAGCCTTATTAAATATATTTCTTTTCTTTTTTTTTGTTTTGACGCAGAGTCTGACTCTGTCACCAGGCTGGAGTGCCGTGGCGTGATCTCGGCTCACTGCAACCTCTGCCTCCTGGGTTCAAGCGATTCTCCTGCCCCAGCCTCCTGAGTAGCTGAGACTACATGCACACACCACCACGCCCAGCTAATTTTCATATTTTTAGTAGAGACGGGGTTTCACCATGTTGGCCAGGATGGTCTCCATCTCCTGACCTTGTGATCTGCCTGCCTAGGCAACCCAAAGTGCTGGGATTACAGGCGTGAGCCACTGCTCTTGGCCAAAATGTATTTCTTGAAATATAAGACTTGAAAGCCAAAATTCCTGCTTGATCCATGGGCTGAAGAATGCATGTTGTGTTAGCAGAGATGAAAACAGCATTAATCGCCTATACCTCTCTGTCATAGTTACATTGTCAATGAACTACATTGTCAATCAATTACAATGTCAATGGGAGCAGGTGATTGTCAATGAGCAGCACTATTTTGAAAAGAATTTTTTTCTGAGCAGTACTTCTCAATATTGGGTTTAAGATATTCTGTAAACCATGCTGTAAAGAGATGTGCTGTCATCCAGGCTTTGTTCTTCCATTAACAGAGCACAGGCAGAGTAGATTTAGCATAAGTGTTAAGGACTCCAGAATTCTTTTAATGGTAAATAGCACTAACTTCAATTTAAAGTCTCCTGTTGCATTAGCCCCTAACAAAAGAGCCTGTCCCCTGAAGCTTTGAAACCTAGCATTGGCTTCCCTTCTCTAGCTATGCAAGTCTTACATGGCATCTTCTTCCAATTGAAGTCTGTTTGTCTATAATGAAAATCTGTTGTCAGTGTAGACACCTTCATCAGTTATCTTAGATCTTCTGCATAACTTGCTGCAGCTTCTACATCAGCACTTGCTGCTTCACTGTGCATTTTTTATGTTGTAGAGAGGGTTTTTTTCCTAAAATGTCATGAACGAACCTCTCCGAGTGTCCAGCTTTTCTTCTGTAGCTTCCTTGCCTCTCTCAGCCTTCATAGAATTGAAGAGAGTTATGGCTTTGCTCTGGATTAGGCTTTGGCTTAAGGGAATGTAGTGGTTAGTTTGATCTTCTATCCAGACCACTCAAACTTTCTCCATATCAGCAATAAGGCTGTTTTGCTTTCTTATCATTTGTTTGTTCACTGGAGTAGCACTTTTAATTTCCTTTAAAAACTTTTTCTTTGCATTTACAGATTGCTTGTTGGCTCAAGAGGCCTAGCTTTAGGCCAAGCCCTGCTTTCAACATCCCTTCTTCACTAAATTTAATCATTTTTAGCTTCTGATTTAAAGTAAAATATGTGCAACTCTTCCTTTCACTTGAACACTCAGAGGCCACTGTAATTGTCCTGATTTCAATACTGTGTGTCTCAGGGAACAGGAAGGTGTAAGGAGAGGGAAAGAGATGGGAATAGCTGATTGATGGAACATCAGAACTCACACAACATTTATCAATTAAGCACATATTCTTATACGGGTGCCCTAAAACAATTACAATAGTAATATCAAAGATCCCTAATTATAGATCACCATGACAGATGTAGTAATAATGAATAAATTTGATATGTTGTGAGAATTACCAAAATATAACACAAAAAAACAAAGTGAGCACATGCTATTGGAAAAATGCTGCCAACAGAATTACTCAACAAAGAGTTGCCATAAACCCAAAATTTTTTAAAAAGAAAGAAAAATGTAGCATCTGTGGAGAGTGTTCAGATGAAGTGCAATGAAACTAGGTATGCCTGTATAGTAGTAAAACAAAAAAAACTTTAATTTTTTTTTGAAAATACTTTATCCTAATTTTAACCTTTGAATAAAGAAGAAGTTCTGGTGGAAAATGTCATAAAGCAAATAATAAGGACACATATTGATTATTTTAAAAGAATTAACTAAATCCATTATAATTAAGTGACATTAAAGAATATTTTTTCACGATACAGTAACATAAAGAGAATGAAAACAAATTATATGCTAGAGAGAAAATGTGCTACACATTTAGTTGACAACTGTCTAATATCTAAAATAAAGAACTCATATAAATAAAAAACCGACAATTTAATAACTTGAAATTAGCAAGTTATAAAGACATCTTTCACATAATAGGATATGCAAAGAGCCCAGGAGCATGAAAAGATGTTCAACTTCATTACCATATGGGTAAATACAAATTAAAACAAAAAAAAATCAGTTTTATTAAGATCAATCAACATTAGCAGGATTTTACAGAATAAAAATAAACACTTGAGAATCCATAATTGGGACAATGTCTATGTCCCGAAATTAAGAAAAATTAAGAAATCAGCTCAAGTCAAGTCAAGTATTGACAAAGACGTGGATCAACAGAAACTTCAGGTGGTGGTATACATTATACTTTGGAAATTGTATCACACTACCTAGTAAAGTTCAACATGTACTTATCAAATATTCCCACAATTCTACTCTTTTATATATGCTGAAAACACTAAAGATAGACATTTACAATACTGTTGTACTATTGTAGAGAGATCAGCACTGTGATAGCAAAATCCTGGAGTCCGCTCAAACTTTGAATGCCAGTATAAGTAAATAAGTTGTTGTGTATTTAAACACTGGAATTATTATACCTCAGCAAAAATTTTTTAAAAAACAAGAACTAAAGTTATATGCGCCAATGCGGATAAACCTCAAAAACAAGCTTGAGAGAAAAGAGGTAGCTGCAAAATAATTCATATGATTCCATTTTTTAGAATTCAAAAATGGCAAAACTATGCAATAAATTATTTACAGATGCAAGCATGTTTGATACAATTATTTTTAAAAGCAAGGAGGTAAATGACACAAACTTCAGAACTGCTTTGACAATTTTGAAAAATGATTCTAGATTAGTCATATTTTGATTCAAGTATATGTAATGAATAAAGACAAATATAGCTATATAAGGACCCATGAATCTTGTCTCTATACTCTTATTAGGGAGTGATTAGAAGTAGTGGTGTATACCAAGAGAAAGACCTCATATCCAACAATGGGTGGAATCAATACAGGGGAATGGTTAAGAGAAGTCTTAGAAGACTGGAAGTTTGGTAAATTTCTAAAATAACCAAGGCAGTTTTAGCTTGGGGAAGGATGCTGTAAGAAAATGAGAGTTAGTACACAGATAAAATGACAAATAATTTGTTGGTGATTATTGTTGGTGATTTGGTGGTGTTTACCAACAGAGAAAAAGAGTGAGAGAGTGAGAAAGAGGAGACAAGAGAGATGGGATAAGGGAGAGAGGGAGAGAAAGCCAGATACGTGAAAAAGAGGGAATTATTAATTTAAGGAAAACAAAAGATTTTACAATTAAAAATATTATAGTAGAATACGTTGCTCTATATAGTGTATATATTCAATAGAATATGGTGATGCTGAAATAAACACTGATTATTTAACAAATTATTAGTTAATAATTTGGGAGGATGGAGCAAGGCAGGATGAGGAGAGTGCTGCATCTTTATCTAGCATAACAGGAGTCATTAGATAAATACCCAAATTGATAATCACTAAATAACAATGTAAGTATATTATTTAGAAACATAGAAGTAACTACCAGAAGAAACACTTAAAATTATTTTCTCTGGAGAATATGTCTGAAAGAGGAGAAGACATGGGTTTAGTGACCACACTCTTTACTATAAGGTTTTTGATACATTAGAAAAATGACTTTCTACACTTATTTTTGATATATTTTTAAAAATTAACTGAAAACATAGACATTGTCCCAATTATGGATTCTCATGTGTTTATTTTTATTCCGTAAAAACCTGCTGACCTTGATTGATCTATTTGGTAAAGAAGTGGTGTCCATCTTCAAAAATTTCTACAGACACACAGGTAAGGATTTTTAAAAAACTTTTGCTTTGCAATGGGCTGCCAGTTTAGAACGCACTCTAGTATCAAAGGCTCATGTCAACATTAAATACTTCAGGTAGCTGAAGTCAGTGGATGGCAGAACCCCAGAGATCTTTCTGAATAAGAAATCTAAGCTTGAATGTTCAGTATCTATCAGAAAAGAGCTACATCTCCAAAATTCTTCCACTCTGGTCTCCTTTATTGAAGTTTCACTTTGCCATAAAATCTTTCCATATAATCTTGGTAGCTTGATGGGTTAAAAGCCTTAAATGGTTACATTTACTGTTGTTTCTGGTTGTCGTCAAGGTTACAGAAACAGTAACTACTGCAGGCAATTAAACTGACTTCATAACCTGCCTTAGCTACAAGACTGAAGTTCCAATTTTCCAGTTGTACTTGGATCTGAAATTTGGCTTCACATGAGCTCAGTCTGTCCCAGGACAAAGTAAAGCCAAGTTTACATTGTCTGCTAAATACTCCAGTGGTCGACACTATTTTTTCAAACATCAAACACATTTTATGGACTGGAACATAATAGTATAGTGATAAAATTGTAGGATATTTAAAAGTTTTTTTATTTTTCTTTTCTCTTATTCTGAAGTATTTCCTCTAACATTACACTTTTCTTATTTATTTTTCCACTGCTATCTCTTATTCAATAAAAAAAGGAAAGATCTCTTAAGCCCTGGAAAGAAAAAGTCAAAGATAAGAACTAATCAACCTCTAGTAATTCTTTCCATTAGTTTTGTTACTCTAAGTTTCCCACTGAGTCTCTGCAGCTTTAATGTCAGAGGTCCTTCGGCCCTGTAGATAGAACTGCAGTTTCTTAACCACAGACATCCTAAATGCAAAGTAGATAGTTCTGAAGTTGATGTAAAGAACTAGAGCTACTAGAAGATGGGATTACCATTTCCTATCCTAAGAATTACATGCTACTTCTGGTTTTGTCTTGGAGGCAATTGTTTAACACCTGATTTTAAGGCCTTTCCTGAGATTGGAATATAATTGGACAAATTTCGCTTATCTGATTACATACATTAGATGTTAGTTTAAATTTATAAATGACAGCAGAGGACACAAAGTTACTTAAAGCAGTACCAGTACATTCATCACAATCATGACTGGTCACCTTGGAGCCTTAAATGAAGTTAAACCTGTACATATGCCTGCTAAGTTATCTGGTATTTTTAGAAGAAAAATAAAACAAAATGCAAACTTTTTTATAACAAAGAAAAATAAAGCTAAAATGTAAAATAATATCTACCTTTTTCTCCCTCTTCGAATAAAGAAGATACTCAGTCAAGATGTCATACGTACCAGTAATACTGGATTAGAAGAAAAAGAATGATGCATTTTCCTGGAGTTTTGCTTAGTCACACCAGGTTTTCTATGATATTTTTGGGGGGAGTGTCAGCACTCATGAATGACAAGCAGTTGTGTGCTTGTACATCACACTTAGCACTGGAATTCAATTTAGAATTAACACTGCCTCAAAGATCAAATAAAAACAGATGTTACAGTCCTAAATCTAATAGTCCCTGGAGAATGACGGGGTGGGGAATAACATCAGAGACAGAATGAGAATGAATGAGGGAGTCACAGTCACTCCTGTACCTTCTCATTGGTTCTGTAAGCACTAGTTAAATTGGATATAAGTCAATAACCTAAAATTCAACATCTTACCAACCAAACTCATCTCACAGATGTGTATTTCTCATTCAGTGTTCCTTTTCACTACAATAAGTACCACCTTCCCCACCTAATCAAACCCAAAACCTCAAGCAATCTTTAATGTTTTCATTCTCTCTCATATTTCACATTGAATTATTTATTAAATTGTTTTTTCTACCTCAGAAATGTGTCTGAAATATTAATATTCTTTCTTATGCCATCATCACTGAAGTTCAAAAAATTACCACTGTAGGTTTTTGTTTGTTTGTTTCTGAGACAGGGTCTTGCTCTGTCACCAAGGCTGGAGTGTAGCGATGTGATCTCAGCTCACTGCTACCTTAACCTCCTGGATTCAAGTGATTCTCCTGTCTCAGCCTCTGTGCCTCAGCCTCCGAAGTAGCTGGGATTACAGGCGTGTGTGTGCCACTACACTCGGCTAATTTGTGTATTTTTTAGTAGAGATTGACCAGGCTGGTCTCGGACTCCTGATCTCAAGTCATCCGCCTGCCTCGGCCTCCCAAAGTGCTGTGATTACAGGCACCAAGCCCAGCCAACCATTGTAGACAGTTTCTAGTCACCCTCTTCATGTCTATGATTGCTGTCTCTAATTCATTCATGGCCCAGAAATCAGAGGGACTTTTTTTTTTTTTTTTAATAAGGATTCTCACACTGTCTCTTGGGCTGGAGTGCAGTGATGCAATTTCGGCTCACAGCAACTTCTGCCTCCTGGGTTCAAGCGATTTTCCTGCCTCAGCCTCTTGAGTAGCTGGGATTATAGGTGCATGCCGCCATGCCCTGCTAACTTTTTTTTTTTTTTTTTTTTTGTAATTTTAGTAGAGATGGGGTTTCACTATGTTGGCCAGGCTGGTCTCGAACTCCTGACCTCATGATCCACCCACCTCAGCCTTCCAAAGTTCTGGGATTAGAGGCATGAGCCACCGCACCTGGCCAGAGGGATCTTTTAAAAAACAGAAATCTGATCATGTCACTGTTTTCTTGCCTTCTTAAAATTGTACAGCACCTTCCCATTTTCTTAATATCAGAAAATCCTTAAAAACTACTGACAGTTGGTCCTTATAGCTCTAGCTTCATCTTTTATAACTTTACCTTTGTCCTTGATGCCACAAATCTTCTAAACTTCTTTCAGTTTTCAAGCACTATATATGAAATTTATTATATAGTTCTGGGACTTTTTGTGTTTAGGGGATATTTGCATGGGATGCTATTACTTCATCCTCATCCTATTCCTATTCATTCTTTTGTGTCAGTTTAAGAATAAATTAAATAGGTCTTCCTCATCTTTAGGCAGCTTTAAATTCCATTTTAACTCAATGCCTTGGTATATTGAACTTCATCTTTTCTAAAATATTTGAAACTTCCATTTCAGTTCAATGTCCTACTTAATCCTAATCCCTAGGTCTTCCAGGACTTTATCTGTCTTGTTCATACTTGACCGCTTCATTTTTACTATAAGTCCTGGAACGTGGTAGAAGCTTGATACGTATTGATTGAGTCAAATTGAATAAAATATGTAAGAATGATAAAAATGTGTAGCAGCTTCCTTTAAAATGCTCGAAACTAGAGATTTCAAAATCTCAGAAATCACCACTAAGAACTTACCCATGTAACCAAACACCAACTGTCCCCCAAAACCCTATTGAAATAAAAAATAATTCTACCTATATTGTCAAAAACCACATTTTATTTCACTGATTTGCACATCAGAATTGTTTGTATGTGTATGAATGTGTGTTTGTAGCTGTGCAAGAGAGGGTGGAAGGTGAAAGGAAAACAGGCATGAGCAACGAAGACATATATATATATATATATATATATATATATATATATATATAAAATGAAAAGGACTGTGAGGAACACTTTAGCTTTCTTTTATCAAAGGCCCTGCCATGTTCTGAAGTCTTTTCTGGACCTCTTGGTATTGTATGTATAATATTATATACCAAAACAACTATGGCTACAAAATTCAAATAGCAATCCACTTGAGAATAAATCATAGCATACCCTGCTATTTTTGCCTGCCTTCCTTTAAAGATGTGAAGATCTGAAAGAATATATGAAACCTAATTCCTTCCTGTGGTTAAAAAAAATATTAAGAACAAACTACATGCAAGTCTCAGCACATACTTGCAGTCACTCCAAAGTAAATGTTTTCTCTATACCTTGGGGAAAAAGTGATTTTGTGACTCTCTGCTTTGGAAAATGAGCTAATTTTTTTTTTTCAAAGACAGCCTCATTGAGAAGTATGTATACTTTAGAAGCATCACTTTTCCAAAACTCTATGTCTTGGAATAGTATTGCCTTGAGATTTTTAGATGTTAAAAAAGGGCACCCGACGTTTTTTGGAAGATAGGTTGCATTTAGCTGTATCATACTATTAAAGTCTTGCAGCAAAATATGAATAGCATGGATTAACCCAGACTTTTCAAACATTTGATCATTCAACTAAATCTTATTGTATTTTCATACCTATTGAAATCTGTGCCATTCAGGAAGAATTCACAAAATCCTAGTTTAATGAGAAAGAAAATGAATCCCAAACTGGCAACCTTATCAGTCTCTTTTCCCCCTCAAAAAGCCTATCTAGCCTCAGTCACCATTCTTAAAATGACAATAATCACACCTATTGCATAGTAGTAGAGTGAGAATTAATTGGGAGTTATATACCATATTTCCTACTCAAAATCTCATTTCTCTTCTATGCTCCAAACCATAGAAGAAAAATTACAACAAATTATTTATATAAAAATATTTAGCAGATTTGTTAATGTTTCTTCAAAGGGGAAATATCGCATACTTTTATTATTGTTACTGTAACATTTGTGCAATGCCTTAAACTGGAATGTTCTTTATACTAGGGGAACTTCAAACGTGGAGGTTCTGTACAAATTCTGTCTGTTGCCATCAAATGTCACATAGCTGAATGGCAAGCATTACCATGCTTGTGCTCTGCTAGGGGAGCACCTGATTGGCACTACAATCGAAGTACAGGGGGATGCACTTTACAGAGGAACAAAACAACTGCAGAAACAATTACTCTGAAAGCTCTTTTACATTCAGATCACTCTCTGTATGTCTGCAAATCATAAATAGGCTTCAAAGAATGAAAAGTCAGAAATTGGAGCTCATAGCATATGGGTTTCTAGACAAATCTAGATGTGGAATTGAAAATGACTAAATTTGATTTCCTTGTCAAAATTGTGTTTGCACAGTAATCTGACCTTTATCCTGTCTCCTTTCTCCCCACCTTCCCCAGAGCCCAATATCAAACAAGTGTTTGAGTAAAGAAAAATTCAAGCTAACAGGAAAGCTATAACACCACAGAGTAAACACTCACAGCAGCCTCTGTCTAAGGAGTCATACTTCAGAGAGCAAATGACTTTTTTCCTGAGAGAACTGCTGTTAGCTAATATATGACAGTTCATGGACTTTCACTGTAGTCAGTCAGAAGCAAAAAATAAGACTGAAACTTGCAGACTGAAGCTTACTGAATTCGACTGTAATGGAAATTATCTGCAAGAGTCTTGGTTATTCAAAGTTTCAGTGATTTTCCCATATGCATTTTTGCTGTATTCATGTTTAAGAAACGGGAAAGTCAAACCACAATTTTGCTTTTAAAAAGGCAAGAAAATACTAAAATATAAAGCTTTGAAATTATGCATTGCTTTGTTAATTCTTAAGATCTACAGATCTGATTACATGTAAGTTTCTGTATTGCGTCTCAAAGGATAGATAAGCAAATTAGAAAATAGCAAATATTGTGTATAAATCTTTGGAATGAGTTAAGGCCCTTTCATCTGGTTTTAAGGTGAGAGGAAACATGAGGCATAGGAAACTTACTTCAGCACCAGATATGTTGCGGAAGCAATTCAATTGAGTAATGGAATGCTTCAGCTTCTAAAGTTAAAATTTGTCTTTAAGGAGAATCACAAACAAGTTTATTTATCTAAATTATATGTCATTTGATGTGTTGATTTTTGGTACAAGACAAACTATTATCATTGGTCTAAATATAAACTTCTTTTATTAATCTTTGGTTTATTCACATTTTTAGTTACTCATTTAATAATATAATGAATTCCTATTAATATTAATCCACTGACCAAACCAAACACTAGATCCTTATAAATAACACTTCTGAGGGCTCCTCTACCAAATCATTCCTCTATCATGCCCACTTCCAGAGGGAAACCTATTCTAAATTCTGCATTTATTATTTGCAGTGGATGCTGAAATTAGCTGCATGGATCATCTATTCAAGACAGAACTCGTTGAGGCAACTGCTAGTGGTGTTGGTGATTGACAGGTCTTCTTGCTTCCCCCTTTTGGAATTGCCTGAGAGTCTCCTCATCCAAGGTCACTTCCATTTTCAGAGGCAGCATGCATAGAATCAGTGTGTGAGGATGGGGAGGCACTGGGAGTTATACAGGTATGGCTCTAGTGTTCCAGTGTAGTGCCAGTCTACAGAGACATCCCAACTCGAGTTCTTTCTGGGGGCTATTAAGGCTATTTTTGAGACTATATCTCACTCCAATCGCTCCTTATTCTTTCACTTTCTATACAGACATCTCCTTCACATATTTTGCTTTCTAGGGAATCCAATCTTTGCCATGATTCCTGTTCTTTTTTCAACAAATAATGCAGAAGTAATTGCATATCCATAAGCAAAAAAAAAAAAAAAAAACCTTGACTTAAACCTCACTCCGATACAAAAATTAACTCAAATAGATAACGGACTTACATGTAAAATGTAAAATTATAAAATTTTAGAAAAAAGAATAAAAGATTTGCCACATGAGAAGATTTTCAAGATCATTAGATTTTAGGAAAATGCAAATTAAATCAAAATGAGATACCTTTACACACCTATCAGAATAACTAAAATAAAAAATACTGACAAGCCCAAATGCTGATGAAGATACGGAAAAATGGATCACTCGTATATTGCTGGTAGGAATGTAAAATGACACAGCCACTCTGGAAAACAGTTTAGCATTTTTCTATTATATAATACTAAACACATAATTACCATATAACCCAGCTATTGCACACTTGAAACATGTTTCCCCGAGAAACAGAAACTTTTGTTTATGAAAAATAAAATCCTATCTATGAAGAATAGCAACTTTATTCATAATAAATGAAAACTGGAAACAGCCCAGATTCCCTTTAAAGGTGATTATGAAACAAACTGTGCTGTTTTTCTGCCACAGACTACTACTTAGCTATCAAAATGGAGAAATCATTGACACATGCAGCAACATGGATGAATCAAGGAGTTCTACAGAATTGTACAGGTGAATAAGGGTGAAAAAAGCCAATCCCAAAAACTTCCGTACTGCATGATCTCACTTACATGTCAGATTCTTGAAATAACAAACTATGGAAGTATAGAATAGAGCAGTGATTACTAGGGTTTAGTGATGAGGCTGGGATGGTATGGCTACAAAAGGGCAACACAGGAGATCCTTGGGATAGAATTGTTCTATATGTTAACAGTAGTGCTGGATGCAGAAATCTACATGTAAAAACATTTTATTAAACTAAGTATACACACATGAATGAGTACAAGTTAACTTGTAAAATCTGAATAAAATTGATGGTTTGTAACAACCTTAATATTCTGGTTGGGATTTTCTACAGTTTTGCAAGATGTTACTAATAGAAGAAATGGCATGAAGGGTACATGGGATCTTTTGTGCCATTTCTTACACTTGTATGTACATCTACAACTATTTCAAAATCATAATTCTAATTTAAAAATGTAATGCCTGTGTTTAAATGTTATAGTAGTAGTAGGTACTATAGATTGTCTTTGATGGCTTTTCTTTTCTTTCACATACTCCCTAATTCATCCTATGTGACAGATTAAATACCAAGATTTATCCAATCTGCTGTATGTAACTTTCTTTCATTCATATTTACTGCTGTTTAAAACTTGAATTTCTGACTATAACACAATATATGTGTATATTTTTCTATTGATTAGTGTTTGTGGTTTTTTTAAGTATTTGATATTATGGACAGTGCTGTGAACAATCTTGCCCTTGGTATGCAGGTCTTTCTAGTTCGTTGATCCGCTCCTTTTATTCCTTCTAATTGTGGGTTTATTTCGTATTCCTCTTATAACTTGGTTTATTATTTTTCCAGCTATTTTTCTTTTCTAGTATAAATATTTAAGGCTATATATTTCTTTCAAAGCATTGTTTTTGTATTTTCCCATGAGTTTTGATGTACAATGTGGTTATATTTAGTTCCTTCTTTTCTTTTTTTTCTTTTGTTTGACAGAATCTTGCTCTGTCGCTTAGGCTGGAGTGCAAAGGTGTGATCTTGGCTCACTGCAACATCCACCTCTCAGGTTCAAGTGATTCTCCTGCCTCAGCCTCCCGAGTAGCTGGGATTACAGGCATGCACCACCACATCCAGCTAATTTTTGTATTTTTAGTAGAGATGGGGATTTTACCATGTTGGCCAGGCTGGTCTCGAACCCCTGACCTCAGGTGATCCACCTGCCTTGACCTCCCAAAGTGTTGGGATTACAGGCGTGAGCCACCACACCCAGCCATATTTAGTTATTTCTAAATATTTTTTAGTTTTGAAATTTGTCAACTTCTTTTATCATAAATTGCTATAAGTTTATTTCCAAATATAAGGGGGTCTATTTATCTTTTTTAGTTGTTGTTCTTTCACATTTTTAGCTGGATTTCCTCATCCTGAGAAACATATATCTGCATGATACCTGCACTTTGAAATTTATTATTTCCTGCTTGATGGCATAGAAAATGATCAATTTTGTGAATGAGCTATAAACATTTAAGACAAATGTATTTGCTCTAATTGGGGGCACAAAATTCTGTGCATCTCTATTATGATAAACAATATTTTTACTATTCAAATTATATTTTTAATTTTTTTTGGCTGTTTGAACTATTAGTGAATAAAAGAAGACTGCTGAAATCTCTTTATATATATTGGTAGATTTATTTAAGCTTCCCAGTAAATCTATCCATTTTTTAATTCATATAATTTGAGGCTAATTTGTTAGAAAATAGAGTTTAAATTGTTCCATGTTTTTTGCGAGTTTAAATTCTGATCATTTATCTAAAAAGTTATTTGCTTTAATGTCTATTTTTTCTGTGATTATTATTGTTAAGTCAGCTTTCTTTTATTTGCTCATTGCCTAAAAATGTGAGCTAATTACTATGAATATAAAAAATTTATATCATTTCTTCTGAGAACAGAAAATAATCAACATCCAGTACCTTAGATTACACTGGTATCACTTGTGGTTCAAGAAACAACACAACTTATTAACAATTTTATAGTAAACTTACTTTATATTAGAGTTTATTATTTCTAAATATTCATTTGGAAGAACAAGGTATTAAAATGTAGATGAGTTTTAGCCATTTCTTTAATTATTTATGAATCATCTATGATACAGCATAAGTCCCCTTTTTTGCTTCCCCCTTAACATTATTTTATAAGATGTGTGAAAGCTAAAAATTTCCCCTCCTAAAAAAGAGTAACAATAAAAGCTTATATTTACTAAAATATCTTCACATATTTTCATTCTTAGAATGAAGAGTCTCCTGAATAAGAAAAATTCGGTAGCTTTATGTACAATATGATATTCTACATTCTAATAAATCTGTTATCACCTTCATAAGCACCTTAAGTAGTCCCCACTCTAGGCTATATCACCATGTACATTTTAGGCAGACAACTACAGAAACAGAGATATAAGTAAGATCATTTAGAAGAAAAGACAAATAAACAACAGAATAAACACTTTAAGTGGATAAGCCCCTAATGCATTAACTAATAAAGGAAATAAAATGGTCCTCTTTTTCATTCAAATGTGTCAAATAGGTTAGAAAGCACTAAAAAAAAGATGTTTTCTGTACTGTAAAATATTTACCTGATATTATTAGGCCCTGTCCCAGTTGTAGCAATTAAATAACACTGATCTTTTTATGAATAACAAATTTTGTGCTCTTGACAAATAATTAGAATATTCTGAAGCTTACCACTTGGCAAGTTTTGGAAAAGTCTTCACAGAAAATAAGGTCACTGCTTTTCCCACTTAGTGGATGTCTAAGGATTCAATAAAATTTCTGAGCTTGTTTTTGTTGTTGTTTTCTGCAACGTTTCATTTGTTTAAACTGCTTGATGTAAAAAGAAATTCCATTCTTATTCAAAGCCTCATGGAAACAGAACAGGCACTGACCATTAATGCATGTCCAATTTAGCCTGATCTTCCAACGTAGGGTATTTAACATGGTTGATAGCAATTACTGTGCATAGTTTTTCAACTTTTTCTCCCAGGCACATAGTTGCCTTCTCTATCTTTCAAAACCACAGTTCTAATCATGTAAAACCTCCCAGCTCCCATCTTGAAACGCCCATGGCTATCCATTGATTTCAGATCTATATTGGCAGTGTTCGACCTATCTCTCAAAGCTAGATTACCTCCTAACTGGGTGTGAATTTACATTTACAAATTCGTTTCATACTATTTGCTTTCATGTACCTATGGACCAAACTTAGGGATGATACATATTCTACCCTTTAATCATGTTGGTTTCTCTTTTTGGTTGGTCCTTTATCCTACCTTTACACATTCCAATATTAAGCATCTTTTATTGTCCTGCTCACATAGGATTGCAACTCTTCAATGAACCCTGCCTTAGGCCCCTCTAAGCTACAAATATCCTCTCCTTCCTCTGAATTACAAATTAGCACATTACATGTGGAAAATAGAAAGTATGACTTCTATTATAATGTGTTTGCATGCCTTCAATTTCCCAGCAACTTTTCATTTATTGGTCTTTTGTGATTGGCTTCTTTCACTTATCATAATGTCGTGAAGGTTCATTTATGTTGTAGCACTTATCATACTTACTGCTTTATAGAGATGAACAACGTTCCATCATATGGATATACATTTTATTTATCTATTCATGAGCTGATGAATACTTGGGTTGTTTCCACTTTGGGGCTATTATAAATAATGGTGCTATAAACATTCATGTACAAGATTTTGTGGGAATATATGTTTTTAGTATATATACCTGGGAGTAGAATGTCTGGATCATATGATTACTCCATGTTTAATCATTTGGGGACCTGCTAGACTGTCTTCCAGAGCAGCTGCACTGTTTTACATTTCTACAACCAGTGAAAGATGGCTCCAATTTCTCCACATCTTTGGCAACATTATTATTATTTTAAAATTATTATAGTTATCCCAGTGGATATGAAATGCTGTCTTAATGGGATTCTGATTTAAATATGTATTGTCTTTTATTTTGTTGAAGTGGTATATTACACTCATTGATTTTCAGATATTAAACTGACTTTGCTTTCCCAGAACAAATCCCAAATTAGTCATGGTGTATAGTCCTTTATTTTTTTCTTTTAAAAAATTTGTAAAAATTTAAGGGGATACAAGTGCAATTTTGTTACGTGGATATATTGTGTAGTGATGAAGTCTTGGCTTTTAGTATATCCATCACTCAAATAATATAAATTGTAACCATTAAGTAATTTCTCATCACCCATCCCCATTTTTCCCCCACTCTTCTGAGTCTCCAACGTCTATCTTTCCACTCTCTATATCCATGTGTACATATGTATAATCCTTTACACAAAATGTTACATTGCATGTACTAGTATTTTGCAGAGTATTTTGGTGTCTATATTCATAAAAGATATTGGCCTGTAGTTTTCTCATGATGTCATTATCTGGCTTTGGTGTCAGGATAATACTGGCTTCATATGATGGGTTGAGAACTGTTCTCTCCTCTTCTACTTTTGAAACAGTTTGTAAACATTTGTTTTCTTATTGTCTTATAGTTCATCTATTGTAAAACAATTTCTTTACTTAATATAAAATTTATTGTTTGTATAAAAAATATTTCTTTTTATATTAACAGATAACCAATTGGAGCAGCATTTGTTAAATTATATTCTTAATATCATTGATTTGGAAAGTTATTTCATAATATTAAATTTATAGATTATACTCTTTTAAGTATCTCAGTCCTCGTTTTCTTTATCAAACATGACTTAGTTTTTTCTACTTTCTTATTTGTCTGGATTGTCTAGAGTATGGAGTCATTCTTTCAAGGTTATCCCAGACTTTCTGGCTGCCACAGTGGTATTGTTCCCCTGGCTATAATATTGTGCTCCTCAATACAGCTTGTTCAGTTTTATAATTAATGAAAGTCTCTTCCACAGTTTAACTGATTGATTGAATACTATGAGGTTTTTCAATATTGTTGAAAATTCAAATATATTTCTGGAGTTTTCACAGGTAAAACATTTGATAAACTTTCATGGGGCAAAAAAAAAAAATAATATACTTGTCAAAACCCATAGAACTGTAAAACATAAAGATTTAATCCTAATGCCAACTACAAATGTTAGTTAATAATAATGTATCAATATTTGGTTCATGAATTGTAACAAATGTACTACACTAAAGCAAGGTGTCAATAGTACCAAAAACTTTGAACAGGAGGAAAAAAGGTCTATGGGAACTCTGTGTGCTTTCTGTTCAATTTTTCTGTCAATATAAAAGTGCTTCAAAATAAAGTCAATCAATTTAAAATATATTAATTATATGTAAGACATTTTGAAGAGCTATATAAATCATAACCGGTTTTAAAAGCAGATATTAGGTATAGATAGGGTCACTTGGCAAAATAGAGCTTCACAGTTTCACACTGTCACGTATTACCACCGCATTCTTTCCTTTTACTCCACTCCCCAAAGACCCTCTGCAGATACACAGTCCTTCCCGTCCCTTGTAACCTGTTTTGTTTGTTTGTTTTAAGAAATAGGTCTCTGCTCAATAATATTTAAATGATCACAACTGTGACAGTGGCATGCCCCTTTTCATCTGATTTAGCTGGTAGTTTCTCTTTATGTCTGGGTCTTGATAAACCCTTGAAGGTAATATGCCTGAGATAGCAGCATCACTTCTCTATTGGGCTGTTGCTTCCCAATAAGTCACAGCAAAGAATAAAGCTTATCTAATTCCATGTACAAGAAAACACTGAAATAACCTGAATACTCATTATATAGAATTAAATAACTTAAAATTTAATCAAGAGTAGAATATTTTCCTGCTATCAAAATGAAATTTTAATGAACATTTAATAACATGGAAAACATTCTCAATATGTTAACTGGAAAAATAAAAATAAAAATCCGTATATACATATGAAAGAAAATACATCAAAATGAGCTACCCTATCTAGAATTTCCTGGGAGAACCAAAAAAATACATTTTAAATAAACAAATTCTATACTCTGCCATGCATGTACACATGACATTAAGTTGTCTTTTAGAGAAACTGCTTAAAATTTTTCTATTTTGGTACAATTTTAGATTGACAGAAGAGTTGTAAATATAATAGAAATGGTTCTTACATATTGTAATATTGATATCTTTCATAACCATGAGGTATTCATTGAAAATAAGAAATTATTGTGAAGCACTAAAATATATGCTACATATTTTATTTAGATTCACCAGTTTCACCTCTAATGTCTTTTTCTCTTCCACAATATCTTATTCCATTTAGTTGTCATATTTCCCTTATGTCCTCCAATTTTGACAGTCTTACTGTGTTTTCTTCCTTTTCATAACCTTGACACTTTTGAAGAGTACTGTTCTCATATTTTGTTGAATGCTTCTCAATTTAGGTTTGTCTGATGATTTCATATGATTATACTGGGGTTCTGATTTTTTTGGAAGGCTACTACAAATAAGAAGTGCTCTTCTTATTGGGTGATATCAAGGGATACATAAAATCAACAAGATTTATTACTAGTGACACTAAATTTGATCACTTGGTTAAGATGCTATCTTCTGGTTTCCTTACTATAGAGTCACTTTTTTTTCTCTTTCTGCACTCTGTTCATTAGAATGAGTCACTAAGTTTAGCCACATTCAAAAGAAATTTTAAACCAATGTTTTAAACCTTTATTCTCTCCATGGCTTTAAATGGTAGGTGTCTTCCTGATTAACAGTATGTGGCCTACTTCATTACATATAAATTTCTGCCTCTGGAAGATGATGGGTTAGCTTTTAAGGTGTCACAGAGATTTCAAGTCAAAGTTACACATCCCACTTGACCATAATATTAACTCAAGTCATTTGAAACCTATTCAATTATGGTGAAAATTCAAACTAAGTTCTAGCTAATGTGGATGATGAACTTACTTTAGACTTTCCACGTGAGGTGCTCCATCGTGCATTTCACATATGTCCTGATGAAGTTTAATTCCAATCATTGTGAATATTCCCTCTCTATTTGGTGCTATTTCCACAGCTATTTTGTATGATGTGATAATACACTGGAAAACAGATAGAGAGGGATTTTTTTTATTTTTATAAATAAAAATATTGTTTTATTCTGGGTAGTTGTAACATCAGTGATTCTAATTTTTTTAATCTTTTGGTATTCACCAAATTTTTCTCAATCTCATATATTGCCTTTATAACAACAAAAAAGATAATATTACACTTTTTTAAAGTAATGGATTTATGCAAGATATGTCTGCTAATGAAAATGATATGACATGGAATAAAGAAAGAACTTCAACCTCAGAACTTCAGTCTTTTTCTATTAAATAAAATTGAGTGGTTCCAGTGGTTTTGGATTCCTGAGTCTTTGCTGACACTTTTTATATTCTGTTCAGTTGTCCACCTATGTTCTCTCTGCTGTCATGTGCAGTGGGCTGAGGGATTCGTGAATGTCTTTCATAGAATAAAGAAAGAAATAAAGATGTCCAAAGGAAATGAAAACTTCTGGAATTGGACTGGTCCTCAAGTCATGTAGCTTTTTACCTCATAAATATATCTTAGATACAGGCCTTCCTCTTCATTATGTTCTGTACCACAGAATTATTTCATGCTATCATTGCCTGAAACATTGCAATAGCTTGGTGACCTCTGTCACTATTCACTCTTCAGTTAAGACAACTACATATTGTGGTCAGATTGACCTGCCTGCATTCAAACATATAATATAACTTTCTGTAGTAGATTGAATAGTGGGTCCCCAAAAGATACAGTCATGTCTCAGAACCTATGAATGTGACCTTGGTTGGAAAAGGAACCTTTGTAAACATAATTAAGTTAAGAATCTCAAGATGAAGTCATCCTGGATTATCCAGATGGGCCCTAAATTCGATTATAAGTCTCCTTAGAAGAAACACGGAAGGTACTGACACACAGAGAAGAGAAGGCCACATAAACATAGAGGCAGAAATTGAAATTATGCAGCCACAAGTCAAGAAATGCCTGGAGACACTGAAAGAAGGAAGGATTCTGCCCTAGTGTCTTCAGAAAGAGTGCAGCCCTGCCGACACCCTGATTTCAGCACTCTGGCATCTAGAATTGTGATAAAATTAATTTATGTTGTTTTAAGCTATGAAATTTGTGGAAGTTATGATAGCCCTAGGAAAATAATACATTTTCCAATTTATAAATTCTTGTCAGATTTCCATGAACTAAAATAGTGTTTTTCAAACTTGAGAACTTATAAGTCTTCAGAATATTTATTTGTGCCCCTCTGGTCCATGAACCCCATGTTCTGGTAGACAGAATAATGACTTCCCCAAAGGTGTCCATGTCCTAATCCCCACAAGCTATGAATTTCTTATGTTACATGTCTATATTAATCCATTCTCATGCCACTAATAAAGACATACCCACAACTGGGTAATTTATAATGGAAAGAGGTTTAATTGACTCACAGTTCAGCATGGCTGGGGAAATCTCAGGAAACTTACAATCATGGCAGAAGGAGTAGCAAATACATCCTTCTAGGAGTGTATACCTCATGGTGACAGAAGAGAGAAAAATGAGAACTGAGCAAAGGGGGAAGCCCTTTATGAAACCATCAGAACTCATGAGAACTTACTATCACAAGAACAGGATGGGGGCAACTTCCCTCATGATTCAATTACCTCCCACCAGGTCCCTCCCACAACACAACACGTGGGGATTATGGGAACTACAATTCAAGATGAGATTTGGGTGAGGACACAGCCAAACCAGATCAACAGCAAAAAAAGCCTGCAGATGGAACTAAGCTCACCTTACCCAGGTAAGATAATACTGGATTATTTGGGCAAGACCAATGTAATCACAAGAGTCTTTAGAATGGAAGAGGGAGACAGAAGAGGAGTCAGAGTCAGAGGAAAATATGACTATGGAGAAGGTCTGAGTGATGTCATTCAAGAACTCGACTGGCCTTTGCTTTAAAGACGGAGGAAGCAGGCCACAAACCAAGGAATGCAGATGTTCTCAAGACTAACCTGGGGAGGACAAGGAAATAAATTCTGCCCAATAGACTCCAGCAGGAATGCAGCTGTGCCCTTGACTTTAGCTCAGTGAGACTCATTCTGGACTGTGAGACTCCAAAACTGTGAGATAATAAATTTGTGTTGTTTAACCACTGAATTTATAGTTGTTTGTTATGGCATCCATAGACGCTAATACACCATATATGTTTTAAACACTCATTAAGTAAGAAAACCATGCAGTGTTTCTCCTCTAAGCAAAGTTTAGGAGTTTAACAAACTTGTCTTTTTTTTTCTAAAAGGTAGATTATGCATACTTTTTTTCTTCTTACATGCTTGTCATATTTTTAATTTTTTTTCTGGAATTAAATGCAATTGGTAATTTTTGAAAAGAACAACTATTTCCCCAGGGAGAGAAAACAATTGGCTTCGTTTCTTTGGATAAGTAATTGCCTTATTTGTACCTTGAATTACTCAGACATGCTTGACTGATTGAACTGAAATATAAATCATGTTTTTAATAAATATTATTTCACAATGAACATGTTCCTGCTGTTAATAAAAAATAAGTGGCTAATAAATTAAATCACAATAACATAAACAACATGAGAGAGATAGGGAAGATGAAAATAAATTTGGACTAAAAATTAAGAAACATATACTCCAATTCTGGTTTTGACATAAACAAAAAGTAAGCAAATTACAGAACCATCACAGCTCTCAATTTCCTCCTCTATGAAGTAAGGAATTAACTTAATATATAATTGAAGGGTTCTACTTCTCTCTGTATTAGTTTACTAGCTTGACAAATTCATTCTACGAAACTGGAAAGTAGGCCTGAGAATGAGGAACTGCCATGCTCATTGAGAGGTATAATTATCCTTTTATACGGTGACATAAGGATAGCCGAAGAGAGAAGCAAAAACCTCATTGGGAGCCTCAAAGCCTGCTTAGACATTTGGATAAACTTAATGTGCAAACTGGAAACAATATTAGAAGAGCATTTTCAACTCTTTATAGACCCTCTGATCTGCTTACGAACTCAGCTCGAAATACACAAAAGATGAGGCTGCAGGAACTGTTAGTTTTGCCAGTGTAGACATTCCAGTGGGCATTCTTAAACCAATAACTTCCATTACTCGTGCTGGCATGCTCAGTAGGTGGAAGCCAGAAGTAATATACTTAGATGAAGTTGAACTATAAACAGAGTAAAGTTACTTACCAAGGGCGAACACATTTGCAGAACAGATTAGGAATTTTGTTAATATTTGATATCGCTATTTTTCAATAATGTCTTTACAATTTTATCCCCAAATCCCTCCCATAAAAATTAGAATTAAAAAACTTAAAATATTGATATATGTTTGAAGACATTAATGTTACATAATATTTTTATTCTCATTTTTATTTTATTTTATTTGTAGTTAAAGTAGAAAAAGAGAATCTATTTTTAAAGAAGATAACAAAACAGAAAGGCAAGACTGAAATTGAGTAATTTACCCTTAAATATTTTCTTTCTTGGTTTTATATATACTAAAGAAAAACAATTATTATGGTCATATGTTTAAAGCACCACTTCAACTAGTCTTTGAGTTAGAATAGCCTTAACTATTGTCTTGATAAGACCTGGATGGCTTTATATCACAATAAACATAGACAGTAACAGTTCTACATTGCAGAGGTGGAGGAAGATTTGATTGTGTGACATGCTGTATGGTATAGTCAATAAATAAATAAATAAATAGACACTTGTCAAAAGACCAGCATAGCATGGATGCCAGCAAAACTGTAAATGGTCATTTAATTTCAAATTGAACTGAGGCTCTATTCATTTGAGTTATTCAGAGCTTCGTCAGAGCAGCTTACAGGCTAATTTTTCTGATGCACAAAAGTGCTAGCCATAATCTAGGAATGCCTTCCTCTCATTTTAGAAGAATGGATTTAAATGTAATTTATTTCCCCTGATAAGTCAAAGTTGATTTTTGTTTATTTAGGTCTCAGTTAATGCCAAATAGGCATCCATACTAGAACTCTAAATTATTCTCAAATCTGTTAGTCATAAATTGCATTATTTAAGTGGTATTATCACCTGCAATAAACTATTATTTGTATTCCCTTGTGATCCTGGAGGTGTTTGTGTCCCAGCTGCCATCTGGTAGGCATTGCTAAGCCAGTGGCCCCTTTTTCTTTCTCAGATTAGTCATCACAGTGCAGTGTTCATTATGCAGGCCTTTTCTATAAATGGATGAAAAGGAGTCAACTATGCTCAAAATCAAACACATGAAAATAAATTGGATCACTTTAAGAAAACTTGAATAGGAGTAGCTCTAGGTTTACACATAGCTTTGCACCTTTTACATAATCACCAAACATTCATGTGTGCTGTTTAATTTTCATTGTCTTTAGGTAACTCATTGGCTCTAAGTCATTTGATTTCTACTTCTTTCTTTCTTCAGTCACTCACCCTCTCTCTTACATGGGCATGTTTGGCTTGCCTATGCCATTCTAATCTTTAGTAAGCATACGGTTTTCTCAATAAGATGCTTTATAGTATTTCTCTGACATTGTTTAGCATCCTACCTAGAATGTCAGCTTACATCTTTGTAGCTCTAATACATAATAGAATATACTCCTGGGTGAGGCAGAAAGCAAATTCTTGTCTGGTAAGCAGACATAAATATCTGGGCAGACTTAAGGTGGTATGGAAGTTAACTAACTGGTGCAGCTTTTGATGCTACCTGTTTGTGCCAGAAAGATCATAAGACAAAAGAATGAATGAAGCAGAAGGAAAATCAGAATGACCTATATTTTCCTTCATAGAAAATCAAAATCAGCTCTACTTGTGAAGAGGTGTTAACTAACAGTTTTCTGAGTAGAGAACTGGCATGCAGAGCTTTGATCACAACAGATCCTGAGTAGGACTGTGAATTAAAGTTTCAGGTTGTAAGCACTTAAACAAAAAAGCCTACATCTTTGCAACTGACATTTTGCCACCTAGGGCCATGCTTCAGTGGCCACTTACAAATAACTATTGACTAATATATTATGGGGCTTCCAGTTGACTCTAAAACTATATCCTATAAAATCAATATCTGTGATGCATAGACAATGCCCTGAGTATATCTCTCGCAACCTCAGAGCAGATGATACTGCCTGTATTTATGTAAAAATTTATTTACAATATTAACATTGACAAAATTCATTGATAAGATAATGATTCATGCTGCTGCCAGCATCCCAGGGACTAAAGATATTGTTTGCTTTTCATAGAAAAGAAAATCAGGAAAATTATATATGGAAGAAAATTGGACATAAAATTTTATGAGAAAAAGGTTTTCCAGATGCATATCCTATTCTTCCAACCCCAATTTATATGTTTGTTCACTGATGCAGACTACATTTTATTTTTTACTTGCCAATCTCTCCTACAAAATTGTAACTGATTTAAGGTTAAAGAAACCTAGACCTATATGCAATGATATGGGCTACAGAATTTTAACTAGACTATTTTAAATACAGTGTAGGCTAAAAGCTAGCTATGGGTCCACAGCAAAGAGTAGAATAGTAATAGCAATTTCAAGTGATTTAGGCAGGAATTTGGCAAAACATAAATCCAAGGAAATAAGTCCTCAATTTCTTTATTTTCCTTATCTTCTCACTCTTACCTGTTTCACCTTTACTTCCAAAGTACTGAATTCTTGTAGATAAATGAAGAATAGACAGGATTTAGCAGGCAGAGGCAAAGATGAGGTTGTTATTTAAGGGAAGAATCTGAACAAAATGAGGATTGTAATTGGAGAAGTAGCCCAGAATGGTTACACAGTACAAGATGTATAAGAGAAGAAAGAGGCATAACCTTGGCAAGATCATTTTGGACCATATTATGGAATCGAGGGAAGAGGTTAAATTATTGATTGAGGGGTTTAAACTTAATTCAGCAGGCAATGAGGAACCATTAAAGGCCCTAACTGTAAAAAAGTGACTAAATTATAATTGTGCTTTAAGAAGTTTACTCTGCCAGTGGTGTTTACTCGTTGACATCTACTCATCAACTATTTGTTTTAAAAATAAAGAAACATACATTAAGTGTTCTGAGAGATAAAGAGATTATCATGATAAAACTGCCTTTATGAGAGTGCAATTTAGAGAACTATTATAAAGTGCATGTAACAGCTATGCTATCTAATACAAGTGATAAATATCTTAAGTGCATGAGAGAATTTGAGAAGAGGAAGTTTTTTCTGACTATTGGGAAAACGAATTATAAGGCTAAAACAAGGGGCTATGCAAGAGATAATAAAAAATTTCAACCACCAAAATAACTGCATTTGAAGTACAGACACAAAAGATGCTATAAAAGTAAACTCAAGCAACTTGGCTGTCGTTTTGATTAGTGCATAGTGGAAAAAAGAGTCGAAATGGCTGAACATTTTCAAGCCTAGAGAATCAGGATTTTTTTTTTTCATTCAGTAATTTGGCATATATTTATGTAGTGATGACCATATAATAGAATTATTTTAGTTGTTAGGATTGAGGGATGAAAATGCTAGTCCTCATGTAACTTACTTTCTAGTAGAGAAATAATAATGACATAAACAGAAGAACAGCACTGAATGATCAAAACTAGAAACCAAGAGAAGAGGTTGCTTGTAAAAGAAGATGTAATTTGTTTAACAACATTGTGAGTTAGAGTAGCTGATGAGGTATGAATTTAAACAGAGAGGAGTGCCACAGAGATTGACTGTTACTTGTCCAGTAGAAATAGCTCAAAAAAATGAGGATGAATGAGCTCATCAAAGGAGGAAGTGAAGAAAGGCAAAAATAGGGATTAGGATAGAATCTTAAGGGAATACTTGCATTTAGGAAATGAGATGTTGAATAAGAATGCATTAATGAGAAAAAAAGAGAGATGAAAATTTGTAAGCAATAATAAATGCGAAAATATCAAAGAACTTTTTTAAGCTAGGAGATTACATGGCTAAATTCAGCAGAGAGTAAGAGGATGTAGACTGGAAAACATCCCAGTTATCAAACAGTAACAGGGGCAGAAGCTAGATCATAAATCAGTTTTAGATGTGGAAGAAAGCAGAGAGACTGGAGAAGAGCTTAAGAGAGAGTTAAGTAAGGAGGAAAGTTATTTTAAGACTGATAGTTAGATATGATCATGAGTAAAAACTACTATAGCTTCACTTTCACAATTACTTTCACTAACGATCAAGTTCCTAAGTAAGACATCAGCACTTAAGCTCGGCTCGATTCTTTCCCAAGCAAAAATGGGGATGTAAAGAGCAAAAAAAGAAGGACAAAGCAAAGTAAGAAAATAACAAATCCATCAAAGAGAAAGTATGAGAAGGCTGGATTGAGAGCACACATAGAGCCATGGGAAGGAAAATGGGAATGCTGTCCTCAGAAGTGTGTTAGATATGCATGCTATGGCCTGAATGTTTGTGTGCCCCCAAAATCCATATGTTAAAGTCCTAACCTACAAAGTGAAGGTATTAGAAAGCATTGCCTTTTATGAAGTGGTTAGGTCATAAATGATGAGACCTCATGAATGGGATTAGTGCCTTTTCAAAGAGATCCCAGAGAGCTGATTTGGCCCTTCCACTATGCAAGGACATAGCAAGAAGGCACCATCTATGCACGAGAAAGTGCTCTCCAGACTGAATCTGCTATGATCTTGGACTTCCCAGCCTCCGGAACTGTGAGAAATAAATGTCTGTTGTTTATAAGCCATCAAGTTTATGATTTTATAGACCAATACAATGCAGAAAGAGATGGTGAATAAAAAGTACAGGGATAGTAACAAGGAAACCCGAGAAGACATCTTTCAAATAGTCTTAATAATCTTGATAAATCAGAGAAAAATTATTCAGCAGTTTGAAGGGTTTTGGCTAGGCTTAGAGACATTAAGAGTAAAGATAGTTTGAAATAGCTGAAAAAGAAAATAAATTCATGATTCAACAGGAGATAAATAAAATGATTACTCATCAGCCTAGAAGGCTTAGTTTAAATTAGAGAGCATTTATCTGGAATGAAACAATACATATGATTTTATTATTTCCTACAGCAAGCATTGGCTGCCCAGTAGCAGAGAAAAAGGTCTGAGTGATCCTGATTCCCCTTTCTCATATTCTACCAATCTTGCTACTTGTAGGGACTGGGGTGATCCATCTGGTGTCAGATGAGAGACAAAAGGTTTTTCTCTTCATGTTCTCCATGGTTTGCTTTACCTCTTTGATGAAAAGAAGCTGTATGCCAAAGGGTAGAAAGCAAAGTCACCAAAATATAAGCCCACTCATCTATCACTGACAGTGTTTAAGACTTATTCAGCCCTGTTGTCGTGCTGATGAGTGGGGATAGAATTGCCAGAAACCTGAGGAGAAAAGTTCTCAGAAAATTAAGCCAAGTGGGAATAATTAATTTTCCCAAGCAGGGAGTGAAATGTCTCTCCAAGAGCAGTAGAGAGGTCACACCTGACCTTCACAAACTGCATTACATGGCAGGAGCCCCAAGTCCTTTCTGTCACTGTTCTAACTCCTCCTAGGGGAGCCTGAAAGACTTAATGCCAGGCAAGGCTACTTGATACTTATGGACATTTCCAGTTTTGGCCTTCTGTGAATGTAGAAAATATAATGGTATTGAAATTTAATGTGCATGATTATGACTCAGATCTTAGGCTCAACCTCAGAACCCAACTGGGAACAGAGTGAATATAGTCTCTGATTGTCAGGAGTGAATGAGTCAAACATATATAATTCATATAATAATTTAGACAGTAAAATAGCCCAACAAAATAGGAAGGTTTTTTTCTTTTAAACTTTAAAGGAGACCATTTTCATAATCCAGGCTTAAAAGGAGGCATATATTCATGTAATCCAACCACTTAAAATTAAGAGAAATCTCTCATCAGAGAATTTTAAAACTACTACAGCTTCTCTTTCACAATTAATTTTGCTAATGGTCAAGTTCCTAAGTGAGGCAGTATCACTGAAGCTCAGCTCTATTCTTTCCCAAGCAAAGGGTCTGTTGAAAGGATGCCGTAATAAAGCCAAGATAGAGCTCCTTTGTGCCTTTTGATGGACTGAGACGGAATGGCATCAGATTGGGGATAACTTTAAGCACTATCGCTGCTATATGAGGAGATAAAACAGAAAGCAGTTCGTGTCTCTGAGTTGTTTTGAAGCAGAAGCCTGTGCTTCAGCAAGGAATATTTGTAACTGGAACTGACTGTAGTCTGAACTAAGAACTGCCGTTGGCTGTGAGTGATGAATTCTGTGCCTGAGGTCTGTGTTATTGCTCCTGTTATTCAATATCTTGGTTCCAAGGCAAATGCTGCTGGACTTGGGCACATTTATAAATGAGTAGTATAGTATAAATTCTGAGAACTTATGGAGACAAGAAAAAGGAAGTACTGCAGTATGAAACACTCTCAGCCACTTCCTCAGCAAGGAGGAAAGGAAGCAATCTCATATGTAATAGTGACTTTTTTATGTCTGGCCCATTCTAATATATGATATCATCATAATTCTGCAACTTAAGTATATTAAGCTCATTTATAAAATAATGAGACAAAGGCTAAGTATTTCAGAGCCTTTCTTAGACGGCAGAAAGGAGCAAGTTCAGCTGCTGAACTAATTAAATTTATCCTTGCTTAGTTGTTCTCGACATATGAGCTTTGGACTGGCAGCATTGGCATCATCTGGAAATTTGTTAGAAATAAAATTCTCAGGGCCCATCCCAGACCTACTGAATGAGAAACTCAGCATTAAAGAATGAACTCAGCAATCTGTGTTTTAACAAACCGCATAGGGGATTCTGATAAATACTACAGTGTGAGACCTACTGATCTAGTAAGAAGTCCATGCTCCCTACCAGTGTACACTACTTTCCCCACTCTGTGAAAATACTAATAATTGAAATATTAAATGGATACATACTCAAGACACTTTGTCCATGTCATGTGTCCACAATTCCATCATTCACTTAGTCATTTCCCTCTGCATAGATTCATTCATTCATTCAATAAGTACTATATAGAGTGTATGATGATAATGACAGATAAACACAAAGATTAAGACAAACTGTCTGATATTAGAGAAATAGGGCAGGCACACATGAATTAGTTATATGACATGAGGCAATACCTAATCACTGCCAGAATGAAGAACTCAGAGAATTCCATGAGATTTTTGGATACAAGAAAAGATTAAGTTGTTACAGTAAGACCTCATGGAGAATACAAGACTCTAGCAAGATGTTGGGAAAATGAGAATATAAAAAGGTGATGGTGGTGACGGGGTGTGGATGGGGTTATTCCAGGTGGATAAAAGCCTGGAAAAGTATATTTGAGAATGTCCAGAGCAACATCTTGTTTTCTTAGATGAGAAAATCGCCACAGTGCTTTAATAATTTGCAGGAGGTACCTGAAGTATAAAGAGTCTCAGAATAGGAATGAGGAGACCTGGATTCTATTCTGTCATAGCCAAGTGACATTTTTCAAGCTCTCTATTTCTTTTTTTCTAACGCAGGAGTTTCAGTTCAATACTTGTTGACGAAATTGCTGGAAAGGTTAATGAAAATAATCTCCATCAGGCTTTCCCAATATAGGCAATATGTATGTGCTAGAAAGAAAAAGTTCAGCTTTCAAATATATTTGGGGAATAATGGGTTAAATTATTGTTCTATAAGCTGTCAGACTTCTCAGAACTCTTACTGTGTTCAGGAGATAGTGAACCTCTCAGGGGAGAAATTAGGATATGCTACGTCCCAAACTTATTTTGCCCTGGAATCCCTTTATTTGAAAAAAAAAAAAAAACAACAAACTTTTTACTATCTCCCAAGCAAGCATCACAGAAAGTACAGGCAAAAAAAAAAAAAAAAGAAAGAAAATGAAAAGGTAATCTATGTGATAATGTCTGGGCACAGACTGGTGTTCATTAAATGTTAATTTAATTGGATTTTTCTGCAGACCAGTTATAGTTCATCTTAGATCTCAGTGTACAATAGTGGAAGTGGCACGGTAATCTGAAAACAAGGCCAACAAGGCTAAATTCCCACAACTGTAGCTCAGCATTCATTTTCTATGTATCTCAAAGCTTTTGCCAACTTAAAATTTGTAAAAAATATACCTGTTTCTAAAAGTGTTAAACCTCTTGATTTTCTGTAGCCCAAAAGACGTAAAGAAATTGCCAAAAACATTTTTCATGATTGATGCAATCAATTGATAAATGTAACCTATCGAGGTGTCATATGTAATGAGCCAATATTTACATAGAATAATTATGTACATACATAATTTTAGACACACATTTATACAATGTGTTTCCTATAAGAGAGCTATCTCTGAGTATTGTGGTTGGTGTATTTAAATAGAGCAGGAATTGTATATTGAAGTTGACAAATATTTTTCATTCCTACTTTGTGTGTCAGACACTGAGGAGAAAAGTTTGAAAAGCACAACAGAATATTTTCCAACAAGATATTCATGATCTAGTGGGGGATAGTGATGCCCACGTGTACTATAAGAGATAGGAGAGAGGCAAACACTTCATGAAAACCAAAGGAGGGAGCAGGTAATCCAGGTTGCGGGGGAGGCACAATGGAAAGTTCCATCAAGAGAAGGCAACTCTTGATTTGGGCCTGATATGATGATTTTAACATGTTCAGGGAATAAAGCAGAGGATTCCAGGGAAATCATTTTAAGAAGTCACAGTCCCCTTTCCAGATGAAGTATATTCTGCAACACGGGAATACTAAAAAGTAGAAGATTACTTGGGATTGCAAAGCTGCATGCATGTTTAAAATACCGTCCTTGCCTACACTCAAGCTTATTAACCCAAGGTCAGAATTTTGAAATTCAGACTTTTAGATGCATTTGATTGAGCTTCACAATTTAAGGTTACAAGAATTAAAGTCTTTTAGTATGAACTTGTTTATTCAATAGACAAACACCATAAGCTTGACACCTGGCTTCCTGATTTCTAATAATCAACTGCTATAGGATGTTGGGGCTCAGAAAACAAAACCCCAGAGTGAAGGGTTTGACAAAAGGGTCAAAGTGCAAGTCTTGTCCAGGAGGAAGGAGATAATTCTGTGTAATCAGAGAATAAAATAGGAGTAAGGAATAGCAGGAGACCTGGACTGGGCATTCCTATTGAAGGGAGATTATGAATATTGTTAGTGCCAAGGTAAGAATTAAGTTTTTTTCTAAAGAATATAGGGTGGTATCAGAAAAATTATGATGAAAAAATATTTTGTTTTAGAAAAGATGCCTCTGACTTTTCACTGGAAAATATATCCCAGCTGAATGAAATTTTCAAATATAAGGAATAATAATACTAAAATATCTTCCTATAGAGCACTTATAATATGCTGGGCCATGAACTATTCTATAGATGTTATTCCTTTAATGCCCCCATAACAAGAGGCCATAGAAATCATTTTCTCCATTTTAGGTACAAAGTAATGTGCTTAAATTCCCACACCTTAAAATTATAGAGCAGAATTCAAATCCAAATTTGTGTATGTCAATGTTTTTAACTATTATTATATGCTAACACCCATAAAAATCATAAAATAATTGTATAACTAGAAAACCCCATTGTCTCAGCCCAAAATCTCCTTAAGCTGATAAGCAACTTCAGCAAAGTCTCAGGATACAAAATCAATGTACAAAAATCACAAGCATTCTTATACACTAATAACAGACAAACAAAGAGCCAAATCATGAGTGAACTCCCATTCACAATTGCTTTAAAGAGAAAAAAATACCTAGGAATTCAACTTACAAGGGACGTGAAGGACCTCTTCAAGGAGAACTACAAACCACTGCTCAATGAAATAAAAGAGGGTAAAAACAAATGGAAGAACATTCCATGCTCATGGGTTGGAAGAATCAATATCGTGAAAATGGCTATACTGCCCAAGGTAATTTATAGATTCAAGGCCACCCCCATCAAGCTACCAATGACTTTCTTCACAGAATTGGAAAAAACTACTTTAAAGTTCATATGGAACCAAAAAAGAGCCTGCATTGCCAAGTCAATCCTAACCCAAAAGAACAAAGCTGGAGGCATCATGCTACCTGACTTCAAACTATACTACAAGGTGACAGTAACCAAAACAGCATGGTACTGGTACCAAAACAGAGATATAGATCAATGGAACAGAATAGAGCCCTCAGAAATAACACCGCATATCTACAACTATCTGATCTTTGACAAACCTGACAAAAACAAGAAATGGGGAAAGGATTCTCTATTTAATAAATGGTGCTGGGAAAACTGGCTAGCCATATGTAGAAAGCTGAAACTGGATCCCTTCCTTACACCTTATACAAAAATTAATTCAAGATGGATTAAAGACTTACATGTTAGACCTAAAACCATAAAAACCCTAGAAGAAAACCTAGGCATTACCATTCAGGACATAGGCATGGGCAAGGACTTCATGTCTACAACACCAAAAGCAATGGCAACAAAAGCCAAAATTGACAAATGGGATCTAATTAAACGAAAGAGCTTCTGCACAGCAAAAGAAACCACCATCAGAGTGAACAGGTAACCTACAAAATGGGAGAAAATTTTTGCAACCTACTCATCTGACAAAGGATTAATATCCAGAATCTACAATGAACTCAAACAAATTTACAAGAAAAAAAGAAACAACCCCATCAAAAAGTGGGCAAAGGACATGAACAGACACTCCTCAAAAGAAGACATTTATGCAGCCAAAAAACACATGAAAAATTGCTCACCATCACTGACCATCAGAGAAATGCAAATCAAAACCACAGTGAGATACCATCTCACACCAGTTAGAATGGCCATCATTAAAAAGTCAGGAAACAACCGGTGCTAGAGAGGATGTGGAGAAATAGGAACACTTTTACACTGTTGGTGGGACTGTAAACTAGTCCAAGCATTGTGGAAGTCAGTGTGGTGATTCCTCAGGGATCTAGAACTAGAAATACCATTTGACCCAGCCATCCCATTACTGGGTATATACCCAAAGGACTATAAATCATGCTGCCATAAAGATACATGCACACGTATGTTTATTGTGGCACTATTCACAATAGCAAAGACTGGGAACCAACCTAAATGTCCAAGAACAATAGACTGGATTAAGAAAATGTGGCACATATACACCATGGAATACTATGCAGCCATAAAAAATGATGAGTTCATGTCCTTTGTAGGGACATGGATGAAACTGGAAATCATCATTCTCAGTAAACTATTGCAAGGACAAAAAAACCAAACACCGCATGTTCTCACTCATAGGTGAGAATTGAACAATGAGAACACATGGACACAGGAAGGGGAACATCACACACCGGGGACTGTTGTGGGGTGGGGGGAGGGGGGAGGGATAGCATTAGGAGATACACCTAATGCTAAATGACGAGTTAATGGGTTAGCACACCAACATGGCACATGGATACATATGTAACAAACCTACATATATACTTTAATTATTATATTAAAGTATAATAATAATAAAATAAAAAGAAAAGAAGAAAAAGTAGAAGGAAATATGGGTGAAGAATTTTTTTTACATTCATGAGGATAAGAAAATACTTTCTAAATATATATCAAAGTCAGAAAGAGAAAATACTTAAGAAAAAAATGATAGTTTGATTACATAAATATTAACATTTATATAGCATAATTATAAACAAAATAGAAACACAAGCAACAAAATAGAAAAACACTTGCAACATGTGACAGAGACCTAATTAATCTTATATCAAGAGTTTCTAAAAATAAAAAAAAGTGGACTCCCCTATTACGAAAATAAGCAAACATTGGAGACTACTAGTCAATAGAAGGAGAAATAGTATTCAGAATATCTGTGGGTAGGCAGAATATTTTTTTCCTTTTTTTGGGGGGGTGGGGGGTAGTACTGGGTCTCGCTATATTGCCCAGGCAGGCCTCAAACTCCTGGGCTCAAGCTGTCCTCCCACCTCTACCTCCCTAAGAGTTGGCATTGAAGGTGTGAGCTACCACACCTGGCAGGCAGAATTTAAGGTGATAAACATACTCATATCAAGTTGGTTGGGGTCTAACTTTGCACCCCTAACTTTCTAGAGGTAAGTTTGAGAATATGTATCATAATGTAAAGTGTGAGTTTTTCAACCCAGTAATTTCAGGATCTTTTCCTTAAAAAATAATTAATAAGATGCAGTTGGATGATAAATAGGAGCAAAATAATGAAATTGGTTGGGAGAAGAGAGGCTTTATAAGACTAAATCAAAGTCTTATGGATATGAGATATCAACCCCATTTAAATGATTTTTTTTTCTTTCAAATATTTTAGGCAGTCTCTGTGGTCCTTGCTGTATTCTGAAATGTAACAAGTCTACAGGGAGAAATTATGGGTCTTACACAGGGCAGTGAGCTAATGAGGGGCCTTTGTAAAATTTGGCTTGGAGACATGAAATTCAAAGTCATGGCCCCTTTTTTCAGATGGAGTATATTCTGCAACACTAGAATACTAAAAAAGTTGAAGACTACTTGGGATTGCAAAGCTGCATGCATGTTTAAAATACCATCCTCGCCTACATTCAAGCTTATTAACCCAAGGTCAGAATTTTGAAATTCAGACTTTTAGATGCATTTGTTTAAGCTTCACAATCTAAGGTTACAAGAATCAAGTCTTTTAATATGAACTTGTTTGTTCAATAGACAAACACCATAAACTTGACACCAGACTTTTGATTTCTAATAACCAACTGCTGTGGAATGTTGGGGTTCAGAAAACAAAACCTCAGAGTGAAAGCCTCAGAAACAGTTTCTCTCTGACTTTCTCCTGCCCTCCTGACCCTTGCCCCTCATTTCCCCCTCTAGGCAAGCCATAGAAACTAGAATGTCTCTTTCTCTAGGCAATAGAAACCGAACCGCATGTTCTCAAGGCCAGCAATAAAATCTAAAATATTACTGTAATCTTCCCCTACCTTTCTGTTAAGAGCTGGCCTTAAAGAAATCCTCTGACCTACCTTGTTGAACAGTAGGTTATGAGAGCCCCGTTCCAGAAAGGATACTGATCCATACCCAGGAGGAAAGAATGTTACACAAAGAAGCCAAGAAAAATCCAGACAGGCCTTGCTGGGTTTTCCCACTCAGTATATTACTATTAGATCATACCCTCTTTGTCCAATCAGATTTCTACACAGCTATCCACTCTTCATCAAATCTAAGCATAAAAATCGGCAGTTTTCTCTGTATCTTTGGGCCTTTGTTCTGAAGGTTCTTGTGTCATGTAAAATTACGATTAAATAAATTTGGTATGCTTTCCTCTCATTAACCTGTCATTTGTTGTAGCAGTGTTGGCCATGACCCTCACGATGGGTGAGGAAAGGTGTCACTGCAATGGGTAAATATCGGTGCAGCAACACCACCTAGATATCATCGTGAAACTTCACAATCCTCTAGTCGTTTCTCAAAGACACAATTAAGCAAAAAATGAAGCCAGGAGATGAAAAGTATTTGAACTTGAAAGGGGCTAGAGTCTATAATCTCTATGGAGACGAAGGCTATGCACCAAGGACATTTAAATAACTGGAAATGTTTTATTCTCTTAAAACTCTTATCTCAGTTGTTAAAAAATAAACACAAAAAAAGTATTTCTAATTTAACATCCTCCTGCTGTATCTCTTAACATAACTTTCCCATTCATTTGAATTTCTGCCAGTCAATGTCTTTGGCTCCTTATTTCCTTTTCTATTGAACTAGGAGAAGCTTCTAATCTTTGATTTTCTCCAATAAATACAAATGCTGCATGATAGTTGTGTTTCCTCTGTAAAGAGAATAGGAAGCAAGGAGCCTGCAGTAAATACTTCTAATTAAAGGTTTTTCTGACATATAGGGAGCAGCCCTTTCCTAAGTGTGTGCCCAGGGTGAATTTTTACTCCTATAAGGTGGTCACCAAAATCTCATTCAGAGTCTAATATAGATGTACACTTCCTATCTGAATCCGAGAATTTATGTTGCATTTGGAGATTTAGATCTAGACACTAATGACCTATGTTTGGAAGACAAAATTAACATGAATAAGACTAATGTATAATATTCTATAGTTTGTTTTGGTTTTGGTTTTTTAGTGTTTTGAATGTTCCTTTTAAATAAAACAGTTATATTATTCAGGAATTACTGAACGTAAACATTATTTAACCAGTTTTTATCACTTACTACTAACACAAGACATGCAACCCAATTCAGAATCTGAATAGTTAACTTCGAGAGAGCCCAGGAGTGGTTCAAATGCTCCCCAACACATCCCATCAGCTTCCACACAGCCTTTCCCATTTCTTTTTTCTTCTGTTGTAATCTCCCACTGGGGGAGCGCACCACCTGAGTGTGGCTCTTGCCATCTCCACGGAGCATCATTATTATTCCTTATGGTCCGACATTCAATTTTGATGTCCTTGTACTGTACATCCATTTGTCTTTGAATGTTTATATCTTCTGCTTGAGCTTTGGTTTCAAACAGAAAATAGTTTCATTTCACAGAGAATATGCAGTCAAAAATTTAATCTAGTTTATGAAGAAATTCCTCTTGTTTTTTTCTATTTCCTGTCTCTCTCATAGTTGTTACTATTCTTTGCTTCTTGCTAGATTTTCTTGACACATATACTTAGAAGTCCCACCATCAATGTTTTCTGGTTATTCTGATTATGACTTATGGAGCTTTATTTTAGGACCACTTAATAACTGGCAAAGAGCTAGTCTAGTAGAAAGGTTGGATACAGAACTCTCAGAAGAGCTACATATTTCTCAGAACATTTTCTTTCTACCTCTGCAATTTGGTGCAAAGATTTGCTAAATACAGCATATAAATGGATGCCTGGCTTGCAGAAAAACCCCTAATGCTACAGGTTCTTCATGCAGCAGAGTTTTGGAGTTTAATTTCAGAAGCTTTGGACTTTATTCTCATGTACAATCCCTTTTGTATTATCCTGACTCTCTAATAGTCTGTTTCTTGTAAAACCTGTGTTTGAATGAATGAATAAAAAATTATTGCTTGAGGATGGCAGTTTGATGATATATTTCTCTAGGCACTGTTTTCTCTGCTACATTACTCGCAACACCTCAACATTCAGTCTTGATTATTTTCTAACCTGAGGAGTCATCAAAACCTATTCTTACCAAATGTAGAGAGTTTTACCTTTTATGTAACCAAATTTAAACACAACTAAAAAGAACATGAAGCTAAGTAGCATAAAGTAAGGGTGAAATGTTGCTTGCCAAGATTTCAATAACTTGATCATCCTTCGTAATTTAGATGTTTAATTAACTTCATGAGGTCCTGTTTTTAATCTCACCCTCCAAACAGCATACTAAGTAACCCACATAACTAAACCTGAAACTTAAAATTACAATAGTAATAGCAAACATTTATGCAGAGCTTACCAGGCACTCAGCAAGTATATTACATACATTATTTCTTTTTTTTTTTTTTTTTTTTTTTTTTTTTGAGACGGAGTCTCGCTCTGTCACCCAGGCTGGAGTGCAGTGGCACAATCTCGGCTCACTGCAAGCTCTGCCTCCCGGGTTCACGCCATTCTCCTGCCTCAGCCTCTCCAAGTAGCTGGGACTACAGGCGCCTGCCACCACGCCCGGCTAATTTTTTTGTATTTTTAGTAGAGACGGGGTTTCACTGTGGTCTCGATCTCCTGACCTCGTGATCCGCCTGCCTCGGCCTCCCAAAGTGCTGGGATTACAAGCGTGAGCCACCGCGCCCGGCCCATTATTTCTATTTAACCTTGACAACAACACTATGTGTGGGCATAATATGGAAAATTGAAGTAAATTTCTAAGCTAATAAGTGGTGTAAAACATTATTGCAGCCCAGGCAGTCTGATTACAGAAAACACCTCATGAATTCTTAACATATGAAACTTTAACATGTTAAAAGTAAAGACATTCTTCTTTTCAGTGTCAAGTAACAAATAGTTTTAACAATACCTTACACAAACCTACATTAGTTTTCTATATCCACAGTCAACTTTTTCTAATGTCTTTTGTTTGTGTTTACAGTGTTTACATTACTTTATTAAATTGTGTATAAAGCATTCTCCTAGGCATACACATTTTTCTAGTCATTATCTCAACACTCATACTCAGGAGTAAATGTAACCATCAGATAATCTTTTCTCAATGCTCATTTTTATGTCAAGGCAGGTATAGGCAGATAATACAAATGTATCTTTCTTCCTGTGTTTAACATCTTAGTTTGGTTCATTACTATAGCCAGGGCATCCCACTCAAGTTGGACCCAGGAGCCTTCCTTTGTCAAAAAGCCCACTAGTGCATTTCCTTAGAACTATATAGAAAACAATGCTTCTGGTGCTATGAAAGAAGGAGTCTCTAATATGACTCGCCCTCTTGGGCTCATATGCACTTTAGAAAGATAAGCACATAGATGCAGGCAGACACAAATCTGACCTAGCATGATCTAGTGCTATAATTCTCACCTGAACTTCATGCTGTGAAGGTTCCGTGGTGAAGGAAAGGATTTGTGCTCTCTGGGAATGGGATCAGGGAAAATTTTAGAGAGAATGACTTTTGAGCTGGAATCTGAAGGATATGTAAGAGTGAAAGGCACAAAGGAGAAGTATTCTAAGTTCCATTATAAAACATGTCTTAAATGAATTAGATTCATCTACCAGAAAATAATGCCTCTAACCATACATATCCAGAGGAAAAAGGGAAATAAAACATAATTAAATAACCAATTCATGAATTTTATAAAGAGTTCAGATTTTTGAAACTGCTGTGAGCATTTCTATGTTTTTTTTGTAAATTTGAACTTTACTTTTATTTTATTAAAACTTTACTTTTAAGTAGAAGGCAATGTGTGCTGGTTAAGAGCATGTACTCTAGAATGAGACCAAGATGGCTTCATTAAATCCTGACTCTGCTGCTTAGTAAAGTAGCTGGGTGAGGTTGTATAAATTATTTAACTTCTCTAAGTCTCAGATTCTTCCTCCAGAAAATCGGGGAAAATAATATTTATCTTAGTGGAGTGATGTGTACAGGATTTGACATGTCATGGATTCTCAAAACATACATATATATATACATGTATGTATATATTTATACATACTTTTGAAGTCCTCAAAATAGGGAACTATCTCACATATTTTGAATCCCACTCTGCATAGTATTTTATTTAAGGTAAAATGAGTGAATGGATAAATAATTACACAAATGAATAGAAGGAGTTAATTAAGGAGTGAATTTGGCATACTTCAATTCTGCAAGTTATAGCCTTCAAAAAAGAAAGGTGCCCGTAAAATATTTCTGTAAAGAAAAATTAAAATTATTTATCAGTACATATTGCTGTGCTATGAAGGTGTGATATTATTCTGATGTTGGGGGATATGTAGTCAAATAATCAGAACTACATGGAACCTGTTCTGCTCCATCTGCCCTCTTTATAAACTCCCTGAAATTTTACTATAGTTTAATTGTATTATGTTACTTACATGGATATATACCTTTAAAAGTTCATATAGGTATAAAATAAGGATACAGTGAATGAAAAAAAAGTGACACTTTGGGACAAAATTAGCCAGCAGTCTAAAATGGCATACGTCACAAGGTGAAATCTTCATTAGGACATATAATTCCGGCAAAAACTTTTTTCCCAAGAAAAAGTGGAGAATTGCTTGGTGGGGAACATAACTGATAATTCAAAAGGGTTCCCTGCGAGTAGCCTTAAAATATTATATTACAGTGTTCATGAAGCATTGAAATGTTTGGATTTAGGGGAGTAACTTTAATGAAAAGTTTGCTTCAATAATAGCATATATTGCTTTTCCCCCTTAGTTGTTCTCTTTTTCTTCCTTTCTTCCTCTCTCTTAATCATGCTGAAAGGAATGTAAGGTGAGACTAATTCTATGCTGCACCAGACAGAAAGATAATGGGATGAATGATAAGGAATGAGATGCTGTGTATAAAGCTGCTTGCAAGAAGAAGATTGGAACAGCTATGGATTCATTTAAGAAGAAAGTAACTAAAAGAATTAAAGATTTATTAAAGTTAACCAAGTTGAAAGAGTGAAGACATTAGATAAAGAAAGTCTTTGTAGAGGGGATATTGGGTTTAGAATTGATGGAAGCAGGTTAAGTAAGACTCAGGTGACTACGGAAGACCAAACATTATCCTTATCACAGGGCTTAAATGTGGAGCCCTATATGAAAGGGCTAAGAATTTGTGTTCATCTAAAAATCAAGGCTGAAATCAAACTTGCTGAGTGTGAGTATCAAGAAATTGGGTCATTAGTGTCCAGCTGGAATTCAGTGACCAAGCCAGACTGATTATCGATATAGAGCATGCATCTTAAAATTAACAATACCTTAACTGAACATATAATTGTCACCTAAATAGCATATGATATACTGATGATACTTACAAACCAGGGTAAAATATCAGAGCACATGACTGGGCCGCATAAGATGTAACAAGGAATGCAATCGTACTAAGATACATGTATCCTTCTACATGCTTTATACATATTTTTTCATTTATCTTCATTATAAACCTATGCAGCAGGTACTATTATTTTCCCTATTTTGCAGATAAAAATTGAAGAACCTAAAGTTAAACAACCATCCTAGATGAGCCAGCTGGTTAGTTAAGGACCTGATTTGACCCAGCTTCAGTACTTTAACCACTCTAGCACACTGCTCCAGAGGGACACCTCCTAAAGGCTGTACCACTCTCCTTTCATTGTTGTGGAAGGAGGGAGTGTGCTTTGTACATGATAACATCTATTTGTGCATACGTTCAAATTTTAACTCAGGATCTTCCTCTGTGTTTCCCTTCTGAGAAAACACCCTCACCAATTGCCCAGTGCTCAGAGCCAAAAAAAAAGTTGCAGTCTTTGTAGATACCTCCCTCTCAACTTTTCCCATTCAATATGTAACCTAATTCTATCAATATCACCTCACACCTACTGAGTCCAGCCAGTTCTCTGTTTCTGCTGCCCCAGACTTTTCATACTTGGACTTCTGCAAAACTTTTCTGTTGATTTTTTCCCCTAATTCTGTCTTACCCTCCCTCCCACCACTCCCTAATATAGCCTTGACTTTGCAGAGAAATCTTTTCAAAATATTGATTTAATCCCATATCTCTTAGTTTAAAATCTTTAAATAATTTCTCATTTTTTTGGTACAAAGACCAAACTCCCTAGCATTATTTAGGATAAGTAAACTTAGCAAAAATCTCTCCAAAATTCAATGATTTAAAGATGAAAGTTTATCCCTCTCTAATGTAACAAACCAGGACAAGGTCTCCAGGTTGGCAGAGGGTCATGTGTAAGATGTCACTGAGCATCCCAGGCTGAAGATGGTAAAACCTCTTGGATCACACAGCTTCCAGCATCACACTGCTCTCACCATTAGAGCTCACAGAATGGAGAATGAGCCTGTGGAGGAGATATACCTGCTGCCTTGAAATCCTGTCTAGGTTGTGGTGACATCACTTATACTCATGTTTCATTGGAGAGAAACCAGTCACATGGCCACATTGGATGCAAAGGAGACTGGGAAATGTAGTCTCTGGCTTGGCAGCTACATGCTGTTACTCAAAGGGGAAACAGATTCTGATGGACAGTTAGTTTAGTCATCTCTGGCGCACCTTCTTCCCAGCTTCATTTTCTACCATCATCAACCTTGCTCTTGATTCCAGCCACAACTTTACATTTGCATGTGAACACCTTATCCGAATCCAATTATCTTCTTCTCATACTGCAGGTATCAAGTCAAATGGTACTTGCTCAGGAAAGTCATTCCTCACCCGCAGGTTAGGTTAGGTCCTATCGTACGGCACATGGTACAGACTCTTTTTCCTCATAGCACTTATCGCAGTTTTAATTTCTACATTTTACTCATGATTATTCATTATATTTCTTTGTCACTGGATTTTAAGTTCCTCAGAAGCAGAGGCCTTGCTCACTTTCGCACACCATTGTATCCCTTCCTAGCACAGTAACTGACTAGATACGTAGTAACTTATTGTTTCTATGTTGTTTTTGAGTTTTTCTTAGTAGTTTTGCCACATGATACTGTTATTCTTTAGAGCATTTTCCTTATGTTATCTTTTACTGCAACCTATACTCACTCATTCAATAAATGTATGTGTTATGCTAGACAATGAGGTACATAGACAGTGTGATGAGAAATGGAACAATGTGGTCTTTGATCTGAAAGTTTTTATTATGTAGTAGGATTAAATACTGAATGAGTAATATTGACACAAAGTATTATATAATCTCAGAAGTCAGCTGAGTGAGGCCTGCTATGCTGGTGGAAAGTTTTCTAGAGGAAGTAAGGGGTGGAGCTAGACCTTCACCTGTAGGTGCAGGAACAGTGCCCAAACATTTTGAATATATATGAGACTTTGGAGACACCAGCTAAACACCTAAACTGAAGTTGGAGCTAGTCTGATATTCCCCAGTAAGTCTGAACAGGAAAGTCCTTTGGGAACATCCTCTGACCTCCTGTGACCTCTTCTAGGAAGCAGCTTAGCATTTGAACTAGAGACAGGAATTGCCAATTGTCCTGGCCTGTGTCCAAGCAATTGTGTGTAAAATGGTTAGCATCCTGTGCTGTGTAACCAGCAGCATACTGTCTTGGCCTACAGTGGGATATAAAATCACACTTTAGTCGATTTGTTATAGCTTGGCCAAAGGCTATAGGTAAAAGGAACTTTCATCAATATAAAAAGTCTGAACATTTCAGACAAATCTGGAAAAAGATTTGTGGCCACTGAAGCTGCTAGATGGTGAAATAAAAAATTACAATATTCAGATGAGGAAAACACAGAGGTGTTGGCAAGCTGAAGAATATTCCCAAAAGACTAGAAAAAATAAAGATCTCACCCCATCAAACCAAAATTAAGCAAATGGATAAGTAATTTTGCCCCTGAATAAAGGCAAATTGTAGCAATCTTTGATTGCGTCCCTTGTATTCCCCAAGTCCCCTGACTCTCCTTGCCAGGCCCACCTGCCCTGTTAGAAGTTGGAAATGCCAGGCACAGCCCACTGGGAAAGCTGGCAGCTATGGCAAGACATGAAACCAATGCTGACCAACTGGGATCCGAGTGGAAGGAGGCTTTGGGTTAATGCTTTCCTACTAAAAGAAAAAGAGACTCAAAAGAAATCACCTCTTTTTCCTTCACTGGGTTGGCAGTGCCTGCCTGTGCCTTGTGGAACTATCGCAGCTGAATTGAGATCATGAGGAGTGACAATGCTGATGATGGGGAGGAATTCAGATGAAAAAATAACAATGGCATCACTAAGCCGTGGCTCCGTAACTGACTCGTCTAGCCCTATCTGGCACCCTATTATGTGAAATTACAAATTCCCTTATAATTTATGTCATTTGACCTGTGTGTTCTATTACCTGCAGCCCAAAACATCTTATGTGATAGAATATTTAATCAAATGAGGTATCAAATTCATTTAGATTAAAATAAAATGTAGCTTAAGAATCAAAGAAAGGATTTTTAACCTGATTTACAAACTTATTTCTTTCACATTATATTTGCTTGTACATGAAATTAAATCTATCCAGGTAATATAGTGCCAAAACATCAGAGACTAACAAATATCAATCACAGTTCTCCTCATGTATTTGAGCAACTGAAGTATTCATTCCTGTTGAATTTCAGTTTGCAGCATTTCAAAATTTATTCATCAATTTTCTTTATGTAATACATTAAAATATACTTTTCATTCCTCTAGAAATGTAGTTGAAATTTCATGTCCTTTTCACTTTGAATGTAGAAATTTGGGTTCGTTGACCTGGCAAAAAAATGTTCCCACCCACGAAACCTGTCAATAATGACAAAATGAGCCAAGTAGAGCATTTGTAACAATTTCTCTATAAAGGATATTCTTTATACAATTTGAAAAGGAATTAAAATTACAAATGCAAAATTGAGCATAGGGCCTTGTAAGACCAAATTCAAGTGAGAGACCCTGATGTTTTAGCTTCATTAGCTTCAGGGTACAACTATCTCTGATAATCAGTTTTTAATTAAAAAAAAAAGTCAAAAGCCTCAATCTATTCTCTAGATATTGATGTCAAAATTCACATCACAGTTTCCAATCATGAAAAGCCAAAATAAATACCATTAACTTCAAAACCTGATCTGTAGCATAACGGTTATTAGGTGAAATGGGCTCAAGGCAATCTTCCTTCTTTTTCTAAAACTGTGCCCCACAATCTTTTTCCTGTAATGTCATCTATCTGAAGTTTAGTCATAAAGTCTGTTCCCGACAGGGGAGAGAAATGAGGACATAATGGTATGATCTATGCTTCCTGCCAAGGCCACTGCTTCGGTGATGGAGGTGCTTTGTACACTGGGTTATTGGATTATGGCCTCTGTTCCTGCCTACATCCACCAGGGAGCCAAGCACTCTGTCTTTATTTCGTGACCCTTGTGTTTACACTATTTCCCTCTCTGTGCCATGATTTCCTCTGAGCTATCAAATACTTCTAATTCCTATCCTCAGCCTGTGTGCTTCCTGCCAACTCCCAGGGGCAATCAGTCGCCTCCTCACTTCTTAGATTCTGCCTGCCAAACTTCCTGCTCAAACATGTAACTGTACACACACACACACATATATGTTCAATTTTTATGTCCTTTCTTATGGCTCTCTTCTAAAGTTGAGGAACTTTGAAACTATAAACTGTTTATCCTTTCTCTTAACTACCAAAACTTCCTTCTTCTCCTTTTTTTTTTTTTAATGCAACACCTTTTAACTCATTTAAGGCTGGCCTCAGTGTCTGTATTCCTCAAGTGTGTTCATTTTGCAGTGGAAAGGTTTCAGGAAAATTGGACTTTACCCATTTATAGACTTCAAGCCTTATATTTTATTCATTTGGAATGGACTTTTTAAAAATGGGTTACTAATTTTGAAGGTTATTAATTTTTTGAAAGTGACTTAAATAAGTAATTTCCTGTTTGCTCTCCTAGTGGCCCCATGAATTGTGCTTGAATTGTTTTCTCATCTCATGACCCAGTAGACTGAATTATTAGGGCAGGATTAGGACCATGTACATCTCAGTACAGCCTTAGCACCTGGTTCAAGGACTGGAATATAGTAGGTGCTTGATGATTCTTTGTGGAATGGAATGAAAGAGAAAAATATTTAGTTTATTTAAAATTTTGTTTTAATTATTACAGTCATTATATCATAGAGGTAAATTTTTTACATACGGAAAATTTAGATTTTCTGTATAATCAGATTGTTCAGATTTCCTCCATGTCTGTACCTAAAACCATCAAAAATTATAATTTTTAAATGTGAATTTAAATATTTCATTTCATTTACTATCTAAAATGCTTGAACTGCTGATGGCTCATTTTTACTTAGTCCTAATGTCCTGGTTACTTTTTAAAGTAAAATGTTATTTTACTTATATATCATAGAGATGGCAATTCATTCAGAATTTGAGTTTCCTTCTTTACATGTCACCCACATCTATGTTTACTTACCTGATGCTCCTGCTCTTTCCTTTTTTCCCTAATTTTTATTACTAATAACAGTGTTAAGAAATACATACATTTCTAATTTCCAACAAATAAGCCTAGCTCATATTTTTAATTGTTAAAATTAGGTCTAATTTTAAAGTGAATGCACATAAATAATGGGTCCTTGCTATTTCCACATACACATCATGAATTTCAGGAAGGTAATTAGTAAGCAGAATAAGAGAAAATTCCACACATGCCTTCTACGAGAGAGCAGCATTGGAAAGTTTCAAACCCACGTGGCTTCAAATCCAGCTCTGACATTTAGTAACTGTGTGGTATTCAGGAGTTATTTAACTTCTTTGAACTTCAGTTTTTTCATTAGGAAAATAGAAAACATAAGGACCTCAACTGGTGGTTAGCAGGGTAAATGGTATTAAAATATATTAATTATTTAAGACATGGTAGATTATATATTGATATTATTATTTTGTGGACTTTTAAAGTCAAAGAGACAACCAGCTATAAATATCAGAACTTGATTTTAAAATGAAAAAGAAAAACTATATTTAAATAATCTATTTCAGGCCAGGCACAGTGGCTCATGCCTGTAATCCCAGCAATTGGGGAGGCTGAGGCGGGCAGATCATTTGAGGTCAAGAGTATAAGACCAGCCTGCCCAACATGGTGAAACCCTGCCTCTACTAAAAACACAAAAACTAGCTGGGTGTGCTGATACACACCTGTAATCAAGTAAGCTACTTGAGAGGCTGAGGCATGAGAATCACTTGAACCTGGGAGGCAGAGGTTGGAGTTAGCCAAGATTGCACCAACACACTCCAGCGACAGAGCGAGACTATGTCTCAAATAAATAAATAAATAAATAAATAAATAAATAAATAAATAAATAAAATGAATAACATATTCCAAATGCTTTGTCTACAATGTACTTACAATGTTAAGATTATTTACAACTTCATGTTCTTATGTAAGGTTTTGATATTTTATAGTGTTCATGTATGCATTAAGGTATTATTTCTACACACAAAAAATTTGCAGAACTAAGAAAATTACCCTGGGAAACCAAGAGGAGAAACACACTTCTATTTGCATTAGGTGGATGTCTCAGACACAGCCAAACCTGTACCTAATCAGAACAGGGAGTTCCTGAAATTATAACTTTGAGGTTCTAAAAAGCTTGAACATTTTAAAAGAATTTCTGCTTTACATTATTGTTGTACATTTTAGCGTGAGTGATTCCTGTTTAGCTTTTGGCATGCCAATTCCATGAGTGTGGTTAACTCACAGTTCTGGACTGCCTATTTCAGAATCATTTACGACTGCTTTCTCATCTTCTACTGTGAAAGCTCGGCAGATAGGGCTTAAATACTCAGGTTCCACACACACTTCTGGCTAGCAGCGACCTGACCACGTGATCCAGCTCTACACTCAAAGATTGAGTAGCTTACCTGCTGAGAAACTTTTTTTTAAAGTGGTTTACGGAGGGCACTGGCCTTTGGTTTTTCTCTTCCCACTTCTTCTGGCTTCAGCCTAGATAGTGGATGTGAGCTTGCAGAGCAGCAGCCGTGTTACATACAACCTGAGACAACATACACAAGACCTGGCCTGTACACTCTGAGAACACTAAAAATACAAAAAATTAGCTGGGCACGGTGGCGGGCGCCTGTAGTCCCAGCTACTCTGGAGGCTGAGGCAGGAGAATGGCGTGAACCCGGGAGGCGGAGCTTGCAGTGAGCCGAGATCGCGCCACTGCACTCTCGCCTAGGCGAAAGAGCGAGACTCCGTCTCAAAAAAAAAAAAAAAAGAAAGAAACAAAGTTCTCTGGAACCCTGGGCTACTAACCCCTGCTTCTCTCTGTTAAGATAGATAATTCTTGTGTATCTAAATCATTTCACAGACTTCTGGTTGGTTAAACCTGAATTTAATCCTAATTGATATGCACTTCAACCCAAGCACAGAAGAAAAAAACCATGATTTAACGACTATTTTCATAGTTCTCTTAAGGATGGTTCATATCACACACCATTGTAGGCACACTGAAATAAAATTAATTCATTACAGAAAATGTATTATTAGGACATTAGAACCTACTTCTCTTCCAGGTCTGGTTGAGAAAGATTGTACCAAACTCTGCTATATAAAATACAGCCTATAGACCAACAGCATAGGCACCATCTGGTAACTAATTGGAAGCGAAGAATCTCAGAATTCTCCCTCTTCACCTACTGAATCAGAACTTGCATTTTAACTGTGATTCCCAGATGATTCACATGTACCATAAAGTGTTTTAAATGCTGGATGAATTATGAGCTCCCGAGGTCAAAGGAACAGTATTAAAAAAAAAAAATCTTTTGTACCTCTATTTCCCGGTACAATGTCTAGATGGAACATAATAAGCCCAACCAAATATTTGATGAATGAAACATAACACTGGCTCAGTGTCAAGCATTAAATTCCATTATAGGTTTGATTATCACAAATCTTAACTATTATTTGCAAAGCTGAGCTTATGACTGTGAGGAAATGAATAATGAGACAGATACCATGAAAAAAGGAAAAGTGGTTAAAAAGTTACAAAGCATAGAATGAAATAAATCATAGGCTCTAGATGTGCACTGAAATTAAAAGTTTTAAGAAACATAGGCCCCTATAACAGAAAGTTAAAATTGGAAAATTAATGGGTAAGTAATGGGAATCTGTCCTTGCCAACATTCATTATATTACCTAGAGCTGTCTTGATTTGTCTATTTTAGGTTCTCCTACTTGGGAGAGTGGTGGACCACTTGACTCTGAAGAAAGCTAAAAATGCTCTCTCAGGAGAATGCACACACACACACAGACACACATGCACACACACACACAGACACACATACACACAGACACGCTTAATTCAGTTTCAGGAAGTGCCCAGACTTTCTAAAACTTAGCTATCGAAGAAGGTACAGTGTACTTTAGGTAAAGAGCCCTTCATGATGTTTGAATTTTCTACATTACAAGTTAAATAAATGATGGTCTATGAAATCTAGAAATGATTTGGAGAAACAGACTTAGTCTCCCTCCTTACGTATTCCACATCCTAAATTAACTTTTGACTGAGGGTTGAATTGTGGCCTCCTCTCCACTACAAATATATTGAAGTCCTAACTCTGGTACCTCAGAATGTGACCTTATTTGGAAATAGAGTTGCTGCAGATATAATTAGTTCAATGAGGTCATACTAAAGTAGAATGGGCCCTTATCCAATATGACTGATGTCATAGTGGAAGAGACACAGAGACAGACGCGTGAGGGGAGAACATCAGTGATGATGCAGCCGGAGATTGAAGTGCTGTATCTGCAAGCCCAGGAATACCCGGGGCCACCAGAATGTGGAAGAAGCGAGGAAGGATCCTATCCTGGAAGTTTAGGAGGGGGTATGATTCTGCCTACACCTTTATTTATGACCTCAAGACTCTAGAACTGTGAGAGAAGAGATTTCTGTTGTTTTAAGCCCTCCAAGTTTGTGGAAATTTGTTACAGCAGCCCTAGGAAATAGTGGGAAAACATAATCTAGAATTATAATAATTGATTTCAAAGTGTCTGTCGAGGTTATTAATAAAAACTTTTATTCAGAAGGTATTCACTGATCTTCACTATGTGAATTCACTGATCTTCAATTTGCCATGTAACATACCCAAATAAACCAAGAATAGACTCTTATTCTTAGAGAAAAGATAGCCTAATTTTAATTTAAAATTTACTTAGTTGATCAGGGTTTCAGTTCTTTCATCAATGAAATGGACATTAAGTGTTTAACATTAAAATTGCCTCTGAGTTCCTCTCAGAGTTCCTATCAGAATTTCTATCAGATATAGATAATAATTGATTGGCAGTTGATTTGCTAAGGAATTATTTAAAATGAATTGTAGATTCTTAACCTGAAGAAGAGAAAACCAGCTCTCTTCAATTAGTCGAAAGGCAATTAACTAGAAGAGTTATTGCTGTGTATGACCTCAAATGATAGACGGGAACTGGCAGAGATGAAATTAGACTAAATACCCATAAGAACTTGTTAATTATTTTAGCTTTAACAATATATTCTGGCCCTCAAATTAATAAGTTCTTGGTCATAAGACTTGTTTTGCTGAAGAGTCATTTGCCAAGAAGTCTTTAAGGGTTTCAATCATTCCCAAGTTGGTTGGAAGATCATATCTCCCAAACACTATGGGATCAAAAAGGGTATATTTGGAAGATGAATCACTCTGGAGATAAAATGAACTTCAAACCCTACTGTATCTGTTCCTTAGTAACTATGTAAACTTAATTTCTGAATATCATGTTCCTCTCCTGTAAATACAGATATTAATACCCACATTAAAGTATTGTTTTGAATTATAAAATAATGCATACCAAGTGTGTAGTCATTAGTTGACAATAAATGCTGATTCTCTCCTATGCCCTGTAACTCTATGTGTATTTATATTTGCTACTGTTTACTATGTTAGGATACAAAAATAAACTCCTAAATAAAACAAGAGACCACCATTAAATAATATTTTAAAACAATTATTCAGAAAGATAAGTAGTAAAGTATTACCTACTGCCACATGTTAATTTTATAGTTGTGGGTATGTAGAAGTTTGTCACCAGCCACTCAGATTTGTTCTACATTTGATCCTTAAGGGGAGCAACAGTACTTTCCTCAGAGCATTTAGAATAGAAAGTCCTGAACAACATTTTGAAGGTACAGGGAAAGAGCAAAGGTTCAAAAACATTGCAAAGCTCTGCTCCTTAGAAGCACCAACAAAGTTCTGAGTAATTTGAGAACAAAACCAGCCTCCGATTATTTTATCTTTAAAAGCAATTACTTCTTCATGACAATTATTCACATATTTTTAATTTGCAAAAATATTCTCTTTATAGTGAGCATATATGGAGCTGTATACTCAGCTTCTTTAATTTGGCTGCTGTGTGGTATAATTTTATAGTTATTTTGTTTTCAGATTTCATGTTCTGGATGTCGATATTAATGTAGCAATAGTCTGCATTTTTTTTCACTAGAGATAGGCTGTTTGCTCACGCATTCCTGAAAGCAACATGAAAAAAAAAAAAAGGCCCATCAATTACCCGTTGCAAAATCTACATATTTTCCTATGCTTTCTCTGTGTAAAACAATGCAAATTACAAAATATTTTAAAATTTATATCTATCCTTTTGGGTGTTAAGTTCTGTTTTGCTGAGGATACTAAATCCTTCTATTTTATTTATTTATTTATTTATTTATTTAAACCATGCAAGGAGACTGTTTATTTCCAAAGGATTTTGCAATAAACATAATGAATAGGTTCCAGGCAGCTGTTCTATTCTTCTCCCTCATTCTCATCCTCAGAGGAGTTGGTGCTTACTTCCTCATAATCCTTCTCCAGGGCGGCCATATCCTCCCTGAGCCTTGGAGAACTCACCGTCCTTCATGCCCTCACCAGCTACCCAGTGTACAAACGCCCTCTTGACATACATCAGCTTGAACTTGTGGTCCAGGTGGGCCCAGGCCTTGGCAATGGCAATTGTGTTGTTCAGCATGCACACGTCACACTGTACCTTGGCCAGGTCACCCCCAGGCACCACAGTTGGGCAGCGGTTAGTTGATACCAACCTTGAAGCTTGTGGGGCAGCAGTCCACAAACTGAATGCTGCACTTGGTCTTGATGGTGGCAATGGCAGCATTGACATCCTTGGGTACATCTCTGTGGTACAACAGTCAGTAGGCCATACACTTGCCATACCAGTAACCCATATTCCCTAAAGTGCCATACCGTCACACTTTGCCATCTGGCTGGCAGGCTCAAAGCAGGCATTGACGATCCCTGCCAAAAACAACTGTTGTGGTACACCTTCTCTGCAGAGATGACTGGCACATAGGTGGCCAGGGGGATGTAGATGCGAGTGCAGGCCACCAGGTTGATCTGACACTCTGTCAGGTCCATGTTGAGGGCCTTGTCAAAGTGCAGAGAAGCTGTGGTGGAGGAGATTACTTTGCTAATGAGGCAGTTGAGATTGGTGTAGGTTGGAGACTCAATGTCCAGGTTGTGGCAGCAATTGTCATAGACGGCTTCATCGTCCACCACGAAGGCATGAGCTGAGTGCTCTAGGGTGGTGTGAGTGAGTGGTCAGGATGAAGTTGTAGGGCTCAACCATGGCTGTGGACACCTGCAGGGCTGAGTAGATGGAGAATTACAGCTTAGATTTTGCCATTGTCACCAGACAGCCGCTCCATCAGGAGTGAGGTAAAGCCAGAGCCAGTGCCCCTGTCAAAGCTGTGGAACACCAGGAAGTCCTGAAGTCCTGTGCACTGGTCAGATGGCTTCCAGGTCCAGTCCAGCACTGGGTCATTGATCTCTTTGCCAATGGTATAGTGACCATGGACATCATTGTTGAGAGCATCCTCTTTTACAGTGATGAGCCACTCTGGGTGGAAGAACTGTTGGTATACGCCATTTCAGATTTCATCAATGGCCATAGGCTCCAGATCCACAAAACGTCCAGGACACATGTTTTCTAGCACTGGTTTCACAGAAGAAGCTGGTGAAGGTCGACTATCCCCTTCACCAATGGTCTTTTCACTCGGCTTCTGCCCATCAGTTTGAATCTCATGTTCCAGGCAGTAGAGCTCTCAACAGGTTAGCATTGCCCATCTGGACACCTGCCTGCCCCGTATGGACTGAAATGTATTCACACATGGCACATGGTGAATCCCAGTGGTGTGTCTTCTGTAGAGTCAGGGTGATGGGTCTCAGCGAGAACTAACCCATCTTTTTAAGGACATTTTGTGTCTTGATTTAAAAAGTTTTAATTTTCCTGACACTAAAACATTGACATTAAAATGTGCAATTCAAATATATGTGGGAGAAAAGTGAAAGAAACACTGATTCAGCCTTAAGATAAGTGTATCCTAAGACTTCATTCTAGCTCTGCTATGTGTTAGTAGTATGATTCTGGACAAATTATCTAATTTCTCTAAATTTTTGTTTTCTTATTTACAAAAAGGAAATAATATATTTTTCCTGTAAATCTTAGAGTGGTAAATTTAAATTTAGTATGCATCTAAAATTTATTTTCAAATTATTAAGGGCTAAACTGATAAAAAATATTATTTAACATGATATTATATCTTCATCACCAATTTCCATATTTCTATTGTTTCTTTTATGCCTATCTTTGACATAACTTTTACTCAGCACCCAAGACAACGAATGATAGGCTTGGTCCATTTTATATCTGGCTTGTTATTTTGAAAGTCTGAAGAAAATAAAGACCCTAATTCACCAAATGAGGAAGACTAATTCCTCATTCAACAAGTTCGTTCATTCAACAAATAATTGTCAAGCACCAACTATGTACAAGAACTGTGCTGAGTGATGGGCCTACAACAATGAAAAATACAGATCAAATTTTTGTCTTCATTCAACTTCTATTTTACTAGGTGAGACATAAAATAAACAATCTAAACAAACAAGCAAGAAACTATATGTGACGTGATGAGAAATGCTAAGGAGTAAAAGCAGAGCAGGAGTGAGTGCTTGTAGATGCAAGTTTATGTAGGGTGACTAGGAAAGGTTTGCCGAGAAGGTCATATTTGAGTAAAGATCTGGACTGATAAAAGTGAGGGAGGGGCCCATGCAGCTATCTGGGACAACAGGGTTACAGGCAGAAGGAACAATGTGTACCAAAGCTCCAAGGCAGAAGCATATTGGCATATTAGAGGCAGAGAGAAGGCCAGTGCACCTGGCGAAGAGTGAGTAAGATGAAGAGCTGTAGGAGATGAATTTTGATAGGTAAGTGGAAGAGGCAGATGACCTACAAGCTGTCAGCCATTGTTAGAATTTAGGCTTCTGTGAGAGATAGGAAGTCATTTGCTGGTTTCATACAAAGAAAAAACAGGATCTGACCATTGTTTTAACATGATCCCTCTGGCTACGCTGCCTGGAACACAGTGAAGAAGATCAAGGTGAAACAAGGACATAATTCAAGAGGTCATTTAAATAATTATTGTCTTGGACCAAGATTTTAGTATGAAGGTAGTAAAATTGGTAAGATTCTGAATATATTTTCAGGATACAGCTGTCAGAGTTTGCTGATGGATTAGTCGTTGAGTACAAAAACAAAGTGAAGAGTGAAGAATATCTCTAAGAATCATGGCCTGAGCAATAAAAGAATAGTATTACCATTTTCTCAGATGGGAAACAAAACGAGAGTCCTATTTAGGAGAATATCAGTCCCTCAGTTTTGGACATTGAAAGTGATTATTACCCATATCATAGCCACACACTTTCTCCTGGGTTCTTACTTAGGAACACAGGCAAACATTTTTGACTTCTAGTGAGAAGCCTTGAGTCAACGAATAGAGGAATTCCCAAAGTATGCAGATTTGATTATTTTATTTTATTTTATTTTAATTTTATTTTTGCCATAAGAGCCAGGCTTCCAGCTTTCACCATATAAATAGCAGTGAAAAAAAAAAAAAAAAAAAACAGTGGTTATAACTCATTTCCCTGTCAAGCCTTCAATCAATATTCTCAGCCATAGACAGTAGCCTGTCTCACCAGCAGGAAGGCAATAGTCAGAACCAGCTGCCCACATCTTTAAAAGTCCAATACCTCTAAGTCTCAAATTTGAGGTAACCCTGGAAAATTCACAGAACTCTCTGTTCTTCAACTAAATAGGAAATAACACACTCTGTGATCTACCTTTGTTACAGGGTTATTGTAAGGATCAAATAAGACAAAATATACAATAATGTTATATAGGCATAGTAGTCATGACTCTGTTTAACAGCAAAGCCATAATGAGACTATTTTTTTTTTTTTTTTGCAAATAGACACTTATCAGCTGTAGATGGTATGATTGGAAGAATATAAGTTGTTTTAAAAAAAATCATCAGTTCCAACCAAGTTGCTTTTTTACTGATACATAATATTTATAGATATTTATAGATATATGTGATATTTTGTTACATGCATAGAATTTGTAACGATCAAATCAAGATTTTCAGGATATCCATCATCTCAAGCATTTATCATTTTTATGTATTGGGCTCATTTCAAGTCCTTTCTTCCAGCTATTTTGAAATATGCAATACATTTTTGTTCACTGTAGTCATTCTACTATCGAATAGTAGAACTTATTCTTTCTATTGACTATTTTTTTGTACCCATTAACCAAGCTTTCTTCATCCCCCTCCTCCTACCCACGTACTCCTCCCAGCTTCTGGTATCTATGATTCTACTCTCTACCTCTATGTGATCAACTTTATTATCTACCACATATGAGTGGGAACATGCAACATTTCTCTTTCTGTGCCTGGCTTGTTTCACATAACATAATGACCTCCAGTTGCAATCATGTTACTGTCAATAATAGGATTTCAGTCTTTCTTATGGCCAAATAGTATTCCACTATGTATATATACCCCATTTTCTTTATTCATTTATTTATGGATGAACACTTGATTAAGTCCATATCTTTGTTATTGTGAATGGTGCTGCAATAAACATAAGGGTGGAGTTATCATTTTGATATACTAATTTCCTTGCCTTTGGATATATACCCAGTAGTGAGGTTGCTGGATCATATGGTGGCTCTGTTTTTAGTTGTTTGGATAAATCTCCATACTGTTTTCAATAGGGGCTGTACAAATTTACATTCTCACTAACAGTGTTTAAGAGTTTCATTTTCTCGACATCCTCACCAGCTACTTTTTTTTTTGTATTTTTTATAATAGCTATTCTGACTGGGGTAAGATGATAGTTCATTGTGCTTTTTATTTTAATTTCCCTGCATTAGTGGTGATGAGCATTTTTATATACCTGTTGGCATATGTACATCTTCTTTTGAGACACGCCTATTCATGTCCTTTGCCCATTTTTTAATGGGATTATTATTTTTTTCCTGTTGAGTTGTTTGAGTTCCTTGAATCTTCTGCATATTAGTCCTTTGTTGGATAAGTAGTTCTCAAATATTTTCTCTCATTCAATAGGTTGTTTCTTCATTCTTTTAATTGTTTCCTTTGCTGTGCAGAAGAATCTTAGTTTACACTTGCCACATTTGTGTATTTCTTTGTTGTTGTTGCCTGTGTTTTTGAGGCCTTAGCCAAAAAATCCTGTCTAGACAAATGTACTGGAATATTTCCCCTATGTTTTCATCTATCAGTATTAGAGTTCTGGGTCTTATGTTTAAGTCTTTAATCCAGTTTGAGTTTATTTAAGTGAAAGATAAGAATCTAGAGTCATTCATCTACATATGGATATCCAATTGGCCCAGCACAATTTATTGAAGAGGATTTCATTTTCCCAGTATATACTATCGGTGCCTTGTTTAAAATCAGTTGGCTGTAAACACATGGATTTATTTCTGGGTTCTATATTCTGTTCTGTTTGTCTATGTGTCTAATTTTATGCCAATACTATGCTATTGTGGTTACCATAGCCTTGTAATACATACTGAAGTCGGATATTGTAATGCCTCCAGCTTTATTCTTTTTGCTCATCATTGCTTTGGCTATTGGTTATTTTATGTGTGTGTACTTCCATAAAAATTTTATGATTTTTTTTATTTCTGTGAAGAATGTAATTGGTATTTTAATAATAATTACATTAAATATGTAGATTGCTTTGGGTGTTAGTAATTCTTCCTATCCATGAACATGTGATATCTTTTCATTTGTGTGTTCTTCAATTTTTTCATCAGTGTTTTTGTTTCCTTTGTAGAAGTCTTTCAACTCTTTGGTTAAATTTATCCATAGCACTCTCTCTCTCTCTCTCTCTCTCTCTGTCTCTGTGTGTGTGTGTGTGTGTGTGTGTGTGTGTGTAGTTATGGTAAATGGTATTGGCTTGTTGTTGTTGTTGTTGTTAGTTTATTATTGGTCAGTAGAAATGCTACTGATTTTTGTATACAGATTTTGTATCTTGTAACTTTACTGAATTTAATTATCAAATCTAAGAATTTGTTTGGTTTTTAAAAAGTATAAGATAATATCTGAAAAAAAAGACAATTTGAAGTACTCTTTTCCAATTTAGATGCCTTTTATTTCTTTCTCTTGCCTGATTGCTTTGACTAAGACTTCAAGTACTATGTTGAATAAAATTGGTGAAAGTGAGCAAACTTGTTCCAGTCCTTAGAAGAGAGGCTTTCAGCTTTTTTCCATTCAGTAGAATGTGAGCTGTTAATTTGTTGTATGTCTATGCCTAGTTATAGTTAAGCATTTTTATCATCAAGGGATTTTGAATGTTACCAAATGCTTTTTCTGAATCTGTTGAGAGGATAACATGGTTTTTGTCTTTCATTCTGTGGATATGATGTATCACATTGATTGATTTGCATTTGTTGAACCATTCTTGCATCCCTGGAATAAATCCCACTTGATTATGGTGTTTTATCTATTCGATGTGTGCTGTTGGATTTAGTTTACCAATATTTTGTTGAGAATTTTGGCATCTATGTTTATCAGGGATATTGACTTTTAGTTTTCTTTTTCTATTGTGTCCTTGTCTGGATTTGGTTTCAGGATGATTCCGGCCTTATAGAATAAGTTAGGGGAGAATTTCTTCCCCTCAACTTTTTGCAATAGTTTCAGGAGAATTAATGATAGTTTTTCCTCAGTAAAATTCAGTAGTGCAGGTATCCGGTCCTGTGCTTTTCTTTTGGGAAATGTTTTACTACTGATTCAATATTGTTAGTTGTTCTTTGTCTGTCCAGATTATTTATTTCTTCCTGATTCAGTCTTTATAGATTGTATGTTTCCAGGTATTTATAGGTTTCCTTTGTATTTGCCAGTTTGTTTGCATATAGTTGTGCATAATAGTCCTTGACAATCTTTTTTATTTCTGTAAAATCAGTGATAATTTCTCTTTTTTTATTTCTGATTTTGTTTATTTGGGTCTTTTCCTTTTTTCTTGATTAGTCTAGCAGTTTATTTATTTTGATTACCTTTTCTAAAAACGCTTTTTGTTGATCCTTTCCTTTTTTTAAATTTCATTTAGAAATACTACTCTGTTCTTTCTGCCTACTAATTTTGAGTTTGAGTTGTTCTTGCTTTTCTAGTCTCTTGAAGTGCATCATTAGATTATTTATTTGAAGTCTGTTTACTTCTTTGATGTAGGCATTTATTGCTATACAGTTCCCTCTTAGCACTGCTTTTGCTGTATTCCACAGATTTTGTTTGTTGGGTTTCCATTTTCATTTGTTTCAGTATTTTTTTTAATTCTTTTTAATTTTTTAATTCACCCAATGGTTGTTCAGAAGCATGTTATTTAATTTCCATGTATTTGTACAGTTTCAAAAGTTGCCCTTGTTGATTTTTAGTTTTATTATGCTGTTGTCTCAGAAAAATACTTGGTGTGATTTTGGCTTTTTGAAGTGTTTTGAGACATATTTTGTGGTCTAACACATGGTCTATTCTGGAGAATGTTTCATGTGCTGATAAGAAAAATGCGTATTTTGTAGCTGTTGGATAAAATGTTCTGTAGGTGTTTGTTAAGTCCATTTGGTCTAAAGTGCCATTGAAATCCAGTGTTGCTTTACTGATATTTTGTCTAGATGATCTGTCTAATGCTGACACTGTGGTACTGACATCCCCAACTATTATTATACTGGAGTCTTTTTCTCCCTTTATATCAAATAATATTTGCTTTATATATGTGTGTGCTCCATTGTTTCACACATATTTAGTTGTTATACCCTCTTACTGAATTGATCCCTTTTTCATTACATAATAACCTTCTTTGTCTCTTTTTATGATTTTTGACTTAAAGTCTGTTTAACCTAATATAAGAATAGATATACCTGCTGCTTTTTGTTTCTGTTTTCATGGAATATCTTTTTTCATCCTTTTTTTTTCTGTCTACATGTATCTTTACAGGTGAAGTGAGTTTCTTGTAGACAGCATATAATTAGATCATTAAAAAAATGTATTCAGCCAGTCCTAATTTTTCAAGTGGGAAATTTAATTCATTTACATAAAAGGTTATTCTAGATATGTCAAGGCTTATCCTTGTTATGTTCTGAATTGTTTTCTCAATTGTTTTTTATAGTCTTTGTTCCTTTCTTTTCTCTTACTGTTTATCAATGTGATTGTATGGTTCTCTGTAATGGTAACATTGGACTCCTTTCTCTTCCTCATGTATGTTTGCTCTACCAATGAGTTTTATACTTTTCTGTGTTTTCATGATGGTAGATATTATCCTTTCACTTCCACGTATAGGACTCCCTTAAGCATTTCTGGTAGGGCTAGTGTAGTGCTGATGAATTCTCTCAGTTTTGTTTTCCTGGGAAAGACATTATTTCTCTTTCACTTATGAAGAATAACTTTGCTAGATGTAGTATTCTTGGGTATCAGTATTTTATCCCTTCAGCACTTTGCATATATCACCCCATTCTCTCCAGGACTGTAAGGCTTTGGCTGAAAAATCTGCTGTTAGACTGATAAAGTTTCCTTTATCTTTGACTAGATGCTTTTCTCTTGTTTATAGGAATCTCTCTTTGTCTTTGACTTTTGACACTTTGACTATAATGTACTGTGGAGATATTTTTGGATTTTATCTGTTTGGGGATTGCTGGGCTTCATATACCTGGATGTGCAAATCTCTTGGTAGACTTGGGAAGTTTTCATTTATCATCTTGTTAAATAGGTTTTTGCACCCTTTCATTCTCTCTTTGCCTTCTGGAATATAAATAATTTGTTTATTTGATCTTTTTGTAGTGTCCCATATGTCAGATAGGCTTTCTTTATTCTTTGTTATTCTTTTGTTTTTTTTGTTTGACTGGATTATTTCAAATACCTATCTTCAAGTTCTGAAACTACTGTTTCAAGCTATTGTTGAAGTTCTCAATTGTATTTTTATTTCATTCACTGACTTTCAGTTCTAGGATTTCTGTTTGGCTCCTTTTTATGATACTTATCTCTTTGGCAAGTTTCTCACTCATACCCTGAATATTTTTTCTGATTTCTTTCTATTGTTTTTCTTTGTTCTCCTGTATCTCAATGAGCTTCTTTAATATCATTTTTTTAAATTATTTTTCAGGCATCTTACAAATGTCTTTTTCATTGGAATCTGTTTCTGGAGAATTATCGTTTTTCTTTGGAGGTCTCATATTACCCTTTTTTCCCTCTTTATTGTGTCCTTTCATTGATATTTGTGTTTCTGGTGTAACAGTCACTTTTTCCATTTTGGGGGGTTGGCATTTTTAGATTTTTTTCTTGAAAGATGTACTAATAATATTGGTTGGTAGGGCACTTTAACTTTGATATAGGGTGCATGCAGTAATGTAGTCTTAGTATTTCTTCAACTTCAAGCAGCTTCAGTGTTGTCTGTGATTTCCTCAGTGTGTTAGGCTATAGTTGTTAGTGGAGGTTGTGGTGAGGCTTTGCTTTGGATGGGGATATTGAATGGGCCTGTTCTTGGCCCCAGGCCCTGGCAACAGTGGGCTGAGTATGCCTGTCCTTGGGCCCCCAGGCAGCATATGCAGGTGTTAGCAGGTCCAGATGGGACAATTATTGAGACTCCAGACTACTTGCTCAGGTGACAGAAGTGGTAGCAGTGGCCTAGGTGGACAGGTAGAACCTTAGGCTCCTGGGCAGTGTGCATGATATGGACAATGGCAGTGACAGTGCAGGATGACCCTTGTACCCCAGACAGTAATGCTGGTTTTAGCAGTGGCTAAGATGGCTGGGCAGGCCAGTCCCCAGGTCCCCAGGTGGTACATGTGGGTGGGTGCCAATGGTGGTTGTAGCAACAGGCTGAGTGGGTTTATCTCAGGCCCTTAGGAAGACTGCACAGATGCTGGCAATAGTGGACATGGCAGGGCAATCCCAACACCTCTGGATGGTGTGCTTGGGTGCTGGGGGTGTTTGGGGTCTATTGTTAGGCCCTCTGGTGATGCACACATGTTCCTGGGGTAACTGACAACAGGGTGATCCTCAGGTCCCCAGGCAGCATGCTCAGGTACTGGAAGGTGCAGTGCTAGGTTGAGTGGGCCTGTCCTCAGGTCCACCTAATGGTGTGCATGGCATCAGGCTGTGTTAGCAAGGACAGAATAATCTCCAGGCCTCCAGGCAGCATGCTTGAGTGGCAGCAGTGACAGTGGTGGTGGCAGGCAGGGAAAGCCCATCCTTGGGATACATGCAAGTGTATGGCAGTCCTGCTTCTGAGAGTGGTAGGATTGCTGTCAGTGGCAGTGATCCCAGGAAGGTGGCTTTCAGACTCTGGGGAGCACACGATTTGCCTCCCTTTGTCCTGAGAGCAGCCTCCCTGGTGCACTGCTGCCTGTTCCCCAGGGTGTGGGACTCTGTGGGTTAGAGTGCTGCAGACCATGTGTATTAGTCTGTTCTCACACTGCTAATAAAGACATACCTGAGACTGGGTAATTTATAAAGGAAAGAGGTTTAATTGACTCACAGTTCCACATGGCTGAGGAGGCCTTACAATCATGGTGGAAGGTGAAGGAGGAGCAAAGGCATGTCTTACATGGCAGCAGGCAAGAGAGCATATGCAGGGGAACTCCTCTTTATAAAACCATCAGATCTCATGAGACTTAAGTACTACCATGAGAACAGCACAGGAAAGACCTGCCCCCATTATTCAATTACCTCCCACCAGTTCCCTACCACAACAGATGGGAATTATGAGAGCTACAATTAAAGATGAGATTTGGGTGGGGACACAGCCAAACCATATCATTTGGCCCCTGGCCTCTCCCAAACCTCATGTCCTCACATTTCTAAACACAATCATGTCTTCCAACAGTCCCTCAAACTCTTAACTCATTTCAGCATTAACTCAAAAGTCTGCAGTCCAAAGTCTCATTTGAGACAAGGCAAATCCCTTCCACATATGAGCCTGTAAAATCAAAACAAGTTAATTACTTCCTGGATAAAATGGAGATATGAGCATTGGGTAAATACAGCCATTCCAAATGTGATAAATTGGCCAAAACAAAAGGGCTACAGGTTCCATGCAAGTTCGAAATCTAGTGGGGGCAGTCAATCTTAAAGCTCCAAAATGATCTCCTTTGACTCCATGTCTCACATCCAAGTCACACTGATGCAAGAGGTTGGTTCCCATGGTCTTGGTCAGCTCTGCTTTGCAAGGCACAGCCCTACCTCCTGGCTGCTTTCACAGGTTGGCATTGACTGTCTGGCTTTTCCAGGTGCATGGTGCAAACTGTCAATAGATTTACCATTCCGAGGTCTGGAAGATGGTGGCCCTCTTCCCACAACTCCACTAGGCAGTACCCCAGTGGGGACTCTGTGTGAGGACTCACACCCCACATTTCCCTTCTGCACTGCTTTAGCAGAGGCTCTCCATAAAGACTCTATCCCTGCAACACACTTCTGCCTGGACATCCAGGTGTTTCCATACATCCTTTGAAATCTAGGTGGAGATTCCCAAACCTCAATTGTTGACTTCTGTGCACCCACAGGCCCAACATCACATGGCAGCTGCCAAGGTTTGGGGCTTGCACCCTCTGAAGCCGTGACCTGAGCTGTACTTTGGATTGTTCTAGCCAGTTCTAGAGCAGGTGGAATGCAGAGTACCAAGTCCCCAGGCTACACACAGCCGGGGGGCTCTGGGCCCAGTGCATGAAACCATTTTTTCCCTCTAGGTCTCTAGACCTGTGATGGGAGGGGCTGCTGCAAAGGTCTCTGACATGCCCTGGAGACATTTTTCTCATTGTCTTGGTGATTAAAATTTGCCTCCTCATTACTTAAGCAAATTTCTGCAGCCAGCTTGAATTTTTCCTCAGAAAATGGATTTTTCTTTTCTATCACATCACCAGACTGCAAATTTTCTGAACTTCTATGCTCTGCTTCTCTTTTAAACATAAGTTCCAATTCCAAACCATATCTTTGTGAATATATAAAGCTGAATGCTTTTAACTGCACCAAAGTCACCTCTTGAACACTTTGCTGCTTAGAAATTTCTTCCACCAGATGCCCTAAATCATCTCTCAAGTTCAAAGTTCCACAAAACTCTAGGGCAGGGGCAAAATGCCACCATTTTCTTTTCTAAAACATAGAAAGAGTCACCTTTATTCTATTTCCCAACAGGTTCCTCATCTCCATCTGAGACCACCTTAGCCTGGACTTTATTGTCCATATTACTATCAGCATTTTGGTCAAAGCCATTCAACAAGTCTCTAGGAAGTTCCAAACTTTCCATATCTTCCTGTCTTCTTCTGAGCCTTCCAAATTGTTCTAACCTCTGCCTGTTACTCAGTTCCAAAGTTGCTTTCACATTTTCATTTATCTTTACAGCAGCACACCACTCTACTGGTACCAATTTAATGTATCAGTTTCTACTTATGCTGCTAATAAAGACATACCCAAGACTGGGTTATTTATAAAGAAAAGAGATTTTAATGGACTCACAGTTCCACATTGCTGGAGAAGCCTCACAATCATGGCTGAAGGTAAATGAGGAGCAAAGGCATGTCTTACATGGCTGCAGGAAAGAGAGCATAGAGAGCATGTGCAAGGGAGCTCCCCTTTATAAAACCATCAGATCATGTGAGACTTACTCACTAACATGGGAACAGCATGGGAGAGAACTGCCCCCATGACTCAATTACCTCTCACTGGGTCCCTCCCATGAGACATGGGAATTATCGTAGCTACAATTGAAGATGAAATTTTGGTTGAGACATAGCTAAACCATATCACTCTGCCACACTGCTGGGTTCATTTAGCAATGTGTGGCTGAAGTGTTCTGGGTGGCTGTAAAGGTAAGTCATTGAGGCTCCAGGGATATGGAGATGAAGGGCCTATTTGGTCCCAGGTCAGTATATAGTCTAGTGGGAACTGGACTCTCAAAATGACAAATGGCATCATACTGCAGCTGCTTGAGTCTCAGGCAGGTGTGTAGAACCCAATTGAGCTTCCCCTCTGGAGCAATGCTGTCATGAGCACTCCAGGCAGCTGCCTGTACTAGTCTCAAGGCTCATGAGAGTTGAGGGGCTCTCCAATGGATAAGATTTCATGAGTCCATGACGGGAATATGGGCCACTGGGGATCCCTCACTTACTCTTTCCCTGTAGTGGGGAGACTTTCCAGGCTCCCAGCCAATCCTGGGCAAGCAGGCTGCCTTACTTGGCTCTTCTGCCATGCCTCAGGTGTTTCCTGTCTCTACTGCTTTCCAGGGTTTTCTCTTAGATGTGCTATTCAAAGTATGATAATCTACTATTTATCTAATTTGGTTCTTCTTTCTGGAGGAGGTGAGTGCCAGTTGTCTTTAGTCAGCCATCTTGAACCTTTCTTCCAAATAAGTTACTTTTACCTTCTAAAGCCATAGACAAGTAGTAACCCTTTTCCACTGAATAGAGGACATTAGTAAGATGAGACGTTTTTGGCAGCAGACAACTTGATATTCAAAGATATCATACCTTCTCTAGTTTTTGCAATGTACATGTCTGAGCAGTAGCAAGTGGAAATTCAAGAGGGAGAGCGAGAAAACATTTACATAATATTTGTCCACCTGAACTTTGAGGCTATATGAAGAAGCTGAACTATCTGCAAGAGAAATCAGCTATAAAACAAAGAATTACGGTCTTGCGTGGACTGCCAGGGACAAGTGTTAGGTGAAGACTCAGAAGAACATAGAAACAAAGTGGGTAGGAGAGACATGACAAAACTGAAGAACAGGTTATGGCCTCAGTTAAGGACCTATCCAGTAATGGCCTATGTGTTTTGCCAATTTTCAGATTAAAAAATTGTTTTAAATATTAGAAATATAGACAGATGTGCATGTAGGGTGTGTGTGTATGTGTGTGTGTGTGTGTGCATGCGCGCATATGCTTTGTATCACTGGTTCTTAGTCCCTCCTAATATTGCCACATATTTCATTCCTACAACTTCCGGATATTTCAAGTATGTCTCCAGGATTATTTCACTGAAATATAAATAAGTGTTTTCAGCTGACTCACAGTGTTAGCTAATTTTTCCTGCCCTCCAGTTGTGGCCATCCTCTGCCGGGTCACACTGTATATTCCAGCCTCTGCTTTCAGTTGTGCTGGGTATTCCCGCTAATTCTCCTTGGCATTTTTACTTCTGCCATGCGGACTAGCCTCTCTTTCTGGCTATTATCATGTCCACAGTTTAGTCTTCTCAGGTAATGCTACTGCCATTCCTCTTTGGAAGCCTTGAAACCAGCAAAGCCCTAATATTTCCACTGCATCTAAAGCTTCATTTTCAAGGTGGCAAGCTAAGGCTGTTTTCTGGAACCTTCATGGGATAAAGTTATACCATATTCAATGTAACAGCACAGAGAATGCCTCTCTCTCTCTCTTCCTCTCTCTCTCTCTCTTTCCCTCCCACCTTTCTCTCTGCCTTATTACTCAGACAACAAAATGCTGCAATTCACAAAATAATGTTTAATTTAGTTCACTTTAACTTAAATGATATGCATATGCCATTAAAAAAATTGAGGAAACATAAATTAATCATGCCCAAATGGGGTGGTTGAAAATTTTTTAAATGATAGGAATCAGTAAGCAATATAATATCATATTATTTCCCATATTATCCCAAACATCATAAACCCTAAAATAAAGTTTGTAGTTATCACAAGTTTTTAATCAATTCAGATCACATTTCAAAGTGCCACTGTGAGCTGCCTAAACCATGTGTTTTGCAGCTGCAGTGAATTTGACATGCTCTGAAATCACCATGGAATCCTCTGGATCTCTTGGAATTATGGAGCAAAGTCTAAGAAATAAAAACTGTAGTTTTTATTTCTTAATATGCTGGACAAATCAGGAAAGACATGCTTTGGAGAGCATGTGTGTGTAATTATTTTAAAGAATCTCAAATATGACTTTGTGAGTAGCTGTAGCTTTTAGAAGATTTAATTATATATATATATAACATATATATAAAATATACAGAGAATTAAAGATTTAATTATATATGTACATGAACAATAGCATTTTTCAATGATTCATTGTAAAGATGTTCAAACATAGAGAAAAATTAAAGTGAGTGTTTGTATACCTTCCACCTACTATTAATATTTTACTATACTTGCTTTATCACATACCCATTCAACTATTCATCCCTCTGTCAAACCATCAGTTTATCTCACTTGTTATGTAGTTTTTGATACTTTCTTAAATCTACATATGAACCCAATTTAAGCTTTCAGAATATAATTGTTAGTTCCTAATCTGAGGATCACGGATTTTTAGAACTAAAACAGACCTTTAAAAACTCTTTATTGTACACACCTCATTTTTCAGATATAGAAATTAAGGCATAATGGGTTTAAAGTTTGAGTAAGAGCACCCAACAAATTAGTAACTAAACCAAGATTAAAATCCCTACTTGGTGTTTTCATGTAAACAAGCACTTCAACAGAGAAGTCGTAATGTGTGGGCATGATGAGGAGGAGAATTGTTGAAGTGTGTTCTTTGTTAGAAAATTAAAGTGACTTTAATAGATGAATGTACATTTGAATTAGCAGTAAGATTTCAGAAGGAACCAGAAGTGAATGAAGAGCTGAACGTCTGTGATAATCTTCCTATTGTATAATCAAAAGAAAAAACATTGCTAAAAAATACTTACTCTAGCATGTTTTTTATGTGTGCCCAGTTTCTGAAATATCATAGGGATGAAGAATTGAAGGCTGAGCCCTGGAAGCAGGAAACCTGGGTGGGAAACAAAGAGCATCTGCTGCTTAAATTCACTTTAACAAACTCATAGACTGTGGCAATAAGCTCTGCTTACAGAGTATAGAAGGGACGTGTTCTGTAGCCTATGCAATCCCTTAAATAAGTCCATTCCTAGAGTGGTACTTAACTTTTCTATTACCCACTATCGATCTACACTGTTTCAAGGCACATGCAAAGATAAGAGTCACGACTCTTCTGAGAATGAATGCGTCACAATTTAAGGTACAAATGTCTCAGTCACTTTTATGTTTCCATGTTTTGATATAAATTTTTGAGAAAAATTTAAAATCAATGGGTGAATAAATGTTAGTTTACATTTTCATTCATGCTTCAAACACGGTGAGGCAGAAATGCAAGGTTTTTTTCTTCTTCTTCTTCTTACATCCCTTAAAAGTACTCAGGATTTTGTATTTTTTAAAACTCTTCATGTAACTCTTTAGGTGACCAGTATTTGAGAGCTACTAGTATAAAGAATTCTACAGTAGAAGTCAAAAGGTCTGGCTTCTAGTTCTGGTCCCATAGTGATTTATTAAGTGGCCCTATGTAATTCACTTCCCTCTAGAATTTATTTCCTAAGCATGCAGTAGATGCCAGACCCATAACACATAGCATGTGGGACCATCACTTGAGGACAGGAGTTTGAGACCAGCCTGGCCAACGTGGTGAAACCTCGTCTCTACTAAAATTACAAAAATTAGGTGGACATAGTGGTACACACCTGTAATCCCAGTTACTCAGGAGGCTGAGGCAGGAGAATCACTTGAACCCAGGAGATGGAGGTTGCAAGGAGCCAAGATCTCACCACTACACTCCAGCCTGGGCGACAGAGGAAGACTCTGTCTCAAAAAAAAAAGAAGAAAAGAAAAAGGCCGGGCGCGGTGGCTCACGCTTGTAATCCCAGCACTTTGGGAGGCCGAGGCGGGCGGATCACGAGGTCAGGAGATCGAGACCACGGTGAAACCCCGTCTCTACTAAAAAAAAAACACAAAAAATTAGCCGGGCGTGGTGGCGGGCGCCTGTAGTCCCAGCTACTCGGAGAGGCTGAGGCAGGGGAATGGCGTGAACCCGGGAAGCGGAGCTTGCAGTGAGCTGAGATTGCGCCACTGCACTCCAGCCTGGGTGACAGAGCGAGACTCCGTCTCAAAAAAAAAAAAAAAGAAAAAGAAAAAGTTCTTGTGAGATCTGGATGTTTAAAAGTGTGTGACACCTCCTCCCCACTCTCAAGCTCCCACTTTGCCTTCTGCCATGAGTAAAAGCTGCCTGAGGCTCTCACCAGAAGCAGATGCCACCACCATACTTCTTGTACTGCCTGTAGAAGCAGGAGCCAATTAAACCTCTCCTCTCTATAAATTACCCAGTCTCAGGTATTTGTTTATATCAATGCAACAATGGTCTAACACACTATGAAACAAGCAAAGAAAGGCATTTTCTCTGATTGTTATCTAATGCTAATGAAAATTTTAGAAGAAGTAAACTATTATTCTCATATTACCTATGAAAAAATTTAGGAATAAAGAAGTTAAGTGACACCTTAACTCTCGCAATAAATTTGATAGTCCAGCCCTCTAATACAGTGGTCTTCAAAGTGAGGTAGGTATATCCCTTAGTATATGCAAGTAAATTTCAAGATATTTTCAGGTATATTAGGCCATTCTTGCGTTGCTATAAGGCAGTACTGGAGACTGGTTCATTTATAAGGAAATAGGTTTAATTGGCTCTGCGGGCTGTACAAGAAGCATGGTGCTAGCAGCTGCTTCTGGTGAGGGCCTCAGGAAGCGTCTAATCATGATGGAAAGTAAAGGGGGAGCAGGCGTCTCATATGGCAGGAGTGGGAGCAAGAGAGAGAGTTTAGTGGGGGGCGGGGGGTGCCACACACCTTTAAACAACTAGATCTAGCAAGAATTCACTCACTATCATGAGGACAGCACCAAGTCATGAGAAATCCACCCCCGTGAGCCAAACACTTCCCCCCAGGCCCCACCTCCAACACTGGGGATTACAATTCAACATGAGATTTAGAGGGGACAACATAGAAACTCTATCAGCAGGCATAAAAAGTTGTAAGAGGCACAATTTTGAGTTTTCAGTTTCCTAATTATTCTTTTCTAACACTAATACGCTAGAGAAGTCCCTCATAGTTGAGCTTCTTCTATATTCTTTGACAACGCTCCTCTCCTTTTACTAAACATGGACATTGCTCATCTCTTAGAGTTTTACAAACTTTCATTTTAAATTTCAAGGTCATTAAACCTTCTCCATCAGATCTAATGTTAAGGGAAAGGCTGCAGTCATACTCTTGTCTTTTGGTTCTCAAGGGTCAGTGTTGGGGCAAAATATAGATTTATCATTTTCCTCTGTGTTCCAAAAACTGATGTAGACTTTGACCTGCAAACTTGGTCCAGGTATTTCCAACAGACACCAACCTCCCAATGTCACTCTCAGATCAGTATCAGACACATGGCTGTAACTCTGAATCTAGAGCCTAAAAAGGATCCAGTTTAAAATTTCCATGCATGTCTCATTTTGTTAATAGTACAAGAATAGTAATATTATTTAGTGAAGGAGAATTAGAATAACAGTTACCTGAACTTTAGGATTCTGCTAAACTTGATTTGAATCTCTTCTGGGTCACTTGCTACTCTGTAACCTTGGAGAATAACTGAAACTTGAGTTTCAATTATTTCTTACATTAAAAATAAAATAATATTAATGATCTTGTGGGACTTTTGCTGGATTTAAAAAAAGCCATGTATGTAAGAACCTGGTACATTAGTAGTGCTCAATAAATGATGGTTATTCTTATAATCATACTGTTCATGTCATTTAAAAAACAGGCATTAAACTCACTCACTGTTCGAGATTGGCCCATAAAAGTGCTGAAATGCTTAAAGAAATACATGTATGAACAGCAGAGTCATCCTCTTCCTAACCCGTCACTGAGATATAGTTATATCAGATTATTCCCTAATTTTGGGGTTCCAAAAATGAGGGGAATATACTTAGGAAAAGAAAAAAGTAACAGAAAAAAATGTTGGGTCTGTAGCCACCAGAAAAAGACCACAGGAAATGAATACATTTAACCTCAAAAAGATAAGGCAAAGGGTGTATCAATCTCTTTCACTCTCAATTTCCTCATCTTCAAAGTTGGACTAATGATTCCTGTGCTCAGGTTCAAGGATCAAAAACAACTGTGATGAAATTCTGCCACATACTACATGTGAAAATTTGGGCCAACTAATGTACCTCTATTAGTCTCAGTGTCTTAGTCCATAGAATATAATTAATGCTAGGAAATGCCTTACGGACTTAGAGAATTCTCAATGCATGATACACACCTTGGCACTGAGTGAATGTTAATTACTGCCGTGGCTGCAGGTACTAGTTTCTTAGGGCTGACCTAACAAACTACATACCACAAACTGGGTAGCTTACAAAAACAAATGTTTGTGTCATAGTTCCAGAGACTAGCAGTCTGAAACAAAGGTATCAGTTGGGCTATGCTCTCTCTTAAACATGTATGAAAAATCCTTCCTTGCTTCTCCTCAGTTTCCGGTGATTTGCTGGCAGTGTTCAGTGTTCCTTGGATTACAGCGGCACAACTCCAGTCTCAGCCTTCATTGTCACATGGCATTCTCTCTGGGTGTTGCTGTCTTCACATGGCCATCTTATAAGGATACCAGTCATATTGGACTAAGTTTGGCCCCATCTTAACTAACTTAGCCTCGGCCTACAGGGTCAGGATCATCAGTATCACCGTTTCCATCTCTACATGTTGTCTCACTGGAAGGTCTTCAGGGGCAATAACATGTATGGAGCTGTCACCTCCTGTGATAACAATGCCTTCCTCTGGAATACTTCCTGAAGGACTTGTCTGAGGCTATTTTACAGTAAACTTTTCAAGCAAAAAGGAATACATTCCAAAATAATGATAAAATTTATAGTACAGTAATACATAAACCAGTAACATAGTTTCTGGTTTATTTTCAAGTGTTATGTACTGTGCATTATCGTATGTGCTATACTTTTATACAACTGGCAGCACAGTAGATCTGTTTATACCTGCATCACCACAAACATGTGAGTAATGCATTGTACTATGACATTATGATGGTTACAATATCTCTAGGTGACAGGAATTTTTCATCTCCATTATAACCTTATGGAACTACTGTCATATATGCGGCCCATTGTTGACCAAAACATTGTATATGGTGTATGACTATATATAGTTTTTTCATAAAAGCCTCCACATGATAAAGGATTTTTAGAATGAGAAGAAACTCCAAAAATGAACATGTTTAAATCTAACCAAAAATAATTTAAATGACACTTTAGAAAAACATGATAGCAATGATGTCTCTGAAATGATAGGACGTACTCTTTTGTTGTATTCTATTTTACAAATATATTGTAGATGCCAGAATTAAGTGACTTAATTAGTATCAGGAGATTATGTTTTCCTAGAAAAACAGCAAGTATGATGCTAATATTTCAAATTATAAACTTCATACTTTATTTTACTAACTACATGTAACAAATACTAAATAATATTTTACAGGTATGTGCCAATTTTTTAAGATTTTTTCTCATTAGTGATATAAATTGAATTTACTTTGAGGCATAAAGAATAGCTATTAACCTTCTATCTTCTTATTTTCGACAAAAAAACACTGAAAGAAAACTGATAGAACAAACCTTGCCCATGGTTTCATAGTTAGTAAATCACAAGGCTAGAATTCAAACCTTGTGATTCAACTAACTTTTGAATGAAAATCTTGTCAGCATTTCTTTGATTGTTCATCCATTTTTATTTTTGTTGTTGCTGTTGTTATGTTATTCAGAATACCAGTAGAACTGGGTGTAATGTTAAATAGTAGCAACAACAGAGGGTGTGACCAAGACCCTCTTGTCTTAGTCAGTGTAATTGTCCATTGATCAGAATTCCACCAGGGAAGATATACCACATATTGGTAGAAGGAAAGCCGTTTTCTTTCTAAAAATAAATGTTTCCTATTAATTTTTTTCCTTCTTACTATATTTCCTCAATCAACATTCAATTACCTTATAATAAATTGAAATAATTCTGTGATAATTTGTTCCATTGAAGTGATGAGACATGTATGTAGGGAAATCACAAATCATTTTATTCGTGTGCAGCAACCAATTATTTAACGATTTGGGGTCTACTGGAGTACAACAATAAACATAACAACATATGAGCTGAAGTCAGTAAATGTCAGGTGCAGGTAGAGGAAACAGCATGTCAGCTTAATTCTGCTTGCTCTACTATTTCCCAGGAGAACGCTCAAGCAGCTTTATACCATAACTTTACAATACTGGGTTGCTTTACAAAAGACCTTTTCTATACCAAAACAAAAAAGTTACACTCACCTTGGGAAAACATAAAGCACCATCTCCAGAAACAACTTCCAGCTGGTCTTTCCTAACCAAGTCTCAGTGATTAGACCGAAGTCAGGTGCATTAGAGGCAAAGATCTAGCAGAAATCCAAACTTTCAAAATAACATCTGCAGAGGAAATATCAGCCGATATAAAAACATGTGCACTGTTAATGAAATTGTGGAGTTTGCATCCTTTTGAATTTTTCTGCTTTGATGAGTATTCTTTATTCATAACCTCTCTAAGGCATTTTCTTTGGAACACAAAAGGATAACTCATATTCTATTTATTTTATTCTCATAAATTATTTCTTCATACTACTAACCTTAAAGTTCTGCAGTGATGCTTTGTTTCCTTTTACACCCACTCACCTAAACCTCCAATTCCAGAAAAAGAACAGCTGAAAAACTTATATATTACATATTTTAATACTAATTGTATTTCTTTAAGCTCCATGTGATATGTTTAGTTGACTATAGTTACATCACTCAAGTAATTATGATTGATTCAAATGTCTAAGATTAAAAATTGTAACCCAGGAAATCTTACTTTAGAAGAATCTTCCAGTTCTATAGCTATAGTTGATTGTCCTGTCTTCACATGGGCATCACAATAGTTACTCCATTTACTCACTTAAACTCACTCAACAAACGTGACCTGTTTTACTGAGTACCAGGAGTTATGGGGAATATAAAGGAAACAGAAGTCATGGTCTCATTTTATGGTACTTACAGTATCTACAAAGGATACTCTATTTTTCAACAGTCACAAAATACAAATAGGAAACAAAAAACCATCTAAATCTTATTTGAGGAAATGACAAAATGCAAGGTACAGAAAATAAGTGTAAAAGGAGAATTGGTGCTCCTTAGTTCTAAAACTTCAGTGGTTGAAGTCCATTTTTATGTCCTAAAACATCAGTAAAAACATCTGTTATATAATCTACTAGCTATCTTCACTCAAAATTACTTTCTTATGTAAATATTTAGTTTATAACTTTTTTAGGAAAAAATTTTAAATGTTGAATAATTTAAGAAAAACATTTTAATCTATATTTAAAAAAGAAAATTTTTTTTTCTCTACTTCATAGATGTGTGTAATTTACAAGAGTGAAAGGAGAAACATAGTCAGGGTTAAATGAATTCCTCTTGAATGTGCGAAATTTATAGTTTTAAGACTTTCTGCCGGATTTTCACTTTTCACTATAAGGAGCAAGTGTGAAAGAAAGAACATCTGAGATAGAAACAAATTAACTGGGTTCCCGATATAAGGAATGCTAAGCATTGATTTGAGAGGTAGCAATGAAGCCAATTTGTCTCTTGCTATTTTTCCAATAAGAATCGTATATTTTCTTTCAAAAGTGTCTGTAAGTGTAGACATCGGTGTAGATTTGCCATCTTCAATGTTATGCTTTCATCAGTCTCACTAAAGTCCAAAGTCAACCTCTTCTATTGTGCTTGGTTTGTGTCTGATAAAAATGACAAATAAGGAAGGATTTATCTCTAGACTCCAAATCTCCTTTATTCATAAACACACACACACACACACACACTCACTCACTCAAATATCAAGAGATGATTTCAGAACTTAATTCTTCATTTTTTTCTTGTACTACTCCTAAAACCTCCTCTAAAGAAAAGCCAATAAACTCACTCCCAATAACATATTATTGCCTGAAAAATCCAGCTTACTTACTGTTCAAGTCATTCGATTTGGATTATGCTTCTTTAAAACAAACACCTTGTTGGCATTTTTTACCGCTACATCTTTAGTGTCTAGGGCAGTGCCTGGCATATATGTACAAGAGATTTTTGTTGAGTTAATACATACATTAAAGTTTTCAGCCAAAGAAATTGAATAATTGTTGGCAGCATGAAAAAAATGTTTAATTTATTTTTGTTGTCCCTAAAATGCCTCCGTCAAGGCTGCTTCCAATTCTACATAAGGCCACTTTGTAACATTCTTTCCTCCCAGTTGTCTTCCCCCACTTCCCTGCCCTGATACTGAAGAGTAGGAATTGTCACCTGGACTCTGAGTCTATATGCAGAGATTAGATACCTCTCTGGGAGTACTAGAAATGTGGTATGTCGGGTGAGTTTTAGCAAAGCCTGAATTGCTAATCCTCCGGGTTCCCCAGCCCCTCTAAGCTTTACATCTGCTGAGGATTCAGCCCTAGAGCAGCACAGAAGATACCTCTGTGGGGTGCATGGGACTGAAAAAAAACAGGTAAGTTATTAGGAGCACCTTTCTAGGAGCACCTATATCAAGTCTTTTAATACGTATTTAATTAACTGACTACAGAGTTAAGGGACAACATTGAGGCAGAGAATATGGATTTTTTTTTTTTTTTTTTTTTTTGGTGCCACTTACACTTGACTCCTGAATTGGAAGAGCCCAAGGAAAGGAAATAATAAAAATTCTCACACTGTGGATCCTCGCAGGTTATAGAGGAATTTTGCCATTGTTGTGTAAGTAGCAGTAAAGGGTCACAGGACTAGCAGAAATTCAACAAAGTTTATTATCATACTGACTTCTGAGACTAAATCCCTCCTAATGCACCACAGCAGGATCTCCAAGGAACAAAGACACTAACATTAAATTTCAGTATCTTTTGGCCCAGACGATGGCAATTTAAGCCAAGTTTCCCTTTCCATAACAAATCCTAATCTTGTGTGCCTATTCATTTTAAAATATATATATTTATAAGCCCAAAGAGTTTATATGCAGAGATTAGATACCCCTCTGGGAGTACTAGAGGGGTACTTCTAATCTTCTGTTCAAGCTAGTTTGTAGTCAGTAGCTGACACTCCCCCTCGGCATTGTCTGAAAATTGACAGCAGGAGCTCCTCAACAAAACCATTTCACACACAATAGAAAGCCTTGAAGTCGGTGCATGTCTGTGTCTGCTTTTGTCAAGAGGAACAAGCATGTTTGTAAACATGTGGCGTAGAAGGAAGATTTAGACTACGACAGTAAGCCTGTGCCCCACTGATTTCCTGTTTGTTTCTCATATTATGTTACCCCTGGCAACTAATATGGGAAATACACTGAGAGAACAGCACTCCTTTTCCTTATTGTAAGTCCAAATTTGGCAAATAAAGGAAAATAAAACCTTTTAGCTGCTTTCTTCATTGTGGAAACTTTATATTCCTGTTTTTTTTTTTTTTTTAATCCATTCATTTCTCTCATTTTGCTTTCAGAAATAGAGAAAAAGAGACAGAGAAAGACAGAGGAGTGGGAAAGAAAGAGTTTGCTTCAGTAATTTGAACTGCTAAAACCATATGGCATTGAGAACTAGAAGAGAAACTATTGAATAAAAATTATGCAATACTTATAGACACAATAAATAAGTTTCACTTTCATATCACAAAATAAATAGCACACTTGCATAGATCAATGAATGTATCCTAGGTGATGTTTATTTATCACATAAACAGAAAAAAAATCATGTGAATTTGTTCATTCATTCAGCACTTGCTTCACAGGAAGCACTATGTTGGACATGTGCATTCCTATTTTATCCCCTTTGCAGTAGAGTTTAACTAACATGGAAACAGAACATTGGAAAGTGAGGATACTTGCCCTTGGCCACAGTCTGGTAGATTCAGGACCTGGTCTGTTTGATTCCTAAGCTGGTGGCATCCCTACACTATGATGTTCCTCCACATTGAGGATCCTAGTGTCTGAGGTAGAGCAGAGTTGAAAGAACATGGGTTTTGGGAGGAATAAACCAAAATAACAAAATTATCACTGAAAAAATTGAGCAATTTGTACTTACCTGTCTTGTTCACTGTCCTTTAATGAGCAACAAGACCCCCCAAAACAGTCAGAGAATGGAGGCTAATAATGACCTTTTAGACTCTAGAACATATATTAGTGTAAAATGAAAAGGATATTTAGAAAAAAATAGTAATCTGACTCATTTTCATGTTTATATTTACGTCACACAAAATAATGAGCAAAACCCTTTGGGAGTAGTAATTTTCAGACTACTATATTATTAAACATTTTATATTTTCCATCTCATGGAAGACATTATTTACTAAATGGCAAGCAAAAAGATTTTATCTATATTGTTGCGGGAAGTCAGGGACCCCGAACGGAGGGACCGGCTGGAGCTGCAGCAAAGGAGCACAAATTGTGATTATTTCATGGACATTTATCACTTCCCTAATAATGCTCTTATAATTTCTTATGGCTGTCTTACTTTAATTTCTTAATCCTGTTTTCTTTGTAAGCTGAGGATGTACGTCACCTCAGGACCCTGCGATGATTGCATTAACTGTACAAATTGATTGTAAAGCATGTGTGTTTGAACAATATGAAATCAGTGCACCTTGAAAATGAACAGAATAACAGCGATTTTAGGGAATAAGGGAAGACAACCATAAAGTCTGACTGACTGTGGGGTCGGGCAAAAAAAGCCATATTTTTCTTCTTGCAGAGAGCCTATAAACAGATGTGCAAGTAGGAGAGATATTGCTAAATTCTTTTCCTAGCAAGGAATATAATATTAAGATCTTAGGGAAAGAATTGCATTCCTCACGGGAGGTCTATAAATGGCCGCTCTGGGAGTGTCTGTCCTATGTGGTTGAGATAAGGACTGAGATAAGTGCTGGTCTCCTGCAGTACCCTCAGGCTTACTAGGGTGGGGAAAAGACCCCGTCCTTGTAAACTTGAGGTCAGACCGGTTCTCTGCTCTTGAACCCTGCTTTCTGTCAAGATGTTTATCAAGACAATACATGCACAGCTGAACGTAGACCCTTATCAGGAGTTTCTGATTTTACCCTGGTCCTGTTTCCTCAGAAGCATGTGATCTTTGCTCTCCTTTTTGCCCTTTGAAGCATGTGATCTTTGTAAACTACTCCCTGTTCCTGCACTCCCTCCCTTTTTGAAATCCTTAATAAAAACTTGCTGGTTTTGTGGCTCAGGGGGGCATCACGGACCTACCGATATGTGATGTCATCCCCAGCAGCCCAGCTGTAAAATTCCTCTCTTTGTACTCTTTCTCTTTATTTCTCAGATTGGCCGACACTTAGGGAAAATAGAAAGAACCTACATTGAAATACTGGGGGTGGGTTCCCTCAGCCCATGCACCACAGCCTCCTGAGTAGCTGGAATTACAGGTGCCTGCCACCACGCCCTTCTAATTTTTTTGTATTTTTAGTAGATAAGGGGTTTCACAATGTTGGCCAGGCTGGTCTCGAACTCCAGACCTCAGGGGATCTGCCCGCCTCGGCCTCCCAAAGTGCTGGGATTACAGGCATGAGCCACCATGCCTGGTCAACATGGCAAAACCCCTTCTCTACTAAAAATACAAAAAAAAATAGCTGGGCGTGGTGGCAGGTGCCTGTAATCCCAGCTACCGGGGAGGCTGAGATGAAGTCTGCTCTTGTCCCCCAGGTTGGAGTGCAATCTCGGCTCACTGCAACCTTGGCCTCGCCTCCCAGGTTCAAGTGATTCTCCTGCCTCAGCCTCCCAAGTAGCTGGGACTACAAGCATATGCCACTGCACCCAGCTAATTTTATATATATATATAATTTTATATATGAGTGTGTGTGTATATATATATAATTTTATATATGTATATATATGTGTGTGTGTATATATATATGTGTGTATATACATATATATATATATATATATATATATATTTTTTTTTTTTTTTTTCACTACTGGGGCAGGCAGTCTTTATTCCAGGTACTGGAGAACTGTGGGCCCCACTCCTCCCCCAGAATGCCACCAGGGTGAGGGGCTGAGCCCCAGCAGGGGTGAGCGCTCAGAGCAGGAAGGGGGTGATGGGCATGCGCAGGGGCAGGTAGTCCCGGAACTCCTTTAGGTAGCTGCAGTGCTTGCCCTTGGCCTAGATTGTCATCTGGGTGAAGCCCACCAGGGAGAACAGGGCCACTGGGAGACACTGTGTCATGATGGCAAAACTGATCCAGGACCCCACCTGGTAGGTGTAGTTGGGGCAGGACACCAGTAGGAAGAGCCATGTGAAAGGGTTCTTGGTGAGGTACGGGATCCTCCAGGTCTTGGACCCAGCAGGCCACAGGTCCTGCAGGGCCATGTAGATGGAGAAGTTGCCAAGCACAGGCAGATCACAAAGATGGCGAGTGCCAGTTTCACCTGCTGAGCTCCGTAAGTAGGGGGTGTGTAGAGAGGGTGGTTGATGTAATAGGCCATCCACCCAGTGAAGCCCCGGGAGTAGGTGCAGTTCTTGAAGATGTTGCAAAGGCATGGTACCATGGGAGAAGCGGTGCACGAACAGCATCTCCAGCAGGTGCTTGAAGTAGTGCAATGAGTGACAGATGCAGGTGAGGTGCACCACCATGTGCCGACTGGATGTGAAGTCATATTTGTTGCCATAGATGAAGGGCACTAGGAAGTAGAAGAGCAGATAGATGAAAAGAGGCCCCCCATACTCTGTTAGGAAGAGCGTCACCCAGCTGATCTGCGCCCCCACATCCTGGAAGTAGAGTGTGGCCATGGTGCCCATGGGCAGCTTCTGCAGAACATCCTCATCCTTCAGGGACTTGCCCTTGGGATCTAGGTGGAGGGACTGGTGGGCGGAGTACCACTGCAGAGGGGTCTTGGCAAAGAGGTTCTTGATCTCTGCAGTGGTGGTGTGGGGCTCCACCTTGTCCAGGAAACACAGCTTCTCCCTTGTCTTTGCGTCCAGAATCTCCACCTCTTAGTGCTTCATGGCTCTCTCCCACGGCGGCTACTGCTCCGTGGCTGCTGCTGCCTAACTGTGTGGCACAGCACAGGGTCCCGCCATTCGGGGCCCTGACTTCCCGCAACACTATATACCAAGTGGCATTATGTGATCTTCTTTACAGAGGTCTCAAAACAATATTGCCTCATATATTTGGCCTTTTGATAGTTTACTTGTACTTTCTTAAAAATTTTTTTTGCCGTCTCAGGATTAACTTTATATTCAGAAAAATGCTCAAAATTTCTTAGTATTGTAGCCAAACATTTAAACATTTTATTATTTAATTGACCATTTACTCCTTAACCTCAGCTGTACATAATGCCTTTGAGAACACTTAAATTTAGGGGACTTACTTAACACTAGAATTCACTGAACTTAAAAAAAATTACTGTCCCTTCATAAAAATCTTAGTGTTATTCATGGACACAGGAAGGGGAACATCACACACCGGGGACTGTTGTGGGGTGGGGGAGGGGGGAGGGATAGCATTAGGAGATATACCTAATGCTAAATGATGAGTTAATGGGTGCAGCACGCCAACATGGCACATGTATACATATGTAACAAACCTGCACGTTGTGCATGTGTACCCTAAAACTTAAAGTATAATAATAATAAAGTTTTAAAAAAAATCTTAGTGTTATTAACACTCACTCATATATCATACTGCTACAGTAAATATGGTACTGGAATCAACTCACATCATTATTTATTGCATAACAAAAGAATGCCCATCAGTATATATCTTAACTCTCACCCACATTAGTACTCTGAATTTTACTCTAAACAAATCTGTAGCTTTATTAGTTTGTTAAATTTAACAGAGGTAAATTTACAACGATTTTAGCCTTTCACTTATGCAGGCTTTTCCATTAAGGGTACCCTAGCAATGTTTACAAGATTATTATAATTTTTGTGAAATTTCCAATCATAAGACATTTTAACCACAATTGTTCTGCTGTCACTTTCCATACTGACTTTCCTCAGTGCCATGGGGTTTGGAATGGCCACACACACATTTGGAATCTGGCTAAAGAGAAGTTAAGTTGGGGATACTTTTAGTTTGGGTTTAATGGAATACATTTATGTGGCACACTACCACTTCAATGCACAGGTAAGTAACTGCTACCTGTTGGAATGCAGAAATAGCTCCAAGTACCCTCCTAATTCTCCTGGACTCAAAGGGAGGTCCTTTGATTGTCATCAATCATGCTCATTCAAAGAACATATAAGATTAGTCACTGCACAAGAAACCTGAAAATGCAGCTGAAATTGCAAGTTCTTCTATGAAAGACATTTGATAGAGATTTTTCCATGTACTTGACAGCAATCCTACATAACATTATTGATACGATTTATGCAGCTAAGAGAAACTTCTCCAAATGACTGAACAAAAATTCTCATTCAACTATGATAAAGCAAAGACAAAAGTTTCTTTCTATTCTGTTTATAGAAAATATTACATTACTGTAATGTTAAATTACACAGAAAAATTTAGAGACAGACAATAAATTAATACAACTATTATGCTTTTTCTGGATTTTCAATGCCAATTGTATTTGTGACCTTGGGAAATTTTGAAATTTATTGTGATGCTTTTCTTATTTTCAGTAAATATTTGCATATAGCTAATATTGTATTTGTAATTTTCTTTTACTTTGCTTTAAGATCTCTACTTGTGTAAGCCTCCATACCACCTACGAAACCTGAATTCAACCCCGCATGATAGAAAACAAAAATAATTCGACTTATTTTCCTAAGAAGACTATTTAAAAAAAATCAAGTAGGCTACATATTCATTTCAAATTAAATGTATTTTCCAAAAATAAAAGTTTGTTAAATTTTTCCTCTTTATTTTAATTAGTGGCTACGAAGATGAACATTTAAATAGTTGCTGTTCATATGGCAATTCTGTAAGGTTTCTTCATAGTCTGGAAACCTAAACCAAAGCAAATAGTTTAGAAATTTGTGGGGATTTAGTATGGCCTCTATTAAATAAAAATAATGAATTTGTCTACTTTCCCTTCTCTCTGGTCTGTCATGCATCTTGCTAAGTGAGAAAAAAAGAGAAAAATATCCACCCCCCAAAATATACAAAATATATGCCATATATTTTACAGTAGCACAGCCTTCCAACTTGTCTGTGATTTAACTGTTTCAACACTAATATGGGACCATTGATATATGCCTTACAGGGATGTTCAGAGGGTCAGTAACCTAACACCAATATAAAGGAGTTGGGAAAAAAGTGAGGTAGTATTATACATGATGTGTCCTGAGCAAATTGGATTATTCCAGAATGGCTATAGGCTTAGTTTAATGAATAATCCTTTAAAAGCAAAGAGATAAACCCTGGAGATTAAATTACAGCTTGATGAAATACTTGAAATGACCAACTTTGGAATTCAGACTTTGTCACACTTCAGAGACATGGAATAGCTACAGCTACCATTTCTTACACTTGTCCCAAATAACGTCTTGTTTTTCGGCCCTCTCTCCATAGTTTGGAGCTTATTACACTCAGCAACTTTTTACATAAATTCTGCAGGCATAAAACAGGTGGCTGCCACCGGAAAAAAGTGGGCACTGAGTATACTTTCATGAACCACTGATCACAGCCTTAAATTTTAGTCATTTCTATTCCTTTCCTACCCACCCAATACCTTTGTTAAAATAACAAAACAGCAGTTAGCAGTTAACATTTTAAACATTTACTCATACTACTTATATAAGCTCTAATATTGAAAACGCTTTTAAAGAAGTAAAAGTTTTATTAAGTCTCATTCTTATCAACAAGTGCAAATTTAAATCTAACTAATTTAGGGTGTCTTCCTAAATTTAAAATCATTCATAGACACACTGTGGACTCACCGCACTAGTACTTTGGTGTTTTATCACAGCTGTCACACAATCAGGCCTCACTGAAAGTGTTCTCTGAATGAGAGAAGTTTTTAAGTACAACTCACAGCTGATCAGAAACCAGACCTTAAGTTGCCTCCTTAGGACTTCTGATTACCTTCAGAGTTCTCTTAGCTCACTCTGCTTGGATGTTTAAAGTTTTACAGCTTTCTGCTCCATGTGGCTTCAGGTAGGAGAGAGACATCTACCTGGGTGTATAAATCTTTTCCAGAGGCAACACTACTTCCCTAGATTTGCCTAAACCTCTCCGAAGGTCTCTTTCTGGTAAAGCCTTTTTCTCTTACTTCTTCACTGTTCCAGGAGAGTCCGGTCCTTTACAATGATTACCTGGTATGAAAGCTAAACTATACCCAAGTAACCTTTTTTTATAAGCTCTTCAAGCTTCACTATTTTATTTCTGTTTTTTTTTTTCTGGAAATCCCTGGCACCAACTTAATTCTTAAGGAGATTTGAGACTTTTAAAATAGCCTGTATTTTAAAAACAACATGAACAGAACATTCGAGTTCTCCTCTCTTAACTAAAGAACCCATGGTCTAAATCAGAACTCAAATACAAAGATTCCCTTGATGACCAGAAAAATCATATTGCTGGAAATTGGTTAAATTCTACTGACAATGTAACCTAGTTCCAGCTAAATAAAATGAATATTCTTAATGAATATTTTGTTATGAAAATAGCTTTCCTCTTGTCTTTGCTGGTAAGTGTGTATTGTTTTGAAAGCTCCTGGTAAGAGAAACACAGCTACATATATGGTTATAATGTTCTTTGATCCAAATTTCTCTTCTGATATTTCCCTTACCTCCCATTTGCAATTATGTGAAGCTTTACGAAGCATCTGTGACACTGTTACTTTATTTCTCCAAGTAAATGAGGTCATTTGCTCTAGCTCTGCTCCAGTAGCTTGAAAAGTGCCCATTAAACACCCAGGTATCTTCCTAATTGAAGTGAAAATAAAACTCATAAAGGCCCATTGGAAAATTCCTCTGATGTTTGACACCGTGGGCAAATCAGAACTGAGGGCTTCTGCTTGAGCTTCCTTAAACAAAAAAAGGATTTTTTAGACTGTGAGCCAGGCACTTAACCAGTATAGCTCTTCCAAAGAATTCCAGAAGTAACTCTTAGCTTCTTGAATTGGGAAAAAAAAAATACCTAATTTATAAGACAAGTCATGAGCTCTAACTAAAACCTTACCTTAGGAAATTATCCCTGGAAGCTACTGCATAATATTTTGTTATACAAAACCCCAGTTTCAAAGGAAAAATCTTCCTTAATTAGAAGAAACCTTAGTGTAGATATTGAAAATGGACTCTCCTGAAACTCCTAAGGGAGCAACATCTCAACTCATATTCTTTTATTGATTCAAATAGCCGTGACCTCCAGCATAATTGTGGTCACGCTCCGTGTAACAGAGCCAGTCGTTTTTGAATCACCTCTTCACTTAAGGTAATCATGAATGATGCCAGACATGTGTTTCTCCTCACGATGTTAACAGAAATTCCAGATTAAAAAAAAAAATGTGGAAGGAAGAAGCATGAGACATGCCTATTTTGGAGTTGTCCCCCCAGGTAGGCTCATATTTTATTGCTTTGGCAGGACCAGTCAGAGCCAAGATTGACATATAATGAGGCTCCTATTCAGGTACCATCTCAAAAGCCTATTCTAATCTCACAGTCCTGAGTTGCTCCTCATGCCAGTTCATCTGTTATACTGATACAAAGTTATCATCTGAAAATGTTAATTTGGCTGAAAAATCTTCAAATGTTCCCCAGTTTTTCTAGAAAAAAGTTCAAAGTCCTCAACCTGATGTTCAAATCCTGATGCGGTTTGGCTCTTTGGCTCTTTCCTGACTGGAGTCTGGCTGTTTTTTTTTTTTTTTTTTTCTTTTTTTGAGATGGAGTTTCATTCTTTTGCCCAGGCTAGAGTACAGTGGTGGGATCTAGGCTCCCTGCAACCTCTGTCCCCCGAGTTCACGTGATTCTCCTGCCTCAGCCTCCTGAGTAGTTGGGATTATAGGCGCCCGGCACTACGCCCAGCTAAATTTTGTGTTTTTAGTAGAGACGGGGTTTCACCATGTTGGCCAGGCTGGTCTCAAACTCCTGACCTCAGGTGGTCCACCTGCCTCAGCCTCCCAAACTTCCGGGATTACAAGCATAAGCCACCGCACCTGGCCTGTCTCTTAATGTATTGCCCTCTCCTGGTACCCTCATACCCTTTCCTGTCTAAGCACTCCCTGTGCTCACCAACCCCAGCTCCTTAACTGAACTGCTCTTACTATCTGAAAGGCCCTTTGCTCCACAGACAACCATCAAGTATCAGTTCTTCTAACACCTTCTCCAAAGACACTTTCTTAAATTTCTCTATACATAAAAATATCATTTTCTCTCCATGTCATATAGTATTTATTAATGCTATGAATTTATAAAACATATTGCAGGATATCTTATAGTGGTTTTTAAAATGTGTTCATCTTCCCCACTGCATCATAATCCAGAACAAGATTATTTTATATCTTAAACACATTTATAGTATCTTTTACAACTTCCTTCCAGTACCTCTCCACCAAAGGACTAGCCAAGAGCTTTGCATATTGTTTTATTAAAAATATTTGCTACTTAGTTAAATAATCATTGCTTAGCTGCTTCTGATGATAGTTTTCCATGTATAAGTTTTAAAGATAGTTTAGAGTATTACTTGAATACACAAGAGATACTTTGATTCATAAAAAAGCGTGCCTGTGAAAAATATGCTTGGAAAACTTTCTACTCCCAACTGATTCCCTGCAAAGCACAGTTTTTCCAAAACTGTAGAAGACCTGACTGCTTGGAATACATTGTGCTGATTTACTTAAATGCCATTTCTCTTCAGTGTCTGGTGTTTTTAAAATGCCATTTAAAATAGTTATGCCAAAATGTGTACGCACTATACCAAAATATAAAAGGGAGTAAAGTGAAAATTGACGCTACCATCCCCACGTTTATCCCTCATTCCTCCTTCCTAGAGGCAACATTACCAGTTTCCTATGTATTCTTACATTGATTTCTCTTTCTTTTAAGAATTGATCACAGTTTTCTGTTTTAAAATTAGATGTTTAGTAGATGTGAAAGATATACTGCTTTCCCTTAGTTCATGTGACTATCAGTAAACCCCTAAAAGCTTCAAATATAATCTGAAAAACAAGCGAGTTCTCAGAGTGATGCTCTACATCTTTGTCTTCATTGTCTATGTTCACACATATACAATTAGAGGATCTTTACCCTCTTACAGAATATCTGTAGCAGACAAAAATAACAAAAATGAAATTATCTTTTGAATGGCTACAATGTAGCCAATGTATCACTATATGAGGCAATCTCTATGTTTATGTTAATACCCACAACAAAGAGAGGTTATTGCCTCTCATCCACAGACATAGATGTAGATTGAGGTTTAAGATTACAGGACTGGCCAGTAACTGGAATGCAATTTACCACAGGTTTATCAGACTCCGATTTCAAGTAGCATTTTGAATTGTGGGATCATATGACTCCTTTCTTTGCTCTTCTCTTTTTCTTTTTCTTTCTTCTTTCTTTCTTTCTTTCTTTTTCTTTCTTCTTTCTCTTTTCCTTTCTTCCTTTCTTTCTTCCTTTTCTTTCTTTTTTCTCTTTCTTTTTCTCTCTTTCTCTCTCCCTTCCTTCCTTCTTTCTTTCCCTCCTTCTTTCTTTCTTTCCTTTTTTCTCCTCTCCTTCCCTTCCTCCTTCCCCCCTTCCTTCCTTCCTTCCCTCCTCCCTCCATCTCTCCCTTTCTTTCTCTTTCTTTCTTTCTTTCTTTCTCTTTCTTTCTCTTTCTTTCTTTCTTTCTCTTTCTTTCTTTCTTCCTCTTCTTTTTTTCTTTATTTCTTTCTTTCTTCCACACCAACTTATGCTACTTCTATATATTTTCAGGTTTATGGTGTGTTTTTTAAAAATAAATTTTATATAATTCTAGAGGTATTTCTAAATAGTTTAGGAAAAAATGTTTTGGATGAAATTATCCTCAATCTCTCTCTCTCCAGTTTCAAAATCTCTGGAGATGAATAAGAGAGTCTCTTGAACATTTCAGTTTCAGGGTTGTAGGCTTGCTACAATAGTAGTATAGTAGCCAATTCCTTAAGAATAACAAAACATTGATTAAGTCAATAATAACACTCAGAAAATAAATTCCCTGATGCAATGCAGTTGAGCTTTTTACCTCCCAGGATCCTTTATGAATTCTGTGATGGTTAATTCCGAGCGTCAACTTGATTGGATTGAAGGATGCAAAATATTGATCCTGGGTATGTCTGTGAGGGTGTTGCCAAAGGAGATTAACATGTGAGTCAGTGGGCTGGGAAAGGCAGACCCACCCTTAATCTGAGTGGGCACCATCTAATTAGCTGTCAGCGTGGCTAGAATATAAAGCAGGCAGAAAAAATGCGAAAAAAGTAGACTGGTTTAGCCTCCCAGCCTGTATCTTTCTCCCATGCTGGACCTTTCCAGCCCTTGAATATCAGACTCCAAGCTCTTCAGTTTTGGGACTCGGACTGGCTTTCCTTGCTCCTCAGCTCATAGATAGCTTACTGTGGGACCTTGTGATCATGTGAGTTAATACTTAATAAACTCCCCTTTATATCTATCCCATTAGTTTTATTCCTCTAGAGAACCCTGACTAATACAGATTTTGGTACCAGGAATGGTTCTAGAGGAACAGAATATTAAGGATGGGTTGTTTTTTTTTTCATTGGTTTTGGAATTTCTGGAGTTGGCTGCTTAATATAATTAGACCCCAAAATGATAAGGACTCTACTTCTTACAGTATGGAAAATAGTGATAGTCCTTGGCATGAACTGTTTAGAGAGTTATGCAAAATAAGTACATTTGGCAATGTTGATTCACCACTCGTGAGAGGCAAGGAGTTCAGTGAGTCTATACATAATATTTTTGACCATATGTGGAGAACCAAGGAACATAATGAAGCTGGTCGATTGCTCCTAAGTTCAGTGGACAAAGTGATGAAAGAAAATGATGAACTCAGGGATTCTACTTCCTGGCTTCAGAAGCAGATACTAAGCCTCAAATCTGCCAAGATTGCCCTGAGTGAGAGTCTTATCTCCTGTAGAGAAAGAGCTGAAATTGTGGAAAAAGAGACACAAGCTCTTATCATGGGAGCTTTAATCTGCAGTGAAAGGTGCATACATAGCCTCTCCAGGTGTTTGCTGTTAAGGTGAGGGTATTGATTGGAAAAGAATGGGACCCTGCAACTTGAAATAGGGACATGTGGGAAGACCCTGATGAAGCTGGGGACACTGAGCTTGTAAACTCCAATGAACCGTTTTTGCCAGAAGGAGCAGCTTCCCCATCCCCAGTAGTGGCAACATCTCCTCCCCCACCCATGCTGCCATCAGCCTTTCCACCTTTGTCTGAGGAGAAAAATCCTGCACTGCCTGGGGCAACAGCGATGGCCTCCCCTGAGGCAGTTGCCAGGCAAGATAATGTTGATTCTCCTCAGAAGCCACTCCCAATATCCCTGTTTGCTTCTAGACTTATAACTAGATTGAAGTCCCACAGGCCCCTAGAGGTGAGGTTGAGAGTATGACCCATGAGGAGGTGCACTACACTTGAAAAGAACTGCTGAAGTTTTCTAATTTATATAAACAAAAATCTGGAGAACAGGCATGGGAATGGATATTAAGGGTGTAGGATAATGGTGGAAGGAACATAGAGTTGGATCAGGCTGAATTTATTGATTTGGGCCCAATAAATATGGACTCTATTTCACGTTGCAGCTCAGGGAGTTAAAAAAAGGTTCTAAGAGTTTATTTTCTTGGTTAGCTGAAATACGGATTAAAAGAGAGCCCACTATGAGTGAGCTGGAAATGCCTGATCTCCCTTTGTTTTAATATAGAGGAAGGAATCCAAAGACTCAGGGAGACTGGGATGGTAGAGTGGATTAGTCATTTTAGACCTACTCCTCCCAGGTGGGAGGGTCCAGAAGATATACCCTTAACGAATCCCTTATGAAATAGATTTGTGAGGGCAGCACCTGCCTCTTTGAAGGGTATTGTAATTGATCTTCTCTGTATGTCAGATCTAACAGTGGGAACCACAGTCACTCAACTACAAAATTTAAATACAATGGGAATAATTGGATCCCGAGGTGGCAGGGGCCAAGTGGTGCAAACAACCATCAAAAGCAAGGTGAGCATAGCTACTATAATGGACAGCAAAGACAAAGCAGCATCAGAATAGTCTGAAAGGGAGGCAGGGTCCCCTTGAGGAAGGACCCCACTACACTACTGACAAATTATGCTGTTAATATTTCTCCCATCCTTCCCCCAGGATACCTTCAGCCTTTTACCAGGGTAACTGTACACTGGGGAAAAGGAAATGATCAGCCATTTTAGGGATTACTGGACACTAGCCCTGAGCTGTTGTTGATTCCAGGGGACCCAAAACATCATTGTGGTCCTCCAGTTAAAGTAGGGGCTTATGGAGGTCAGGTACTTAATAGAGTTTTAGCTCAGGTCTGACTTACAGTGGGTCCAGTGGGTCCCTGAATTCATCCTGTGGTTATTTTCCCAGTGCCAGAATGCATAATTGGCATAGACATACTTAGCAGCTGGCAGAACCCCCACAATGGCTTCCTGACTGGTGGGATGAGGGCTAGTATGGTGGGAAATGCCAAATGGAAGCCATTAGAGCTGTATCTACCTAGATAAATAGTAAGCCAAAAACAATATTATATCCCTGGAGGGATTGTGGAGATTAGTGCCACCATCAAGAACTTGAAAGATGAAGAGGTGGTAATTCCCACCACATCTCCATTTGATTATCCCATTTGGCCTGTGCAGAAGACAAATGGATCTTGGAGGATGACCATGGATTATTGTAAGCTTTACCAAGTGGTGACTCCAAATGCAGCTGCTGTACCAGTTGTGGTTTCATTTCTTAAGCAAATTAACACATCTCCTGGTACCTGGTATGCAGCCATTGACTTGGCAAATGCCTTTTTCTTCATTCCTGTCCATAGGCCCATCAGAAGCAATTTGCCTTTAGCTGGCAAGGCCAACAATATCCCTTTACTGTCCTACCTCAGGGGTATATCAAGTCTCCGACTTTGTGTTATAATCTTATTCAGAAAGACCTTGATCACTTTTTGCTTCCACAAGAAATCACACTGGTCCATTACCTTGATGACATTATGCTGATTGGATTCAGTAAGCAAGAATTAGCAAGCACACTGAACTTATTGGTAAGACATTTGTGTGCCAGGGGATAGAAAACAAATCTGACTAAAATTCAGGGAACTTCTACCTCAGTAAAATTTATAGGGGTTCAGCGGTGTGGGGCCTATTGAGATATTCCTTCTAAGATGAAGGGTAAGTTGTTCCATTCGGCCTCTCCTACAACCAAGAAAGAGGCATAACACCTAGTGGGCATATTTGGATTTTGGAGGCAACACTTTCCTCATTTGAGTGTGTTACTCTGGCCCATTTATTGAATGACCTTAAAGGCTACCAATTTTGAGTAGGATCCAGAACAGGAGAAGGCTCTGCAACAGATCCAGACTGCTGTGCAAGCTACTCTGTCACTTGGGCCATATGACCCAGCAGATCCAATGGTGCTTGAGGTGTCAGTGGCAGATAGGGATGTTGTTTGGAGCCTTTGGCAGGCTCCCATAGGTGAATCACAGTGGAGGCCTATAGGATTTTGGAGCAAGACCCTGCCATCTTCTACGGATAACTAGTCTCCTTTTAAAAGACAGCTCTTGGCCTGTTACTGGGCTTTGGTAGAAACTGAACGTTTGACTATGGGTCATCAAGTCACCGTGCGACCTGAACTGCCTATCACGAACTAGGTGCTTTCTGACCCACCTAGCCATAAAGTGGGTCATGCACAGCAGCATTCCATCATCAAATGGAAGTAGTATATATGTGACCAAACTCAAGCAGGTCCTGAAGGCATGAGTAAGTTACATGAAGAAGTGTCTCAAATGTCCATGGTCTCCACTTCTGCCACCCTGCCTTCTTTCCCCCAGCCTGCACCAATGGCCTCATGAGGAGTTCCCTATGATCAGTTGACAGAGGAAGAGAAGACTAGGTAGGGCCTGGTTCACACATGGTTCTGCACAATATGCAGAAAGTGGACAGCTGCAGCACTACAGTCCCTTTGTAGGACATCTCTGAAGGACAGCAGTGAAGGAAAATCTTTCCAGTGGGCAGAACTTCAAGCAGTGCACCTGGTTGTGCACTTTGCATGGATGGAGAAATGGCCAGATGTGCAATTATATACTGGTTCATGGGCAGTAGCTAATGGTTTGGCTGGATGGTCAGGAACTTAAAAGAAGCATGATTGATAAATTGGTGACAAAGGAATTTGGGGAAGAGGTATGTGGATAGATCTTTCCAAGTGGTCAAAAACTGTGAAGATATTTGTTTCCCATGTGAGTGCTCACCAACAGGTGACCTCAGCAGAGGAAGATTTTAGTAATCAGGTGGATAGGATGGGATGACCCGTTCTGTGGACACCACTCAGCCTCTTTCCCCAGCCACCCCCGTCATCGCCCAATGGGTTCATGAAGGAAGTGGCCATGGTGGCAGGGAGGGAGGTTATGCATGGTCTCAGCAACATGGACTTCAACTCACAATGGCTGACTTGACTATGGCCACTGATGAGTGCCCTGTTTTTCAGCAGCAGAAACGAACACTGAGTCCTCAATATGGCACCATTCCTTGGGGTGATCAGCCAGCTACCTGGTGGCAGGTTGATTATGTTGGACCTCTTCCATCATTGAAAGGGCAGAGGTTTGTCCTCGCCTGAATAGACACTTACGCTGGGTATGGGTTTGCCTATCCTGCACACAATGCTTCTGCCAAGACTACCATCTGTTGACTCACGGAATGCCTTATCCACCATCATGGTATTCCACACAGTGTCGCCTCTGACCAAGGCACTCACTTTACAGCTAAAGTAGTGAGGCAGTGGGCTCATGCTCATGGAATTCACTGGTCTTACCATGTTCCTCCATCATCCTGAAACAGCTGGATTGATAGAATGGTGGAATGGCCTTTTGAAGTCACAATTACAATGCCAACTAGATGACAATACTCTGCAGGGCTGGGGCAAAGTTCTCCGGAAGGCCTTGTATGCTCTGAATCAGCATCCAATATACGGTACTGTATCTCCCATAGACAGGGTTCATGGGTCCAGGAGTCAAGGGGTGGAAGCGGACATGGCACCACTCACCATCACTTCTAGTGTATTACCATGCCCTGTGATTAAGGTCAATGGGAAACTACAACAACCCAATCCAGGTAGGACTACAAATGGCCCAGACCCTTCAGGAATGAAGGTTTGGGTCACTCCACCAGAAAAAAAAACCACGACCTGCTGAGGTGCTGAAGGCAAAGGGAATACAGAATGGGTACCAGAAGAAGGTAGTCGTCAATACCAGCTATAACCACGTGACTAGCTGCAGAAATGAGGACTGTAATTGTCATGAGTATTTTATTCTTCTTTTGTTAAAAAATATGTTTGTGCATGTATACACTTGTACTAAAAATTTTTTTCTTTTCTTTTTTTCTTTATTATGTGACATAAGATTTATTGATTTCATTTCAGCATTTAAGTACTGTTAACTTTATGTAATAGTATTTGGGTTAGGGACTGATGTGTTCCTGGTTGTACAGTATTATGTTAAGCATAATTATTACCTTATTATTGTCTTTATTTGAAGATTATGTATGATCTCAGGAGATGTGTATGGGTTCAAGTTGACAAGGGGTAAACTTGTGATGGTTAATACGGAGTGTCAATTTGATTGGATTGAAGGATGCAAAGTATTGTCCCTGCTTGTGTCTGTGAGGGTGTTGCCAAAGGAGATTAACATTTGGGTCAGTGGGTTGGGGAAGGAAGACCCACCTTTAATCTGGTGGGCACAATCTAATCAGCTGTCAGTGAATATAAATCAGGCAGAAAAATGTTAACAACGAGACTGATCTAGCCTCCTGGCCTACATCTTTCTCCCATGCTGGGAGAACATTGTACTCCAAGTTCTTCAGTTTTGGGACTCGGGCTGACTTTCCTTGCTCCTTAGCTTGCAGATGGCCTATTGTGGGACCTTGAGATCATGTGAGTTAATACTTAATAAACTCCCCTTTATATACCTATCTATCCTATTAGTTCTGTCCCTCTAGAGAACTCTAATACAAACTCTTTTTCCCCTCTTTCAATTTTCTCATTATCATGTTGAGATATATTTTAGGTTTTGTTTTTCTGATTTGAAACTTAACAGTCATAATTAAATTAGGCAAAAACCCAATAGTGAAGTCTGTTGCTCTCGCTCTCTTTGTATGAGGCTATAATTAAATAATTATATATTGATTTAACAGAAATTTAAGGAGATCAAAAACAAGGTAGGATAAGAGACAATGTATTGAATTTAGTCTCAGAATGTGACATGAATTAAGCCTTACTTTTTTCTTTATTCCTTTAAACTGCTCCTTCATTCGTTATATAAATAGACTAAATCCATTTAAACTATGGTATAGAATAAGTTATTATTATGTATTGTTATTGCTGTTATTATTATTTTGTACCGTGTTGTCTTCATGCATAGAAAGGATTGAGCCAGCTGAGCAATCTCCAAGGTTATCTCAAAGACAATATTTCATTTCATTTTTGTCGTGAGAACCAGTGTTTTAGACTCTGTATGACCTAAGACTGCTGGAAAGGAGGAAGATCTGGTTAAACTAACACACAGAGCTCCTCAGAGTGTAGTTTTCTTACCTTTATTGCTTCCTTGAGTTCTTATATTGTAGTGGAGACTGAGTCCTCCATACTGCCTGGGCTCTGATTAAAATAAGACCTCTGATATCACATGCAATGAAGAATAGAGTTCTAGTATGCAAAGCATTTTACATCTACCAGTTGGATACTTCGGACTTGTGGTGAGTAAGTGATGGTACCTCACCTCTGGTGATGTTATGGTACTATTCGTTTTAAACAATGTCCTTCTCCTCCCTTTATAACACATGGTTACATCATTGTTCTACCTGAAAAACAGCAGTGACTACCAGGATTAAATCTTCTTTGTTGTGGGGATTATATGAAAGATTTTAAGCAGTTCATTTCAGATACAATGGAGGGCTTCCTTCAATTACTACATACAGTTAATAACAGAAATTTTGATGGCAAAATATGTTAAGCTTATTAATATTATAATAGTTTATTCCTCAAAATAGTTTGCATGAGAGCAGGAGAGGAGTCAAGACATTAACTTAAAGACTAAAAAGAGATTTGACCTTGGTTTTCTGAACTGGCAAAATAGGTCATCTAGCTCTATGACCATTTAATGAACTAGAACATTCATGGAAGAAATCACTTCCTTGAGAATAAGATTAATTTGCAATACATCCCACTCAACTGCTGCAAATGTGCCACTGGTAAATTTGCAATCTTCACATATTTTATACTATCTTTTATCTATAGTCTGGATGTTCTGCCAAGCATTTATTTGGTATCATTAAACTGATAAATGGTCTTCAAGATATTTTCCACATTCTGTAAACTCTGCTGAAATGGCCTTTCCCAGAATGAATAGCTATGAAATGCATTGGAATGCCAGTCAAATTTCAAACTAAAAAAAAAAAAGAGTTACACACATGCAAAGCTATGAATTCTAGCTGCCAAAGACAATTATCTTTGCTTTGGATATCCTAGTTATCTTTGCTAAAAGATATGAATACAAAAGCTGTGCATCCATAGTGAACTTAAGTCAGCATGGGGCTATAATGAAATTATGCTTTACATTTAATTAAGGTTCATGGAGTTACCATAACAAACTATAGAAGCTAGAAAGCTGTGTTTTTTTCTACTGTGTCTCCTCCAGCATAGCTTGATTTTTATCAATAGGGTGTTGACATCATTTCCCTTCTAAGTGTCCATTGTTTAACTCTGGTGGAGAAGAACAGGAAAAGGGCAAAATATTTATTTATATAAAAAGCTCTAGGCAGGAAAGTGTTTTCTTGGGCACTTTATTTCCTCATTGTGAAACATGAGGTTCTTATAAAAAGACAATGATGCTGTTTTACATCTTGATACATCTATTAACCCATATCACAGGCTAAAAGCATGGTAGCTTTCTTCTATTCATGGAGTTATCACCTTACCTCCACATCACTTTTTTTTCTTAGTTGACAGATACTAATTGTGTATATTTATGGGGTACAATGTGATGTTTTCATCTATGTATACATTGTAGAAAGATTTCATCAAGCTAATTAATGTATCCACCTCATATCACTTTTGACAGACACTTTTTGTTTTAAATATTACTTTTTCTTCTTTACCAAATTCCAGAATGATATTTTGATATGAGGATTCCCTGAAATTAAAGAAAAAGAAAAGAAAAAAAATCTAATACACTCATGTTCAGTGAATACTGAGTTGTCTTCTGAAATTCAACAATCCTTTCTTAGAACAAATCCAGCTAAAATGGAAAGGATTAAACTTCGAGTTGATCAAAAGATTGGAGAAGGCTTGGGGTTTAGTTCAACTTAGAAATCAGGGAGAATAAAGTAATAATGAAAAAGTAATAATTCCTAAAAGTATGCTTTAATCCCTGTTTTTTCTCATTGCCATGGTCTCTTTTTCAGAAATGGGGTTCAGAAAACAAGGGCAGAATATGATCTTTTGGATCAGACTAGAAGTTACTTTTCTCTATATCCTTAATGATAGTGCCTTGTGAGACATTTCTTTGGCCAATAGTGAATCTGAGGTTAATTCTTTCACCTAATAAAAAATTAAACATTTATTGAGGCCTACCATGTTTTAATCACTCAGCTAAGTATTTTACTTGCATCAGTCATTTTATCCTCACAAAAACTCTGATAGAACACTGGTTCTATTATTAACCCCTATCACAGGCTAAGGAACATGCAGGCTTGCCTAAATCATAGAGCTAGGATTCAAATCCGAGCAGCCTGACTTCACAGCCTTCACTCTTTTTTTTTTTTTTTTTTTTTTTTTTTTGAGACGGAGTCTCGCTCTGTCTCCCAGGCTGGAGTGCAGTGGCGCAATCTCGGCTCACTGCAAGCGCCGCCTCCCGGGTTCACGCCATTCTCCTGCCTCAGCCTCTCCGAGTAGCTGGGACTACAGGCGCCCGCTACCACGCCCGGCTAATTTTTTGTATTTTTGGTAGAGACGGGGTTTCACCATGGTCTCGATCTCCTGACCTCGTGATCCGCCTGCCTCGGCCTCCCAAAGTGCTGGGATTACAAGCGTGAGCCACCGCGCCCGGCACCTTCACTCTTAAAAACTGCTGTACTGATTACCTAATGTGAGATGCTATTCACCAAATGCACCTGTTCTTGGTGGACATTAAATGTATTTAAGAGAACATGATAGAAAATACATGCACTCACACCCTACCACCACGTCTACCTTTTTTTTTTTTTTTTAAGGCAGGGTCTCACTTTGTCACCCAGGCTGGAGTGCAGTGGCACAATAACAGCTCACTGCAACCTCCACCATCCCGGTTCAAGCAATACTATCACCTCAGCCCCCGAAATAGCTCAGACTATAGGCATGTGCTGCCATGCTCAGCTAATTTTTAAATTTTTTTTTGTAGAGATGGAGTTTTGCTGTGTTGCTCAGGCTGGTCTTGAACTCCTGAGCTCAAGCAATCCACTGGCCTTAGCCTCCCATAGTGCTGGGATTACAGGTGTGAGCCACTGCAACCGGCAAACCTCTACCTTTATGAAAACAACATATTTATCACCACCAAGATTCCAGGCACTATGTTAAGAATTAGAGATACATGGGTGCAGCACACCAACATGGCACATGTATACATATGTAACAAACGTGCAGGTTGTGCACATGTACCCTAAAACTTAAAGTATAATAATAATAAAATTAAAAAAAAGAATTAGAGATACATAGATGTAAATAGTGCAGAGATTTTTTCCTTCCTCCTTCTCAAAGTCTGGTCATGGAAGAAATTTCTCTATTACTTATTTACTGGATTGTATGGTTTTTAAAGTAACTGTGCAGATTCATCTAAGATCATAAATTGAAATGAGCTCGAGAATAATTCTTAGATGCAGCTGACATGAAAATCTTATTTAACGCAATAAGCACGAATGATATTTACACGACTGTATAGTGATAAATTATTCATATTGTTCCATAATAAAAATGCTGTGCCTTTTCATCAAGCAGGGTATAATATCTGACTGATAGGCACATGATAATTTTAATCCTATAGTATCCTAATAAACTTTTCCTTCAGTTTACAATCCCAGTGGGTGCTATAGGTACTAACACAGTAGCCTTATGTGAAAAGCATTTTTAAGGGATGATATAAAACAAACACACATAGGCTTGAGGGCTAGAAGGTAGTGTTTTTATATCACATCTGACCTTATAAGCAGTGGGACATTAAGCTAGTTACTTACCCTTTCTGTGTCTGGTATTAAAGAATAAATGAGAGGTAAGTAAAGCACATGACAGCATGAGTGACTAGCACCATGTCCATCACAGCATGGGCTCTTAATGTACACCAGTCTCTTTTGCTAAGCCCCCCGATCTTGCAGTATTCATGGTCAAATGCAAGGACGCTTAGTATAATATCTACAAAGAACGCTGTTGGTAGTGTCATCGTAGAAATGTACTCGATGGGAATAATATTATAAAGTCCGAATCAAGCAGACTTGGCTCACGTCTTTCCCTTGCTTCATATTCTTTCCAGATCCCTGGAAGAGGCGGTCCTTTACCCTCATTCCATTGTGTTTTCCTACTGGAACTTTATAATGGAGAAATGATATTCCTATGACTATGCCTAGCCAACGACTGTGCTTGGGTCTTTCCAGCTCAGATATGGTGCTTATTAGGGGAGCATTCTAAAATATGAAAATTAAAGAACACACACCAGATGAGCCCTGATCTGAACCACTAGCCTGATTATCTTTTCTTCTTGTCTATGGCCACTGAAATATTCTGTCGAGGTTTTAAAATCCAACTTCTCATGAGACCACAGGCCCAGAAAGAGGACATGTCTTGCTCAGAACCCGGAGTGTAACTTGGGTGTTCTCACTTCCAAACTGTTTTTTAGAGGCAACATGCTGTTAGCAATGTTCACGTGACTGGCATACAGTGAAACAGCCCTGTGGCCTGATCTCTGTACTGATTCACATGTAAGGAACTATCAGTCAAACAACTTTGAGCAATAATATATATCTTTACTGTGAGTTTTCCTTTAGGGAAAGCTCAGAGGATTTATAAGGTACTTTATTCAGCATGATTTCTTAAAAATCATCTGGAGGTTTTTACTATCTACAGAATTTAATTGCTATGGATTGTGTCCAGCCCCCACCCTCAATTCTCATGCACATGACCCCTCAGTGCTGTTCTCTTCCATCCACTTCCATCTACCCATCACCATCCCTCTAGTGGGAAATATCATCCTTCTCTGACTCAGAAGCTTTTATTGCAAGAAACAACTCCTCTAAAATTAGCAAAGTAATGTCCTCATCACCTTACATTGACTTATATTTATGATTATTATGTATTTCAGTTCTCTCCTACAAACTTATTAAAACAAGCAGTGGAGCCAGGCGCAGTGGCCCACGCCTCTAATCCCAGCACTTTGGGAGGCTGAAGCAGGCGGATCACCTGAGGTTGGGAGTTAGAGACCAGCCTGACCAACATGGAGAAACCCCGTCTCTACTAAAAATACAAAATTAGCCAGGTGTGGTGATGCATGCCTGTAATCCCAGCTACTGGGGAGGCTGAGGCAGGAGAATTGCTTAAATAGGGGAGGGGGAGGTTGCGGTGAGCTGAGATAGAGCCATTGCACTCCAGCCTGGGCAACAAGAGCGAAATTCCGTCTCAAAAAATAAATAAAACAAGCAGTGGGACATTAAGCTAGTTATCTACCTTTTCTGTCTCCTCATCTGTCCAAATATGGATACATGTCTCTTACCTCATGTGGTATTAGAAGATTTATAGGGCACTTTATTAGTGAAATTAGTTAAGTCATTGTTTTCTTGGGCAATAATTGGGGCAGGTGGGCTATTTCAATGAATAGCCAATGGAGCCACTAAAACCTGACTCCCAATCATTGTCTACAAATAAAAGCACAAGGTATAAGGGTATAGTTGGGATTTCTAGCACGTTTCTGGTTTGAAGTTAGTACAACTTACTGCATTTTGAATTTATTTATTCATTTATTTTGTTGTTGTTTTATATGTCTATTTTCTTTACTAGATCTTGAGAGGTTTGGGCCAGAGCTGGGTCTTATTGTTTTTGTCCTGCAGGCCTAGTAGTTTACCTAGTATTGGCTGCTCGCTCAATAAATGTTCAGGAAAGAATGGTTGGATAAACAGATATAGACGTCCATGAAAACTATTTTTTTTTTTTTTTGTAGGTATTGAGTACAAGGCAGAGCAAGAGTAGCATAGGTCTGACTTTCCTAAACATAATCTTTCCCTTCTTGACACCCATCACCAGTGAACACAGACTCTTTACCAAAATTAACAGCCCACCAGCCGAAGATAATGGCACAGGTCTGAATTGAGTTGTGCTTATGATATCCCTCCCTCATGGATCAGCCCACTCCTCCTTTAAAATTCTATGCAGGGACTGCAGTGCCAGCCAGCCCCTCTCATTCACTGTCTGGGAACACAGTGGCAGTTTTCCCTTTTGGCCTATTGTTAGAGTCAGTGGTGGCTAGCAGATCCCATCTGCCTTACTCAGCTCTGTCATCCTCTTTGCATGGTCCTCAGCTGTGCGGGCACTTCTCAGCAAGGCTGGCTGGGGAGTAATCACTCCCTCTCTTCCCAGCTGCCTGTTTCCTGGAAAGCACGCCGGGTCTCTGTTATCTCTTCTCTGTATAAGTAGTTTATCTACCAGGCCAGTAAATTCTTTAGATTTTGCGTACCACACAGTTTCAAAAGTAGCGTAGATCTGAATTCCCCAAACCTGCTCTTTCCCTCCTTCACCTCCATCACCAATAAACACAGGCTCTCTGTCTGCACTGAAAGTTACCCAGCTGTGCACAGGGAGATAAATTAGCAATTTCCCAGCCAAACAGCTCAATAAGGGTGAGAGCATATTAACAAGATGGGCTGTGGCTGTAGTATCTAGGTTGCAAATCCAGTTTTGAAATCACAAATGTACTTTAATACCATAAACAGATACCATAAACTTTTTGAAAATTCCATATCCCTTATCTGATTGAGACTGATCCACGTTATCTCAACAGTTAATGGCAATGCATTTTAAATGTAACGGGAGGCAAATCTAGATACTTTATAGAATATGAGTACAAGGAAGGAATTTAAAAAAGCAAAACACTCTACTGGCTTATCTCAATTACAGTCTTTAGAAAAAATAGAGTGATTCCCAAAGAAAAATTTGACATAGTGGCCAGTTGATGGTTCTATGGCTCTTAACAACTTATATACCAAATTTCAGCTTTCAAATTAAATGAAATAAATTGATTTTAAAGTTCAGTATAGTTTGAATCAAGATGAACTGATGAAAAAAAGCAAAATAACTCTCAATGTTCTCAAAATTGCTTTCCACTAATATCAAAATAAAAGTGAAATTGAACATTGGATAAACTAATTTGAATGTATAACATTTCACTACCAAACAAGCATTCTCCTTTTATAGGTGAAAGCAAACAGCTGCCTATTTACATTGTGATATGAACGGATGTGATTGCAAGGGCTTCTCACCTGGATATGTAGCCGACATACCTGGCCCATGGGAATTTCCAAGAAACAGGTTTCCTTTGTTATGTTTGTTATGTTTATTTTTTCCTATTCCAAAGTTAACAACATCATATTTTTATACCAAGGCAGTGGTTCAATGAGTTAGCAACTACCTACATTTAAAGAAAACTGATAGTGAATTAAATGCAACATATAGTCATTATTGAAGGAAATGAATCCAAAAACCAATTATTTTTAATACCAGTGTTATTACATTAGGTACTAGTACCTAATGTATTAGTAGTACCTAATGTATTAGCAGGTGGTTTGTAATCACCTGCTACATTTCAAGTTCAATTAGTATGTCACATTGCTAGTAAATTTATGTATCATCAAATGTACAGCAGGAAGAAAATCTATCTTATTGAAAATAAAATTAATAGAAACCAAAAGTGGTTTTTAAAATGCTAGTTTAGTGGCCGGGCGCGGTGGCTCACGCTTGTAATCCCAGCACTTCGGGAGGCCGAGGCGGGCGGATCACGAGGTCAGGAGATCGAGACCACGGTGAAACCCCGTCTCTACTAAAAAAAAAATACAAACAAATTAGCCGGGCGTGGTGGCGGGCGCCTGTAGTCCCAGCTACTCGGAGAGGCTGAGGCAGGAGAATGGCGTGAACCCGGCAGGCAGAGCTTGCAATAAGCCGAGATCGCGCCACTGCACTCCAGCCTGGGTGACAGAGCAAGACTCCGTCTCAAAAAAAATAAAAATAAAATGCTAGTTCAAAGAAATTGTGATTGTTTTATGCTTTTCTAAAGCTCATCGGGCACAGGGGTCATTTCTAAGAGCAACTTTGTACCATATTAAGTAAACATGCATAATAAGAAAGACTAAATTATCCTGTGGTGTCAATCATTGTATAATTTTGGAAAACTGCTGGCCTCTGGGCAATAGAAAAACAAGTACTACAGTCACAAATAAAATTCACAGAAATCTTCTCAGGATATTAAATTGCCTATAGAGCTCTTGTATAGTAGAAAGTACCAACATATTAAATAATATCCAAGAAATGTGTATATGAGTTTTCCATCCAAGAGTCTAAAATGGAGCTACTTAATCAATGCCATAATTTTTTCATTTAATCATAGTTACTCTACACATTAAATTCTAAACTCTCATCTTTTCATCTCTTCTCTATCTGTCCTAATTTCTTTTAAGAGAGTTTCCCCAACTTACAGCACTGTTGTATTATGCTAAATTAAATTACAAATAACTCTATTCACTGTCTAGTTAAATGACATTAAACAATGCAGGAACTATCTGGAACTATGTTCCTTTTGGGTGCTGCCATCAATAAAACTAATTGGCAGTTCTAAAGCTTTTCAGTAATGTTTTTCTTTATAATGATACCCTTACAGTGATACAAGAGTCTCAATTGTTTTCATTCCTTCTCCAGTAAATATGTGTCGACTGCCTGTTATGCAAAGGCATGATACTGATGTTATCACAAAAGACTAAATTACTTTAAAAATTAATAGTTAAATAAATCTTATAACAATTTGCAAAAAAAGGTAGCCAAAAATAGGCAGGTATCTTCAATCTTAATATTAAATAAATAAAATTTTTTAAAATAAATTAATATTTTTCAAATATCCCCAGTGATTAAACAAAATGCCATGTTGAGGATGTGATTGTTATAACTGGTCCAACTTTCTTGAAGAACCATTTGGTTTTATGTTTTAAAGTACTAAAATGTGTGCTGTCCTTAATCTACAAATCTTATCTCTAAAAATATTTCCTAAGGAAATATTAACAAGTATGCAAACATTTATGTATAAGTATTCCATTAAAGTTTTATTTATAGTACAAAAAATAAACATGACTATCTATATATAATGTTTCATTCAAATAGTAAAGTAATGTTGACATTAAAATAGCAATGTACGTTATGTATATTTACTGGTAAGGAAGGATGCTTAAGTTTTATTTTGATTGATAAGAGTAGGTAATACAGGTGGCAAATTATAAGCAATTTGTGTTAAAAAATGTTATATGTATATAGGGAGGTAGTTAAAATATATAAGCCATTAAAATATTTAGAATGGTTTTCTCTGAATAATTGAGTTATAGGCAATCTTATTTTTCATCTCTAACAACTTTCTCTGATTTTCTATAGTAATTATGAATGTTGTAATTTTTTAAAAAATTTCTAAAATAAAAATTAACTTAGAAAACTAAGAATTCATTACTGGTATATTCGTTCACTATCTACTCAAAAGATAACAAGCAAAAGTATTTTATTTCACAGCTAAGCTTGAAATAAATTTTGTAAATTCTTTAAACACAATATTGTTTCACTTGCACAACAACATCCCTTACTTTCTCTAATAATCATCCAAAGTTATCTTCTTCCACATAGTCTTTGTGGAACCATTTATAAGAACTCCCAGTCATAATTGGAAGGGCAGGCAATAACAAAAGCAGAGAAACTCCAAGAAATCATGAAAGATTTGAAGGAATTATCCCAGGAAGGGAAAAACAAGGAAGGCCTTCAAGGCAATCATTGGTACTGCAGCGACTCTCTGTCATTGTTGCTAAGGGACATGATAAGAAAACACAAATGCAGTCTGGTAATCCCAGAAATGAGTTCTTGGCTGATCAGTAGAAAACCATCCTGTTTACTAGTAAAATGAATGCGTACATTGTGTGTGTGATCTGTGTGACCTGTGAAGCAGAGCTTATCATTTCTTCCGGAGCATCATTCCATCCCCGTCCACTGAGTGGAGACTCATGATCAACATTTTCTCACTAGGAGTCATATTTTCCCAAACAGGATCCATGGAAAATTGACAGATAAATGCCAAACACACATTGCAATATCATGGCATTCTATGTCCAAGGTCATGTCCCTGTGAACTGTAATCTGTATAGATTATTAACACCTAAATATGTAAATTTTATGAGGAGCGAATCCATATCTTATCCACCACTTACACCTAGCACCACATAGAAAGAATATAATCAATTAATACTTATTGAATGCATGAAGATTGACTAATAGATGAAATTATGAATTAAATTAAAAATTTGGGTTATAAACTAAGAAGAAAGTACAACATTACATATACAATATGATTGCAGCTATGTGAAACATTTGCATCTGGGAAAGGTAATTTGCAAATATTTGCACATGAGGGGAAGAAGGGTATGAATTGTTGGAGGGGGGCTCCTTTATTTCTTGTTTCTTCCATCCTATTTTCAAGAATAGAGATTTGATAATGAGTTCTATAGGCTTCTTTCAACCTTGAAGAAGAGAGTAGAACTGAGAGATGTCAAGGGTTAGAGTGTGAAGTTAGAGGCCCTGAAAACTTCATGGAGTTGCCACACCAGCCTTGGGCCAATTACTTCAGACTGCTTATCTAGGTTTTTACTTATTTAAGCCTGCACTCTTTGGGTTTTTTGGTTGGTTGTTTCTGCTGTATGCCTCTGAACCTAATCCTAATCAATCTGTCATTCAAAAGAATCTAAGATTCATTAGATATTTAGCATAAATAAACAATTACAAGTGTTAATTATAATTTTAAACTAAGTATGAATATTTTTATTCATAATATAGCTTGTTATACTACATCACTGAATATCATGTATTATTTTTAATATTCTAAACCTGTTATTTATCAAAGTATTTACCAAAATGAAAAATGGTACACTACAATATTTTGTCATTGTTAGTAATCATTAAATTTAAATGTTTTGTAAATAGTTAAACAGTTTCGGTTCATATTTTTCTTCTGTTTCTGGTTGATTTTCCACTCTAACAATCAGAGCAGTCACTTTTATTTTCAGTTTTTTCTCTTTGTTTCAGGACCATCATGTTCCACTCATGGGAACTGGCTAACTCTATTTAGTTTTGGCAGTCACAATATATGTTCCCAGGACAAACGGCCCATGTACACTGTGAATTGCATACACAATTCCCAGCTCAGAATAATGCTACATGTTAACAAGCAGATGCATACAGCTGGCTTTTTAAAAGACTTGGCAAAGTTCACTCTGTTCAGCTTTCTTAGGCTCAATTCTTACAGGATTTTTCTGAATATTTTACATTGGCCTTACTTTATACTAGAAGATTTAAATTGAGAAAAAAAGAAAGCTAAACACACATGGTGCATATACAATGATTAAGTCCCAGAGTTTTTCTTTTTTAAGACTTGGATGATCCAAACTTCAATGTCACCATTTCTAGAAATAAATATTGCAGATGCTGCTGATAACAAATCAAGTATAATGAGGCATTAAGAAATGTCAGAAATGTTTATTAAAATATGTGCTAATTATGTGGAATAAAAAGCAAAAAGTAGATTTTATTTTGGCAAGCCAGAGAGAAAATATGGGAGCATGAAAGAAATGCAAACTTTGCAAAGATTCCAGTTTACTATATGCAAGAAAAATAGCATGTAATTTTTAATTTTTTTTTGTACCGATTCTATGCTACACAGTTAAAAGAGAGTAGCTTCTGCTTAAAAGTTTATAATGGTCACAACTCAAATAGACAAGAGGGAGGGAAGGAGGGAGGGAAGGAACGAAGGAAGGAAGGAAGGAGGGAGGGGAGGGAGGGAGAAAAATCAGGTATAATGCTTTGCACGAGCAATGTTACAATTAATTTCTCTAGCAAGCATGAGTTTCCAGTGAATACCAAGGACATCATCATTTGGTTATATATACATGAGCCATTAAAAACAGATGTGCAATGTTCAGATATGATTCATGAGTTATATTTTAGTAATTTTTATTAATGTACATAAGGATATAAAAGTTAATTGATTTTTCACACATTTTCATGACAATAGAATGTTTAGTTGGGAAATTTTTCACTAAGATAATGCACAACTCAGTGGTCACTAGTTATATCAAGCTAGTGGTATTACAGTTAACAATTTTTCAAAACTATGATTATGAATATAGTCAGAAAAGATAACACATAGGACAGTAAATTAAGAGTTAAAACTATAGGCTCAGTTCAATGGTTCCTTCTCTAAAAAGCCTATCCTTCAGCCTGACCTGCTTTCTCTAAACAAATATGGCAGCTGATGTGTGCCTCTGACATGACACTGGAGTCTTCTAGCTCACATTAAAATTATGCGTAGGTAAATTTTACATGAGTCATTGTCCCAGCATCCTACATAGTCTCTTTTCCCCCAATCTTGTTCCTCTTTAATCTAGCTATTCTCAAACCTGAGCATACATTGGGATCATCTGAAACATTTCTTAAAACACATAGTGGTGGGCTCCTATCCCCATAGTTTTTGATTCTGAGGATCTAGAGGATCAAAAGTTTGCATTTCAAACAAGTTCCCAGATGATGCTGATTCTATTGGTCCCGAAAACATTTGGAAAACCACTGATTTAATTTTTTCTCTACCCAGGAGACAGAGAGAGCCTTAAAAATACAGACCAAAGGATTAAAAAAAATGTGGTATACCTATACAATTGAAATACTAGTCAACCTTAACAAAGAATGAAATCCTGCCATTTGTGACAACCTGAATGAAACTGAAGGACATAATGCTAAGATACACCAGACACAGGACAAATACTGTGGAATCCACTTACTTATATGAAGAATCTTAGAAATGGCAAACTCATAAAAGTAGAGAGTAGAATGGTGGTTGCCAGGTGCTGGGGAGGGGAAAATGGAAGGTGTTTGTCAAAAGACACAAGGTGTCAGTTTTGCACGATGAATAGGTCCTGCAGGTTTACCCACAGCATAGTGCCTACAGTTAACAATACTGTATTGTACACCTAAAAACTTGCTAAGAGGGTTGATCTTAAGTGTTCTTATCACAAGTAATAATAATAACAATAACAAATAAAAGAACAAGAAGGAACCTTTAGAGGTGATGGATAGGTTTATGGCATTGATTGTGATGGTGATTTCATAGGCATATACTTATCTTCAGACTCATTAAGTTGTATATATTAAATATGCATAGCTTTTTGTATAGCAACAATTCCTCAATACAGTGAATATATATAGTTGAGAAAAAAGAGTTCTACTACCTTACGTAGTTTAAATAGAAAATACTTCTTTAATTCCAACCCACTTTTCTGCTGAAGGCTATTTCTCACCAGCTCCTCCATCACACTCCAGAAGCAGCCATATTAAACTTTGTTTGGATTCTCAAACGCAGTAAGTTTTCTTTCTCTTCGGAGGCTTTATGTATGTTCTTCCTGCAGCACTTATTTCTGCCTTTAACTGGCTAACTGCTGCTCATGTTTCGTGTGTCAGACATATCTTGTTTGAAGAAGCCTTCCCTATCTACAAAGGAGGTGCCGCTCCTATGAGTTCACTAAGAACTCTACTTCCCATGTCAGCCTGGCAACAATACCAGAGCTCTTCACTGTTATCCAGTCCATGATGGATAGAGGCAGCAACTATTTAGTTCACTGCCATGTAACACAGGACCTGATATGTACTGGCTGCTCAAGAAAAATTTGCAGAATGAATGAATAATTGAATAAGTGAATGGACAAACAAATGTCCTGGCTGACCTAGCAGACTAAATTTACAGAATAAAGAATTTGGTGTCTGAATCTTTGTCTCCTTCATACCATCTGGAATAGTTCCTTGTGTACAAGCACTATCTAGTGATGACTGGGTAAAAGAAGAGGTAGATAAGCATAGAAATAGATGAAGTGTGGAGTGTGGTAACAGGACACAGAGCCAAATACTTCGATGTAGTTATAGTATTTGAAAAAGCTAGATAGCCAGGCGCAGTGGCTCACCCCTGTAATCCCAGCACTTTGGGAGACCAAGGCAGGAGGATCACTCGAGACCAGGAGTTCAAGGCCAGCATGGGCAACGTGGCGAAACCCTGTCTGTACAAAAAAGTTTGCTAGGTATGGTGGCACGCACTTGTAGTCCCAGCTACTCAGAAGGTTGAGGTGAGAGAATCACCTGAGTTTGGGAGGTCCAGGGCAGTGAGCCATGATCATGCCACTGCACTCCAGCCTGGGTGTCAGGGTAAGATGCTGTCTCACAAAAATAAGAAGAAGGAAGAAGAAGGAGGAGAAGAAGAAGAAGAAGAAGAAGAAGAAAAAGAAGAAGAAGAAGAAGAAGGAGAAGGAGAAGGAGAAGGAGAAGGAGAAGGAGAAGGAGAAGGAGAAGGAGGAGAAGAAAGACGAGGAGGAGGAGGGGGAGGGGGAGGGGAGAAGCTAATTATAAAGCTCTTATATTTGCTAAGACAAGGAAAGCAGATAAATGCGGGGAAAAAAGGCTCTGTGACAGAAAATCACTGACGCTATCCCATAAAAGGAAAGCAATGGAAAATATCTATAATAGAAAATGGAAAACAAACTTTGATGGGTATTCCATCATCTGGAAGCTCAGGATTAGAAAACACTAAATCTTACTAGAAAAATATTCCTAGAAGGTGGATAGAAAGAAATGTTCCCAATAGAAGCAGCACTCATATTAATAAAGGAAATGGCAATATCACATTGCATCTATGTAAAAAAAAAAAAAAAGACATCGCACAAGAGTATTCAGACATTGGCTTCAGCTGTGGCTGCCATCTGGTAGGTCACAGTGTGGGAAAAAATGAGAGCTGTGACACGGGGGAATAAGTCATGGGTTTGGGAAATGTAAAATCAGAATTCAGTTATTGACTATGGTTGCTGATTTGCTATATGAACTTGAACATGCTGAATTCTTTAGTTCCTCATCTAAGAATGGGGGCTAATAAAATATTCAGTAAGACAAGCAACGATGGATGAATGTCTGTGAATACTGAAAGCTTTTTGGACATATTACTATTTCAAGCCAAATTCAGACACTGTTTTTCTCCAGTCTCAGTTTTTCCCTGCATTCAAATATGGCTAAACTTCCTGTTATTTTGCAGTTTTATGAAGTCTGTGTATTATATAAAATTGCATTTCCCAAGCTGCTGAGTATAGTGATTATTCTTGCCTTCCATGAGAAATTCTGCAGATAACAGAAATAAATGGAATTGAGCAGCTGCTAGCTTTCCCATTTTTTTAAAACAATTATGAATGGTTTCATTTTGTGTATTATTTGCTGTTCTTACATTCTTTTTTCTTGCAGCCAAGAACTAAAGACTTTCTGTTATAAGCCTATAGAGATTAAGAATTTAATTAAGAAGCAGCAGAACTTGCAGTTGGCACAACCCCAGCAAACATGGTAGAAAAAAACACCATTGAGCAGGAAAGCCAACTGCAACCAGCAACTATCCCCAAAACTGCAGTACAAAAGAAACCTGGAGAGAAAAATCCGGCATACTGGAGAGATCACTCAACCCTCAGGGGGAATGCAGGAAAAGGAACAGGCAAATGCAGCTGATATGCAACATGGGAAGATAAACATGAGCTTTCCCATACACCTCTGGCAAATATGCAGTTATCTCAGGCTCCATTGCTACTCAGGTGGGCAAGTCTTGCAGAGTGTTTACTTTCTACCAAGTAGAACTTGTCAATAGTGGCTTTGCTCATGTGATTCCAATAGCCTAAAACACCAATTCTTTCCATTTCCTTTTCCCAATTTATTCAGCACTTTGGTGGAGATGTCTTAAACCCTTTCCCAGTGAAAGACTTGCCCTTATATCTATAATAGAATAAAAATCTCATTATATCACAATTATTTAGTTTCCTCTCTCCAGCCTTATGTGACATTCTTGGGAATGGGGATCTTATTCTCCTTCATGTCTGCACTGTTCCTTGTCCAGGTTCCAGGCACACAGTAGATGCTTTATAAAGGAACAACCTCTCAGCCTTTGGATAGAAGTTCCATTTTTAAAAGAGATAAATGTGTGACTGAGTGCCATTCATCATCATTACCTGACATAAGACTAAGTACATTTCCTTTTCTTTAGGAACTTCATCGGTGTTAATGGAAGCTTGCACACTGCCTCCTTCAGAATTCACAAGTAGCTGCTCTCTCCTCATATTACTACAAAGTCAGAATAATAAAAGCATCTTACATCATAGACCTGGCACTGAATTAGCTCAGTGGTGCGTTTTCCATATAAAGGCAGATAAAGGGCCTGGCGCGGTGGCTCACGCCTGTAATCCCAGCACTTTGGGGAGGCTGAGGCGGGTGGATCACGAGGCAGGAGATCGAGACCATCCTGGCTAACACAGTGAAACTCTATCTCTACTAAAAATACAAAAAATTAGCCAGGCGCGGTGGCGGGCACGTGTAGTCCCAGCTACACGGGAGGCCGAGGTAGGAGAATGGCGTGAACCCCAGAGGCGGAGCTTGCAGTGAGCCGAGATTGCGCCACTGCACTCCAGCCTGGGCCAAAGAGCGAGACTCCGTCGTCTCAAAAAAAAAAAAAAAAGGCCAATGAAGAAAAGTCAAGAGTGATTATTAACTACATGAAGAGAAAATGTTGTTCTGATTCAAAGCCAATTGATCATTTTCATTGCCAAGATGTTCTGTTCCAGAATCTCCTTTCCACAAAGTGACCTGATTTTCAAGGAACTGAAGATGCTGACTTTTTAGAAAGATTTCGGGTACTCTCATCTAAGACGTGAATTTGGGGAAGGGGCATATCCAGTATTGAAGTAGTACAGTGCTTTGTTTTTGTGTCAGACCCACAACTCTTAACAAATAAATGGGAAATCTAGAGATAAACTTCTAGAAAAAAATCTACTGTGCTAAAATAATCTGGGCGATTTTAAATTGAAGATACCAGATACATTACATTTTTCAGCCAAGTCACTAACATCAGTACACGATGCCAAATGCTGACTTGTAAAAATGATGCTCATTTATGAAATTATACCCATTAAATAACACCCTAGTTTTCATTTTTAATAAATGAACAATTACACCAGCAGCTTAGAATTATATCCTGTCACAATTCATGGATATTGAGATACAATTTTATAGAAGTAAAGCAAAGATTTTCTTCCTTTTTTTTACATTTTTCTTAATTTATCATCTCCACAAAATGCTTCATTTTGTTTCATGCCTGGTGTTATTTAGGCTTCATTGCTGTCTGTGAAGTAATAGTGAGCAATAATTTACTCAGATTTCAGCTAATGTCTAAACTATAGTTAGTTTGTTGCTTCTCCCAGGGAATTTCTGGAGAAATGCAAATTTCTCCAGAACATTTTAAAAGACTGAGTTGTCAAAGCAAGTGCAGAGGACTGATGGTCATGCTTAAGAGATTAACTCATAAGGGCACTGGTTTCCTAGAGAGGTGCTAGAAAGGCACAGAGATGTCATGAAAGGAAGGACTGAAGCCCACACCCCCCCAAAATTCTGCTTACTTTATCATCTAGGGATATAATCTACAATGACAGAGTGTGCTCTGTGTGACTGAGTGCCATTCATCATCACTACCTGACATAAGACTAAGTATGAGTAAGGGAAAGTACAGTAACACTTTTGACTATAACATTGAGGTTATTGACTATAACATTGAGGGTAACGTTGAAAGCAGCCATCTCTAAATTTTTGATCAGTCCACAACTTGGCTAACCTGTATACGCACTATCAAATTATTTGCACACATGAGCAATTAGAAAATTTCTTTGAGGATGATGCCTTTGATAAGTGTATATATAATGCACATATACTGCAATTAGTCATAATAAAACCTCGAAAGTAGAACTTAGGGACAGGAATCATAAAACAGAAGACACACATTGTGTGAACTTTTGCAGAGAGCAAATATTTTCCTAAGAAATAAAAATGAATTATAGTAGTTATAGTCTTATTTTTATTTAAAAATAATAGACTTTTTCCTAATTATACAATTATACATTTTTAATTTAAAAATGTTTGAAAATACATATATTTACCTAGTCTTAACTACTACCTAGAAATAGTCACCAAAAACATTATTTTGTATATTATACTTCCCTTTCCTAGTGTAATGAAACTTTTTGCAAAACTCCTATATATCCTAAATACTGTTTTCCAGATGCCATATCATATCATAGATATCCCTTTATGTCATTAAATGTGAAGTTTTCCCTTGCAGGCTTTACCATCATTTGTTTAATCTCTCTATGGAGGCCCACTCAACTAGATTCCATTTTTCTTCATTATAAACAAGGCTCCGTAGAACATCTTGTTAGATAAGTATTTGTCTTCATCCTTAATTAGTTAATTAAGGAAGATTCCTAAGAGTGTGACTTGGACAAGCCAATGAGAGTGCTTACTTTTAGAGATCTTAGTAAATATTGTTTATTTTTTTCTCCAGAAAAGCATTACCATATACTTTTGTTTCTATTTAATGTGGCCATTTCATTTGCTTTTTTTCATTATTTGTATTGCTATTACATTTAAAAATTACTTTTGTTTGTGAGCAGCAAGAAATGGTGAAGAGTTTAAATTTCTTCATATTTTGTAGATGCTCAGCAAACCCACCTTCTACATATATACTAACTCCAAATGAATTTATTTTTAAACATTGCTATTAATCCTAATATGCGAAAATATCATAATTAATTTAATTTTTATGTGTTTGATTATTAGGGAATTTGACACGTTTTCCATGTGTTAATGGTACGTTTGTTTTCTTCTTTTGCAAATTTCTGTGTGCTATTTGCCTATTATATTTATCTGTTAGAACGTTGATCTTTTTCTTATTAACAAATGTCCTATATATTACAACTATTTACCTTTTAATTATGTGTATAGAATTTTTATGAGAAAAGATCTTGTTCTTAAGTATACATAATTTTCCTATTAGTTTGCAGCATATTTTTATAATATACTAATATATTCATCCTATACCAAGCATACTTGGTTCTATTTCTAGACTTTATGATATATTTTATTTTTTGCTTCTTTCACAGTAATACCACTCTACTCTAAAGATTTTAGAATTATGATATGTTTTACTATTAGTACAAATCCCAGTACCTCATTGTAAAGTTTGGGGTTATTCTTGCTCATTTACTATTTCAAATAAACTTTTAAATCATTTTGTGAAGAATACCATCTGCCAAAGTCATATTAAAATGTCACTTGGGATTGCTTTATATTATGAAATAATTTCAATAGGATTGATATTAGTATAATATAGAGGCTCTATTTCTAATAATACATAATGCTTTTTCATTTATCCAAGTCAACTTTTATATCGTTTACTAAACTTTGCAGTCTTTGACTTCTGTAGGTTTCATTTTAATATTCTCTTGTAACAAAGTTTATTATATGGAGTACCTAGCGTAGAACGGAAATAATCTGCACAAATGCTCATGTGTGTTAATAAAGTTGCGTAGTTTTAATATTACGAATATTTCACTGTAGGTTCCTTACTGCCTCTAGTAAAACCCAATAAGAATTCAATAACTATTAGTAAAATAATATGATTATGATATATAAATGTCAACCTATAACAAAAAAGCCATATAGAATGCTTCCTATTTACCAAAAAAAAACCACCACTTTTTAAAAATGTCATTGAAAAGCTACTTGTACATGAATTTTACATTTTCAGTGAAAATAACTTACTTTACAAACATAATTGGACATCATTGCCATCATTGCCATCATTAGGATAAGCATTGATGGTAGAAAGATGAGTAAAAACTTGATTTTGATTTCTATCCTGAATAACTTTTTAAGGCAAAGGAAAAAAAAGAAGATAAACATTCAATTTGTAAATCAAGTGTGCTAAATGTTATAACAAATGTAAAAGCAGAATGCTGAGAGAATAGAGAGGGAGGTTCCCAGGTTAGTTAAAAAAAAAACTGCTGATGTAGCTCTACGAATAATCTACTTCTTCCAAAATATTTAGAAAACATTCTATATTTATAACAAAAACTGACAGAAAACCATGATGTTGGTTTGCAAACATCAACAATCCTAAAATGAAAATAGGATTTTCATTTATTGTGAAAATCTAATGTATGTGGGAATACCGTTTTAATTAGACACAAATATGAGAGAATTAGGAAGAAACATCTTCAAAGATTCTAGGATTTGAGATCTCTGCTACTGCACCAAAATTCACATTGTTATGATTTTACTTTTATGGCTCACCTTGTGATTATATATATCGGTCATAACTAATGTCAAATTTGACTTACAAATACAATGAAGAGGAATGGAGAAGAAAAGGGGCAGGTAGTAGATTTTAAAAAACCCCATTGTCTCAGCCCCAAATCTCCTTAATCTGATAAACAACTTCAGCAAAGTCTCAGGATACAAAATCAATGTACAAAAATCACAAGCATTCTTGTACACCAATCACCGACAAACAGAGAGCCAAATCATGAGTGAACTCCCATTCACAATTGCTTCAAAGAGAATAAAATACCTAGGAATCCAACTTACAAGGGATGTGAAGGACCTCTTCAAGGAGAACTACAAACCACTGCTCAATGAAATAAAAGAGGAGACAAACAAATGGAAGAACATTCCATGCTCATGGGTTGGAAGAATCAATATCGTGAAAATGGCCATACTGCCCAAGGTCATTTATAGATTCCATGCCATACCCATCAAGCTACAAATGACTTTCTTCACAGAATTGGAAAAAACTACTTTAAAGTTCATATGGAACCAAAAAAGAGCCCGCATCACCAAGTCAATCCTTAGCCAAAAGAACAAAGCTGGAGGCATCACGCTACCTGACTTCAAACTATACTACAAGGCTACAGTAACCAAAACAGCATGGTACTGGTACCACAACAGAGACATAGATCAATGGAACAGAACAGAGCCCTCATAAATAATGCCGCATATCTACAACTATCTGATCTTTGACAAACCTGACAAAAACAAGCGATGGGGAAAGGATTCCCTATTTAATAAATGGTGCTGGGAAAACTGGCTAGCCATATGTAGAAAGCTGAAACTGGATCCCTTCCTTACACCTTATATAAAAATTAATTCAAGATGGATTAAAGACTTAAATGTTAGACCTAAAACCATTAAAATCCTACAAGAAAACCTAGGCAATACCATTCAGGACATAGGCGTGGCCAAGGACTTCATGTCTAAAACACCAAAAGCAATGGCAAAAAAAGCCAAAATTGACAAATGGGATCTAATTAAACTAAAGAGCTTCTGCACAGCAAAAGAAACTACCATCAGAGTGAACAGGCAACCTACAGAATGGGAGAAAATTTTTGCAACCTACTCATCTGACAAAGGGCTAATATCCAGAATCTACAATGAACTCAAACAAATTTACAAGAAAAAAACAAACAACCCCATCAAAAAGTGGGTGAAGGACATGAACAGACACTTCTCAAAAGAAGACATTTATGCAGCCAAAAAACACATGAAAAAATGTTCACCATCACTGGCCATCAGAGAAATGCAAATCAAAACCACAGTGAGATACCATCTGACACCAGTTAGAATGGCCATCATTAAAAAGTCAGGAAACAACAGGTGCTGGAGAGGATGTGGAGAAACAGGAACACTTTTACACTGTTGGTGGGACTGTAAACTAGTTCAACCATTGTGGAAGTCAGTGTGGCGATTCCTCAGGGATCTAGAAGTAGAAATACCATTTGACCCAGCCATCCCATTACTGGGTATATACCCAAAGGACTATAAATCATGCTGCTGTAAAGACACATGTACACGTATGTTTATTGTCGCACTATTCACAATAGCAAAGAGTTGGAACCAACCCAAATGTCCAACAACAATAGACTGGATTAAGAAAATGTGGCACATATACACCATGGAATACTATGCAGCCATAAAAAATGATGGGTTCATGTCCTTTGCAGGGACATGGATGAAACTGGAAAACATCATTCTCAGTAAACTATTGCAAGGACAAAAAATCAAACACCGCATGTTCTCACTCATAGGTGGGAATTGAACAATAAGAACTCATGGACACAGGAAGGGGAACATCACACTCCGGGGACTGTTGTGGGGTGGGGGGAGGAGGGAGGGACAGCATTAGGAGATATACCTAATGCTAAATGATGAGTTAATGGGTGCAGCAAAACAACATGGCACATGGATACATATGTAACAAACCTGCACATTGTGCACATGTACCCTAAAACCTAAAGTATAATAATAATAAAAAATAAAATAAAATAAAATAAAACAAACAAACAAAAAAAGATTTTAATTAAGGCAATTAACCAAGCATCAGAGGAAAGGGGAAAATGAAAAAATATTAAGGAGGAATATTTGTGCATTGTAGAAGATTGTGCAGAAAAAAAGATGTGCTCATAAAATACCCTTATACTTATTGTTTATTAATATAAGTAATCTCTTCAATTTTATGGTTTACAAAGTGCTTTCCCTTGTTGCATCTCACCTTGTTCTCTCTGTAACTTAATAAAGTAGTTATTGTTGGGACCACTAAAAAAAATCCTAAACTCAGATTCAAAATAATGTGACATTGCATACCCAAAGTCTCTTACTGAGTAAATGATAAAGCTTAGGCCTCAGACCCAGACACGTGTTTCCAAGTCTCGTGGTTTTCTCGCTGTCTCATCACAGCCTTTATTCTTGGGAATGTTGAGCTCTCAGAGAAACAGAAGAATTATATGAAGCCCTAATTTCAATAAGTCTACTGACTTTTCTTCTGTACCAATATTATTTTACACATTTATAATGCTTGATTATTTTTTGCACTTAATATTCCAATAACTCCTTGGAACACAATAAATGTTCAAATGCCATTCCATTAATAACTGTATGTTTCTCCATGTCTAGATCTGTTAAAATACCATGTACAAAACCGAACTGATTTTAGGATAATTATTGCCTAATTTCTGGAGTTACTGAATTATTAATTATTGTCCGATCAGAAACGTTGAGAATGAAATATTTTGACTGCTATTTTGGTCTTCTGATTAATTTGCCAGCATCATAGAAAAAGACTCTGTGCTTATTGAGGATAAGAAATTCTTTCAATTTCTCTCCTTGGTATGTAGCTCCAAATCTGGCACAGAATAGACACTTAATAATTGTTGAGTGAGTGGATATATGAATGAGTGATAGATGTCAGAAGACTATAATTATATTAATTTGTAATTTTGGCTAAAGTATTAGTGATAGTCTACTTAGAATTACATTACTCTTTTCTATGATGATAATCTCTAGGTATTAAAACAAGCAAAAGTGCTTGGTGAAGTGGGTGGGTGGATGGTGAAGTGCTAAGGAACCCAGAATCTGCATCTCATTTTCCAACATTTTCACTGGATAAAATAAGTTTAAACAAGAGTCCTTCCCTGCCTGTCTCACTGGGGCTTTGGCTTCCTAATTTAAGGTGAATGACTATTCATGTCATACAAATCTTCCCACAAATGTACACTTTTATTGCCAAGAAAATGATTAATTTAAGTAAGGAAAATTTTAAAATTGGAATATATGCTTTTGATCTTAAAAACTAAAATAAACTACATAACCCTAAACTTCTTATCAGAAAAGTGAAACTATCTTAAACTAGTTATGATCACTGAAATAAATCTTAAACTATCAGGTTCTAACAATTCTGATCAATATTTTCTGACTCAGATTTTATAAAGTGAATCTTTCTTTCTACACTCCTACTGCCAAGCAGATTTTTCTTATGGCCAAGGGTACAGAAATCTACATGAATATTTTGGATATTTAAGTTACCATAAACATACCAAAAAAAAAAGACTTTTCTAGGTATAATGTATTGATTTGCCCCTAAAAGAGAAGGAGAAACCTCCATGGGTCTGTATAATTTCACACATCTTCATCCCCTGGTTTATATCTATAATTCAGGATATGTGTGGGTATAGCAAAGCTTGAAGGAATACGCTGCCTAAATCCTCACCCTGCAGTCCTAAAGCCCTGGTGAATTTTGAGTTAGCTTTCTTTATGTCCCTAATGGCTAAATTTTAAAAAAGAAAAAAGACGAGGAAAAAGTCCTGCCCTGCAATTTATTTTCCCTTCATTCTCCTTTTCTTGCCATCCTGATTCCCACTTTCCTAATCTTTTCCTGCACAACAAAAAGTTGATGAAAACACAAAAGGACATAAGACAGAAAACCTAAGCAGTATCTGCTTTCCGTCTCCATAGACTGCAGAACAGGATGCATGGAGAAATTAATGTCGGTTAACCCATGTGATCATAGCTTTTGGGAAGCTGTAGCCTGGAAACAAATCACTTCCCCTAAATGAAATGTGAGAAGATTCCACCCAGAGACAAAATGCAACCATTAGAATGGCAAGGAGCACAAGGATGTCTGGGGTGAAGCCTGTCCAGAATCCTTAATGTGTCTGAAAAGCCCCAGTGCTGTGCAGCAGCCTGAGTCTGGCTAACCTGGAAGAAGGATTAAAGCTTGCATTTGAAGCTTTGAGAAATCACTGTCTGGATGTGACATTGTTTAAAACATTTTCTTTCCACTATGTAGTTTTAAAAGGGCTGGTAAACAACAAGAGAGCAAATCATAAATGAAAGTTACAAGCAGGGCACAATTTAGAGTCACTCCATTCTGATAAGAAACTACACAGAAAAAAACCGAGATCATCAAAATTCAGATAGATGAATGCATGCATTAACATGAGCTCTTAAAGACAAAATTCTTCTGATTTTTCAATTAGTGCTTTCACTCAGAATTAAACCTATTGTGAGAATAAACATCATACTCCCACAACTCCATTCACATTATGATGCATGAATGATCGAGCCGGAGAAAGGCATGGTAACTTTGCATTTTATTAAAGAGCAAAAGTTCTTGCTTGCTTAATCTAAACTGTTATTTAACTGAAGGGAATTAGCAATTTTCTTCATGTCTCCCTACTGAGAACCAGAAAACACAACAATTAAAAGTTAAGAAATAGCAAAATCTGCATCATCTCCCAAATCAGTTGAAAAACTGCCACATGCTACTGACAGGTTTATTCCTTATCAAGAGCAGGAAGAACTCTCGAGGCATCCAACAGCCAGAAGGTGGACAGGAGCAGTGACAGCACCCCTTGGTAAGATGGTTGCTGCAGTGAAGGTGACTGGACAGGAAGTGTGAGTGAGAGAAGTCCTTGGGGCCCTGCCATTATGACTGTGCACTCTAGTCACCTCTGAAGAAGGACTAATGGAGACTTCCAGTATTAGACCTGAGGTATATACACAATGCTGTTCCAGACCAGAAGTCCGCAAGTATTTTCTGTGCAGAGCCAGGTAATAAACGTTTTAGGCTTTTCAACTCATATGGTTTCTATCACGATGGTCAATCTCTGCCACAGGCAATACAGAAATGAATGAACGTGGTTGTGTTCCAACAATATTTCTTTAGAAAAGCAGATAGCAGAACAGATTTAGCCCAGTTTGACAATGCCTGTTCTAGACTGTTCTGTATGGAAGGAGTTTCATAGTGCTACTGATGAAGTTTCTCAGAATTTCCTCCATGTAACATAAAGAACAGAACAAGCGAAGTCTACAAAAATAAATACTTGTACTAAAGACAGCATGCATGAATACAGAGATCAGAAATTAGAGACACAGAGAGTTATAGCACCTAAGTCATTTCCAAATTATTGAGCAGAGAATATGAATATTCTGTAATGATTAGTAAGGTCTTTAAAGCAAGAAGCCACCATCTTAGGTCACATGTAACAACAAATTAGCATGCACAGAGGACTCTTTATATTATCCCTTACCCATCCCTTCAATGTCACTGATTGAAGTTTATCATTAGTTTAGATTCAGAATGATTAAGAGGCAGGAAAGGACATTCTCCAACATTCATTGATCGTTGTCTGTAACATATAATGAAATATAGGCCTTATTAGAGAGTTTCTATTTAGTTATTCCCACTTTGCTGTTTTTTTAAATGCTGAGTTTAAAAAGCCCTTCCTATGTTGATAAATACACCCACGAATAAGGCATATCCTACCCACCTAATACAAGCAAGATTTCAAAGCCACAGATCGCCTGAAGGGAACAAGTTTATCTTTTAAATTGTTTACTAATGTTTCACTTTCCTCCTCATATAGCTCATATTCATGGCTCACTACCATAACTACTTTCATGGAAACATGTTTGCTAATCCCTCTTTCTTATGTACTCACTCCGGAAAACACTATAGCAATTCAATCCAATAATTTGCTGATTCTACAACTGCACATATTAAATAGCAGGACATGGCTAGAGAAACTTTTACATTTCAATTCTACTTCCTTCAAATTTAAAACCAAAGTCTCAAATAAGCCCTTAAATCTTGGGACAGGTTGCCTACCTAGTAATCTCACTCTTTTACTCTCCAAAACAATTTTTTCTATGTGCACCTAAAAATATCCAGCATGTCTCCCACCTTCACTAACAAGTGGTGACCTTATTATATACATAAAAAGAGGCAACCGTATGACAACTGCTTTATCTTTTCACAATAACCCCTCCCTACCTAGGTCTGTGGCCACATACCTAATTTATCCTCTCTCCTGTTAGGAGCAAAAAAATAGTTCCTTCTATCTAATCAACACCACCACTTGTGACCTAGATCAAGCCTCCTCTATCCTTTTCAAGGACTTTGATCCTTCAATTTTCTTGTTATACTGCATCAGCATTTTTTCTTTCTCTTTTGTGTGTTTCCCATTACATAAACTTGCCTTATTATCACCCAACTTAACCTTCCCTATACCCTATTAAGATGCAATTTCCCACAGCAAAACTCATCAAAAGGTTGTCTACAGCATCCTCACCTTCTATCAACATCTAGCCCAATGTCTAATCCTTAGTGAATACATGTTATTTATCAAATAAATAACAAATAACACCCCTCCTCTAGGGTTCACAGCATAATATAGTATCTCATACACATCTTCATTACAGTATTTATTACTATCTATTATTAGAGATTCCCTTCTGAGTTATGAGCTCATAGAGAAGCAAGTGGTATATGCTTCATCTTTGTGTTCTAGAACCTAGTCCAAGACCTGACACATGTTGGGCTCTTGATACATGCTAAAGGAAGGAAAGAAGGAATGGAGAAAGGAAGGGAAGAAGGGGCATATAATACATTGCTATTAGGTAAAATATGCACTACAAATGTTTTTTCACCATACAAAATATAAGAGAAATACAGCTAGAAACAAATAGGGAGTGACTAGTTTGAAACTACTACCTTGTCCAGTGTGATGATGATATGTAAAAGATTAATAGAAAACTGATAGATTAGGAAATCATATCAAAACCCAACAATATAGAAATCTATATACAAGGTTGGGCCCAAAGCTTAGGCAATACCTATAAGGAGATAGTCCTGTGAACAAATACAAACTTAAAAGTGATACGTAAGCATGCAAGCAGGCTTTTAAAAAAATCTCTGTGCATATATTAATTCTGCTCTGCTTCCAGTATAATGCATGGATTACCATAGCAGCAGCTGCAATTTTAAGAGCAAAAGGCCCAGGAATTAGGCACAAAACAAGCATGAAAACTTACCAATCTACACTTTCTTGTAATGGAAGAAATTTGATAGGTTTAATTTAATACATGAGCAATATTATTTTCTAAAAGTGACCACAGTATTTGAATAATATTTTTGGTGGATGTTATGTAGTTGTTATTCCTATATGATTGCATTTACAATTAAGTATTCTCTCCCATCCTGCTTTTCTTCTTCTTTCTTCTCCTGCTTTTTTCTAACACATCAATACGGTGAAGTTAAGCAGAGTTTTGAGTTCCCACATTATGGTTAATCAAAGCTCCATCGCGTACCTTATCTGACCAATACCTGCTGAAACTCAAAAGATGCATGACTTTCCAGGATTTAGCCTCCCACGGGTGGCTTTCCTTGAAAGAACTTTCTGGGCCATATAAAGAAGATCAGGGAAAAGAGAAAAGGGAAAGGGAAACACCTCCAGCTAAGCCACTGGAACTTTCACTCAACCTAGCATCTGTGATGATAAGCAGGGGTTTTAGCAAAGCTACCTGTGTTTGAATCGGGGCTCTAGAATTTTTTTATGACCTTGATCAAGCTATTTAATTTCTTTTGGTCTCTATTTTCTCATCAGTAAAATAGGAATAATAGATAATAGGGTCTATTTTGTAGACATGTTATTAAGATTAAATGATCGAATATTACCAAGTGCTTAGGACAGTACCTAACAAGTGGTATGCAGCACTTCGGTGTTTGTGAAATGTAACAGATATTTCTAAGCAGTACAAAGTGGTAGACTATTATAAATATTATCCCTGTTAGGCAACAAGTGGACAAGAAAATAAGTGACTCATATAAGATCGTGCCCAGATTAGGATCACTTATGAATAATAAATATTGCTATATCCCCAGGTGCTACAATAATACCTGTTGGGTGGTCTATGGATATTTGTTGTTCTAAAGCAAGGAAGTGACGCTAATAAAAAAAAAGTAGACAAAAAGTAAAAATGGGTATTTGTTGCATGAATGAGCATGATCCTAGGACTTAGATTAGGACTACGCTGTCGCTATCCAGTCTGAGGCCAGAATTATAATCATTCGGATAAAATAATTGAAGTGGGATTGCACCTAAGAGCAAAGTCCTATAGATGGACGTTAGGACTAGGTAATTGAAACTTGTGGTAGGTGCCTGTGTCTCAGGGGATTCCTGACAAACCAGACAGGCCCAAAACAAGAAACAGATGGGATCAAAGCTGGAAACCAGTCAGAACAAAACGAAGTCTGGATGAGTTGTGGTTGGTAACAGATATAAAATAGCACAGTCTTAGCATTTATAGGGACCAAAAAGGTTATCAAAGAGTGTGTTTTTTTTCCTTGTTCCTAAGATCATGTCTACATATCCAAAAACGTGGATGTACCTTCCTGATTCAATTCTTTCTACAGAGGGGAACAATGTCCTCCCAATGCAATAGAATTTAGTTTTGGATAATTTTAATCAGTAGATTGTTCTTTAATATGTTAAACCCTAACTCCATATATTTCATTAACCCATTTTTCCTAGGTCTGCCCTCTAAAGCTTCATAATGTAGCAGATAACTTCTATGCAATTATTTTTCACATATATGAAACCACAAATATAGCGACCTTACTTCCTAGAAATCTTCTCTCCTCTAAGGAAATTATTTCCAGTTTCTTTCACGGTTCTTCATGTAACATGGCTTTTTTGCAGCCCTTTTACATTTCCCAACTCTGTCTTCCGGATAGTTGGTAATGTCCCTAGCAAAATGTGGAGTCCAGAACTGAAACTATTAAAAAGGATAAAACTAAGCACTAGTGTCAAAAATGTCAGGGGTTATTATCTCCATATACATGGACCATCTATATGTTTTAACAAAAACTATTTGCATTAGGTCAAGGCCAACACAACTTTTCATAAATGGCCAGATAGTAAATATTTTTTGCTTTTTGGTCCTCAAATTCCTCTTGCAATATGCAGTTCTGTTGTAGCATGAGAGCAGACCTAGGCATGCTGTAAATGAGTAAGTACAGCTATGTTTCAATACCATTTCATTTATCAACAGGCAGTGGGATTTAATTTGCTAACTCCTGTATAAGAGCACTCATATCCTTTCCATCAACTAAAGTTTCTAGGCTTTCTTCATATCATGTTTCTAAGCTATAGACCTCCAATGTTTACTTGAAAAGGACTATGTCTACCCTTATTAAATTTTTATATTAGATTTAGCCTGTACATCTAACTTGCTATGATATTTTTGAATCTGATTTTATTAGTCATTATACATAAAAGCGCCTCTTTTCTACATTATGCCATCTTCATATTGGCAAATATATCCTTTCTTAATTCTAATGCAAACTATTGACAAAAATGTCAAATGGGACAGGGCCAAGAAAAGAACCTTTGCATCCAAACTCCAAGTTAACAGAAACCCATTAATAGGCATCCTTTGGATGGCCTTTAACCAGCTAGTATGGATTAATTTTACCACCTGGCCTACATTTTCACATCATATTCATAATAGTGAGAAACTGTCAAATATCTCAATGGAGGGCAAAAGCAGTATCTATATTACTTTTCCAATATTATGAATTATTACCTGAACAAAAATATCTAAACTGAAATCTTTCTGTGAAACCTAGTATGAAGTTTCTCAGTATTCTGAGCCTATAAGTTTTTCAGTTTTCCCTATTCACTTAAGACAAAACAAGTGCAATGTTTGAACTTTTAAGAAGTCAAATTGCAGCTTATACAATGAAGAGGTTTCTAAAAGGTATGTGCAATTGGAATGGATTGTGTCACCAGGAAGTGTGGTTTTCAGTCATTGAATCTATTCAGAAGATGAATGACAAAATTTAAGGATACAAGAGCAATTCTTGTATTAAATAAATAGCAGAATAGATAACAAGACTGTGCCTATCTCTGAGAGTCTATGAATCGAAAAGTTTGTTCTGCCAAATAATCATCAAGGGCTTAGCAGAGAAACAGCCCTTGTCTTCCCGCTGATATCTTTTAGCTGGAGTGGAGGTAAAATACACAGCAAATAGCTATAGCACATATCTCACTTTCATTATCAATCCCTTGTTATCTGCTGCTCCTGAGATTGTACCAGCAATGGCTCCAAAAGACAGGATATAGAACGAGATTGAATTTCAGAAAGCCTGAAAGTCATGAAATATTTATTTCTACACAGGAAAAGGGGAATTGGAATGATTCTTATGTGAGATCTAGTCATTTAAGTTATGCCCTTAGCCTCAGTAGGATCAGCCCACAAAGGACTTCAGGTACCCCACCCCTCTACTTTGTTTGGTATATTTCCCTAGTCATAATTTGTATCAAGAATAGTCCAGTATTTTAATTAATAGCACTATTGCCTGCATTGTCTGTAACATTTTGAGGTAAGAGGGTGGACTGAGGCAAAACCTTCATTAAACTTTAAAAGGTTGGCTTATGATTATGTGTAAGAATCAAACTTAGATAATTACTTATCAAAGCCATTTTCATCAAAATCCATTCATTGGGTTATAATTACTTTTTCTAAATGCAAAAGAAACACAAAAATACAATCACTATTTAAACCCTGAAATTACGATAACATTCAAAGGCAATATTGTAACTTGATTAAAATGCAATCATGAATATAGTTTTATCAGAATTTCTAAATAAAAAATCCCTGCTTGATTGCCTAATGTTTTTGAATTCACGTGGTGTGCCAGACATTTGGCAGCATATGCTTGATCACATTATTGCTACTATCCATGAAAAATCCTGGTATACATTTCCTGGTGAGTAGAATGGTATTTACTTTTTTTCTTTAGTATTTCCTTCTCCTCCCACCAGAAGCGTTTACATCAAGGCCCTTCAGTATTGCCACACATCAGAGAAGTCATGACCACAAAGTTCATTCACAGAGTTTAGGGTTATGAAGCTTGTTATAATAACAATCATGGAGTGTGGAACAAGGAAGAAACCAAAGTAGAGTGAGGGCACGGTATAGCTTCTCTCCTGATTTTGCCATGGTTTTGCCAGTAAATCACAATTCCTTTTTGAGAATGACAAACTGCATTTTGTGAGCATTTTTTTATCCTGTCTATTCAGAACATCATTCTACTTCGGGAAAACTGTTTTTCCCTGTCTGTTACCATGTGGCCAGGTGGAGGTTTCCAGACACGGTTCCACTCCTACTTTTATCTGACCACTCAGCTGGAACAATCAAAGGACTGCACACTCTCTCCCTAGTAATTGTATAGAACATGGGTAGATAATCCAGGTTTTGCCAGTTGAATTTATCCCAGGACTTTCTGAATTAGAAGCTAGTTCTTCAAAAACAGACTGGAGGTTAGAACTGGAAGTCATGAATTATACTGAGTAGAGAAGGGTATGAGTTAAGATGCTCTTGGTTACAGTTCAAAGGAAAAACTAAACTCGATTTCTTATACATGTAAATGGCAGATGAGAGGTGACATCAGTGGGAATGGCAGAATGAAAACCTCAAATATCCTCTGCTCATTAAAAGCAACAAGAACACCACCACCATTTTTAAAAAATCAACAGTTTCAGAACTGTGGGAATTAACCAAAGACTTGCAACAATCTGAAGAGTGTTATTCAAGAATAATTTCTGAATCTCAGTGACAACAGTGAGCCTGTGGCAATTTAACTTGTCCCATTCCCATCCCTTAGTTCTGCAATAGCCTTAGTTCTCTCCTTAGTTCTGCAATAGCCTGGAAAACCAACAGCCTGCAATCATGGTGAAACCAGCAGCCTAGCAGTCACTGATGAGAGTACAGGGCTAGAGCTTTTTCAAAGTCCCGTTCTCAGATAACCATCACCCCCTGACCTATCTAGAAATTCCTTGGAAAATCCAACTCCAAAAATTGCGTTTATTGGACCTGAATCAAAGCTCACTCAGCTCTGATCTTTTTCCTGGGGGCATTTTAAAATAATCAGCAGCAGTTGTTTAACACTGCAGTTGCCTGATATGGCAATAACAACTGGGGCAAACAACATGTGATTAAAGAACTTAAACAAAAAGCCTAGGGGTTAAGATATCTAAGGGGAAATTTGAAAAGCTACAACAAATTCTTGGGAATCTAGGAGGCTATGTGCATGCAATGGGCTATGTGCATGTCAAGAACTATGCATATACCCCGAAATTATAAAGAAGGCTCTAAGCACTCACCTCTGGCTGACCTTGAGCCTCTGCATGAGCAGGAAATGAAGGGAAAGGCAGAGCTGCAAACTGCCTGCTGGAGCACTGATGCCATACCCCCACATGCATACAAGGCCACTCAGAAAGTGGGAGACTTAAAGAATCTCTGTCCAGTCATTAACTGGCCATTAAACTCAATATGTAGAGACTGTAGAGCTCACAGACAATAAAGAATAAAGGCTTTTTTACAGGTTGTTAGGCATGAGGTGGGAAGGAGAGGGCTCTCCCCCCACCACTAGGAATGTTAGGTGACAGTCGGGCAATTATCACATTGCCTTTCTAAAAGTGATAACTTGGCAGCTGGCATTAGGGAGAGGCCATTTCCTGATGGTCCACACCTATCGCACGACTGTTTTAACTGAATGCAAATGCCAGGGAGAAGCAACTTCCTGGGCATATGCATTAAGAGACAAGACGACAGAGTACGAACTTCCGGGAGCACTCCATTGGAAAAGGGAAGACAGCCTCAGATGGGCATGCGCACAACTTCCTAAACACACTGCATGTGCCCACTTTCCGAGGGTCAGGAGGGCACTGTGCATGCAGGCAACGCACCCTAAGGGAAGAATCATGGGAAAGGGGCCAGCCTATAAAGTCCTAAGATTAAGGTTAAACACCACCCTTGATCTTAGTGCTCACTGGGGCTCTTCTAAGCGTACTTTCCTTTCCTTTCTTTTCTCTTCTAAAGCCTTTTAAACAAACTACCACTCCTGCTTTGAAACTTGCCTCAGTCTCTTTTTCTGCCTTACGCCCCTCAGTTGAATTCTTTCTTCTGAGGAGGCAAGAACTAAGGTTGCTGCAGACCCATTTGGATTCATGGCCAGTAACAGCTTCAAATGGTTAGTGCAGGAAAGCCATTAAACAAACATAACAACAATAAGTAGCAACAACAAAACACACCGATAGGAGAGAATCTAATTTCCAAAGTTGCCACACTGTATTATTTCAAATGTCTAGTTTTGAAATAAAAATTATGTGACATGAAAAGAAATAAATAGTAAAAATAAGTGAGTCAACAGAAACTGTACCTGAGGAAACCAAGACGTTGTACCTACTAAAAATATTTTAAATCATCTATTTTAAACATGGTTAGTAAATTAAAGAAAACCATGTCTTAAGAACTAAAAGAAAATGTAAGAACAATGTCTTAGCAAATTGAGATATCAACAAATAACTGTAAATAAAAAATGAATAAATGCTTTTTGATATTATCCATATTATCATGGATTTTGCATCTATATTAATAAGGGATATACATCTCCGGTTTTCTTATTATGTCTTTTTTATTACTATTTTCACCTCTTTACTTTTTTGAGATCTATTTCAATTTTCTATTTTATCTTGAGTTTTGGTAGTTTGTATGTTTCCAGGATATCATTTCATCTAGGTTATCAAATACATTCACATATAATTGTTCATAGTATTCCCTTTATAATCCTTTTAGTGATCAAAGAACATCCCACAGAGTGAAACTCAGGACCAGAAGGCTTCACTGACAATTCTATTAAACATTTAAAGAAAAATCAATACCAAATCCTTCACAAACTCATCCAAAAAACTAGAAGAGAAGGGAACATTTTCCAACTCAATCTATGAGGCCGGTATTACTCTGATATAAAAACTCAAAACACCAACGTTACAAGAAAGAAAACTGCAGACTTATCCTTCTTATGAATATAGATGCAAAATCTGTGACAAAATATTAACAATCTGAATTCAGCAACATATATAAAGGATTATCCACCACAGCCCAATGGGATTTATCCCAGGAGTGCAAGAATTACTTAAAATACAAAAATATATTAATGCAGTTACTATATTAATATAATAAAGCACATTAATATAATAAAACACAAAATCCAAATGATTATCTCAATAGACATAGAAGAAAAGCATTAGAAAATAATCAACATCCTTTCATAAAAAGAAAATACTCAAAAAACTTGAAATATGAAGCTCAACTCAATGAAGAATATTTATTAAAAGTCCACAGCTAACATCCTACTTAATTGTAAAAGACTGAAAGCCTTTTCCCTAAAATCAGGCACAATACAAGGATGTCTGCTCCCACCACTTCTAGTGAACATTTTTGGAGGTTCTATACAGGACAAATAGGCAAAAAAGAAGAACTGAAAGGTATCAAGATTGGAAAGGAAGATGTAAAATTAACTCTATTTATAGATGATCTGAGATACAAAAAAATCTTAAGGAATCCATCGTCATAATAATAAAAACTACTGGAGCCAATAAATGAATTTAGACAATAGAAGATTGTCTAAATAAAATCAATGAAAATCAATTTTATTTATACATTACAATGAATAATCCAAAGATAAAATTTTGAAAAATTATTTACAGTAGCATCTAAAATAGTAACATATTTAGGAATAATTTGACAAAAGTAGTAGAAAACTTGGACACTGAAAACTACAATAGTCATTTTAAGAAATTAAAAACGAGCAAAATAAATGGAAATACTTTCCATCATTATGAATTAGAAGAATTAATATTGTTAAGATAGCTATATTAAGAAAATTTTCCTACAGATTCAATGCAATCTCAATCAAAACCCCAGATAACTTACAGAAATTGATGAGCGGATCCTGAAATTTAGATGAAAATGCAAGAATAGCGTAAACAATCTTAAAAACAGAGAACAAAATTTGAGAAATCACATTTTCCAAAATTAGTACAATTTCCAAACTTACCACAAAGCCATGAAAATTATGTAGTACTGGCATAAGGACAGATACGTAGATAAATGAAAGGGAATTGAGAGTTCAAGATAATCTCTTACCTTTATAGATAAGTCATTTTGGACAAAGGTACAAAGAAATCAAATGCGAAAAGAATCATCTTTCAACAAATGGTGCTGCCACAACTGGATATCCACAAGATAAAGAATAAAATGGGATCCATACCAAACAGCATATATAAAAATTAACTCAAAATGGATTACAAACATAAATACAAAAGGTGAACCTATAAAACCCACAGAAAAAAATAGCTATAAATCTTGGTAACCTTTAATTAGGCCTTGATTTCTTAGATATGACACCAAAAGCACAAATAATAAAATAAAAAAATAGAAAAATTGGGTTTTATCAAAATTGAAAGCTTTTTTCCTTCAAGGAACACTATAAAGAAGGTCAAAGATAATATATAGAATGGGGGAAAACATTTGCAAACCATCTTTCTGATAAGGGACTAGTCTCCATACTATATAAAATACTCCTACAACTCAATAACAAAAAGTAGCCCAATAAAATGGGGACAAAGAACAAGAACAGACATTTCTCCAAAGAGATATGCAGTAACTAACAAGCACATGAAAAAAGCTCAACATTAGTAGTCACAGAAAAATGCCGATCAAAACCACAATGAAGTACCACTTCAAACTCATTAAGATAGCTACAATAAAATGGATGGTAAAGAACAGATGCCGGTGAGATTATGACGAAATTAGAAACTTCGTACATTGCTGGTGGGAATGTAAAGCAGTGCAGTGGCTTGGAAAATATTCTTGGAGTTCTTTAACAAACCAACATAGAAGTTACTATATGATCTAGCAATTTGACCCTTTCTTATATACTCCTCAAAATGAAAACACACGTCCACTCAGACACATGTATACAAATTTTCATAGCAATTCATAAAAATGTTATTCATCATTGGCAAAAAGTAGAAACAACTGAAAAGAAACAATGAAAAAAAAACTCTTATAAACTGATGAATAAAAGTATGGATAGTGGATAAGCAAAAGTGGTACATCCATACACTGGAACTATTACTTAGCCATAAAAAGGAATGAAGTATTGCTGCATGCTGCAACATGAATGAGCCTGGAAACATTATGTTAAGTTAAAAAAAAAAAAAACACACACACACACACAAACATATTGGATGATTCCATTTGTATGGAAAACCATAGTAGGTACATCTATAGACACAGAAAGTAGATTAGTAATTTTCAGGAGTTGAGAAAAGGGGAGGGGAATGGAAAATGACTGCTAATGTGTAAAAAGTTTCTCTGAGGGATGATGAAATGTCCTGAAATTAGATCATGGTAATGGTTGTACAATTTTGTGAATATACTACAAAGCACTGAAGTATACACTTTATGAGGGTGAATTTTATGCCATGTGAATTTTATCTCAATAGAAAAAGAAAAACAGTGATATAGAAAAGGCCAGTGTCACAGTAGGCTAGTGGCACAATCTAAGGCTCCCTTTGTTGTCAAATGTATGACTTTGATTTCTGATGTCAGGGATAGAGTTAGCATCTCCAGAACCATATAGATTTTCCAGCAAATCTGGAAGAAGGTGGCATGCATACTGGAGAAGTTACAAACAAGTGTCCACTTTACCCTGAAAGGCTGAAGAGTACAGCTAAACACAGAACGGGACATAGAGAGGGAATCTGAGACTTAGACTGGGTTGCATTCTTTTTTGTGGTTTAGTTATCACTGCCAATAAAGTCTCCCTTTTTCCACTTAAGCCATTGGGTTGGATTTCTGTCATTTGCAAGTGAAAATCTGGAATAATACCTGTATTTAAAGAAAAACAGCATTCAAAATGGCTTAAACTAGTATAACACTAAAAATAGGAGTATATTGTATAGTGATGAGTGAAAGTGAAGATATGAGAGTGTTGTATTTCAATAGCATTGGCCAGAAAGATATTAATGGATAATTTAAGCTCAAATCCTTAATACAATGATTCTTAAGCTAGAGAAAAAATTTTGATAGAATCAAAGCTCAAAATGTTCAGGAAGAATATTACTGTGAATTATCAAGCCTGGTTGTTATGAGCAACCTGTGCTTGACTAATCTCTGTGTTTTAACGCAGTGAACAAGTATTTATAGTAATGCTACTAAATTATTTTCTAGGCCACAGAATAAAGTAGTCCAAACAGGTTTTTATTTCCTTCCATACATAAACATGGCTTATATTCAGCTTTTTAAGAAACAAAAATTTATTCTCCACTGAGTGTTGCTTTCTTTTACTAAATAACTCAAATTAATACAATTTTAACTTTTTTCAGATAATTTTGCTAATAATAAAATCAGCCTAAAGAAATTATGCCAGAAATTTATTCTGCATCTCCTCCAGCAATATACTACTTACTTACAGGGCCATGGTTATCAAATTCATTATTCATCTTTTAGTATCTATTAAAGTGTGTTTTGGGAGTGAAATTAAATTATTTACTCATAGAATAATTCATTTTTATGCTACATATGTACAATTAATTTTAAAGAATAAAATAATTGGATTGAGCTGTATACCACTAGCCTCTAAAGGAAATCCAAAATGTCTTAAATTAGTCTGATTTATCTTTCAGTAATAAATGAAAGATTAATATATAGGTATATAACAACTTCCTACCTGTAAACAAATAAAGAACAAGTAAAATGCAAGAGGTGAATGAATTATCTTACTTAACAAATAAAAGTGCACATGATACACAATTACTGACCTAACTCTAAATGACATAAAAAATAAACACTCACCGATAAATGAATAAATTCTTAGATACACACAGATACACAAATAACAAAGGCAGATCTGTAGATGAGAAAATTTTAGTGACCTATGGAAATTCTTTTTTGTTGTTGTTTTTTTTTTTTTTTGAGACAGAGTGTTGCTCTATTGCCCAAGCTGGAGTGCAGTGGCGCAATCTCAGCTCACTTCAACCTCTGCCTCCCGGTTTCAAGCAATTCTCCTTCCTCATCCTCCCCAGTAGCTGGGATTACAGGCACTGCCACCGTGCCCGGGTAATTTTTGTATTTTTAGTAGAGACGGGGTTTCACCATATTGGCCGGGCTTGTCTCAAACTCCTGACCTCAAGTGATCCTCCTGCCTTGGCTTCCCAAAGTGCTGAGATTACAGGCGTGAGCCACTGCGCCCAGCCGGAAATTCTTTAGAATAGGATTGTTGTCCAAAAATATTTGGATAAACTGGAGATCCAAACCTATTTTCACAAGAAGATATGTATGTAAGTGTTTGAGAGAGAAACAGAGACAGAGAGAAGGAGAGTTAGAGGAAGAGAGAAGAAAAATAGCTCTATGGGATGGAAAGTACAAGGCTTCTTGTTGGTAGCAGGGAATTCCTGACAGTAACTGTCTGACAATAGCTAAAAGTCCAAACAAACAAAAAAATCCTTTACTTTTTGGAGGCAGAATAAACTGCAATTTGGAGCAAATGGATTATTTTCTTAAAAAAAAAAAAAAAACTGAACCCTTGTTTCCAGAAGTAAAGATGCACAGAAAAATATAATAATTTATCCAAATACATGTAGCAATTGCTTACTATATGCCACATAAAATGTGTTACTGGTATCTTGGAAGATTTTTCCCTATTTAGTGGGACATACTGAGTCTATGCATATTGACTGATTCATACTGATTATTTAGCCTTTGGCTAATTTTGTGAAATCAACAAATTGATAAACAGTCTTCTGCTTAGTTGGAGTCAGTGTTTTAACATGCAATTTAGAATAGTCCTATATAGTGGATTTTTTTTGGTCTAGAAATGGGTTTAGTTGATTTATTTTTTGTATTTTGGCCCCACAATAAGCCTGCTCACTCAAGGATCTTCAACAGTTAAGCTGTCTCTGTGTAACAAGCCCATGGTAGGCCTGATGCAGCAGTAAGAAATAAATGTGTCTACAGCATAGAAAGTGTTGTCTTCCATATTGGTAGGAAGACAGCTGAGTGTCAACGTGGCCTCTGCCCAAGCCCACTGGATGAAACAGCCCCACTTCTTGGCTGCTATCACTGAACAGGATTCTCAATACCTGCAGGATACTTTGACTCTTGAATTGTAGGAGTGTCTCTGAGAAACAGAGGGTGTCTTCACAGAGCTGTTTCTAGTCAATTATTTTATTCTCAATTCTTGTGACCTTTGCACTACTTGTTGGCTATTTGGGTGGTAAACTGAAATGAAACACCACGGATGCCAGTCAGAATTAACATTCTTGTCAGTCTTCAAATCCAGTCCAGCATTTTGTGGTCTAACTCAGCTCATTTGCTATTCCACGAAGTAAGTAAGATTGGTTAAAATCTTTTTGTACTCCCACTGCATGTGTCAGAGTGAAATTCAAATAAAGAATCACAGGTTACATTAAGGATAATAACTATATAAGTCTAAATATATTTTGATGGAACAAATGACATAAGTATAAGATATATAGGGAAAAGATGCATATCTAAGAAATCTTTAGTATGCTAGATCCATCTACTAGTGAAAAACAATTCTGTAGCCCTAATATCAACAACATGAACTGATGTACAACAAAATAAATAAGGTCACCATTGTCTCAAATATGTCCTTGTAATTTAGTAAGCATGAAAATGTAAATAGAAACATTAGCTCCCCCAGATTACCAACCACCTACTGCCTAGGTACCCATATCTTCAAGGTGCCAAAGTAAACCACAAAATAGATCAGAAGCATCCTCCTGGTGGATCAATTTTATTGAAATATTTCATAACAAGTTACTATATATTAACCTTTCTATAATATCAAATACTTTCTCATCAAAATCAGCATAGGTATACGTGGAGTAGAAGATGAAATTTATTTGAATTTTGCAAATTAAAAAAATGCCAAAGAAATGCTAGACATTCAGAGAGCAGTTTCCCTGTTTCACAATATTCACTCCTTTCCTTATGACATGAGAAATACATTAATGAAAATATTTGAGAAGCATTAATACATGATTTTAAAAGTCACCATTATGAAGGTAATTAGTAAATGCTTTTAATACTAATTAGAGTGACCAGAGAAAAATGCATCTGGTAGTCTACATTTACATTATACATTAAAAGCTGTCAGTGCCCCCACCCGGGGGCCCTTTACTTAGACAGTCAGCATCCTGCAGCTCCTGTAAGTATTGGCTGCGAATAGCTCACAGCCGCCCTCTGTAGTGGAGAATTGCTTTCAGCCAATGAAAGCCATCCTACTTGGAATGTCACAGCAGCCCCCAGACAATGGTTGACTGATAAGGAATGACTTTCAGATTCCAGGACTGTCCCTGGGTCAGGCCCAAAGCTAAAGGCTGAAGCTAGACTCCAACTGAGACCAAATCCATGCTTAACTTTTTCCACGTAAAAATGGAAGCCACAGCATGCTTCGATCACTCCTTTTCTCCCAAGAGGGCTCTCCCAATAAATAACTTGCACCAGAATGGCCAAGCAGGTTCTGCTTCTAGAGAACCAGGTATAGGCATCATATTTATGTTTGTCTCCACACCTGATCTACCACTAATTTTATGAAATGCTTAAAATCTTTGTAGTTTGTCCTGCCCAGACCATGCTTTGTGAGCTTTTATCTGTCTCTGGTTGTCTTTGACTTGACTTTTTCTTTCTCTTTGGATTGGTTTCGATGAGACATTATGTTTGTGAGCCTGGAAGGGAACTTTAGAGATAACTGCAGGCAGTTGGATGTCTCAGTATATGAAAACTCAACCCATTTCAATGTTTTATCATCCTTAAAATTATACCCAAAGGACTATAAATCATGCTGCTATAAAGACACACGCACACGTATGTTTATTGCGGCACTATTCACAATAGCAAAGACTTGGAACCAACCCAAATGTCCAACAACGATAGACTGGATTAAGAAAATGTGGCACATATACACCATGGAATACTATGCAGCCATAAAAAATGATGAGTTCATGTCCTTTGTAGGGACATGGATGAAACTGGAAAACATCATTTTCAGTAAACTATCGCAAGGACAAAAAACCAAACACTGCATGTTCTCACTCATAGGTGGGAATTGAACAATGAGAACTCATGGACACAGGAAGGGGGACATCACACTCCGGGGACTGTTGTGGGGTGGGGGGGAGGGGGGAGGGACAGCATTAGGAGATATACCTAATGCTAAATGACGAGTTAATGGGTGCAGCAAAACAACATGGCACATGGATACATATGTAACAAACTTGCACATTGTGCACGTGTAGCCTAAAACCTAAAGTATAATAATAAAAAATAAAAAATAATAATAAAAAAATAAAATTAGCACATTTGTCTTTATGTCCAATTAAAATGTGTCCTTCTTTCCTTCAAGCTCATTTTTTGTTTATAAGATCTACTTATTTGGGAACATAAAGAATAGCTCCCTAGCAATTCCCTCATAAAAATTTACCGATTAGATTTGTGTCTAGATCATTTTGCCAAAAGCCAGTTCTTCAAAAGCCAATAAACCAGGCAATCCTGCAAATAACCAAATTTGCCAAGTTTGCTTGTTTTTTCAACTATTTAATTTTAATTGGCTGATTCTCATTTGGTTTTCAAAAGAGGCCTACAGGCTCAGACAAATAAAATATACTTTATAGCATTTTTATGTGAGTATCATGCAAAGTAGTCAACTAAAATTAAATGCTTATTAAAAAACAAGCAAATTCTGTAAATTGATTGTCTGTCGGCTAAATGCTTGCATCATTTAGATACCTAGGCCATATAGTCTCAATTTCTTCTGTATTTTCTACTGTTTAGAACTAATTTCCATCCATCCATAATTATCTAAACTTTTCTGACATCAGAAACATTGGGATATGATCTGTCCTCAAATAGGTTCAAGTTTTTGTTATTTTTTCCCACGTATTAGAATACATATTGTTTCCAACTTAATTTTAGTACTATCTATATGTAATTACTTGAGAAATCCAAGGCAAAGATTTTGTTTTCTTCTTAAGAATGTTTTTTTCAAGTTGGAAAAGACACCTTGCCCGCTGATGGTGGGAATAATAATTGCTACCAACTGTACTAAAAATAGATTGGGAACATTTATTAAAAGACTTAAAAATAATCTCACCCTTGGATCATTAATCCAATTTCTAGTAATTTTCTTAAATAATCAGGAGGACAAAGATTTGCTGAGATATTGATTATAGCATTTTTATAAAAATTTAAATTTAAAAAACCCCAGAAGTTCTAGTTTCAGAAATTGATGTTTCAGAATTCAAAACACGCTATCAATAATTTTAACTTTCTTTGCCGAAGATTCTGTTCCTCTTCTTTATTTTTTTATATGGTGTTTCCCAGGACAATATCCTGTGCATTGACTCAAATTTTTTCAGATGCCCTGTCCTGAAAAATTCTGTGGCCAGAAAGCAGAGATATGTTGATTAGTTTAAACTAATTAGGATCTATCTTTGGCACTTCAAGCAAAAACAGTCTTACCCAAATCATAGGTTGAGAGTAAAGGAAAATTAGTGATTAAAAGAAAATTTTTCATAAAAATGAAGAATGATTTCTAGTGTGGGAAACTGAAGATGTCCTTCTATAATGATACACACTTGTAATCATGTAGCCATTAAAAGTTAGATTGTTAAAACCTGTTTAATTCTAGAGGACATGCTTAAGATTAAATGTTACATTAAGCGAAAGCTGGGGAAATAGCCAAGTATGAGCGTCTGAGGCACAATAGATTTTGACCTGTGAAGAATGAAGAGCTATATGAGCTCAGGCATAATGAAGGAGAGAAAATATTTATAAATAATTCTGGAGAGGCAGGCAGAGGCCGAATCATGAAGCCTCTCATAGACCACAGTATTCATTTTAGTCTTTGTCCCAAGTTCAGTGAAAGACATCATAGTGTGTCTAACAAGAAGTATGCATGATATCATAAATATTTTTTAAAGAACAGTGTGACAAATGTGTGGAGAATGGATTAGAGAGGGGCAAGTATGGAAACAAGAATTAATAATTTTTTTTGGAAAAACCAGGAACCTCATGTCTATTTAGCTATATGTTAAGCCCATTTCCAATGATCTCACCATCACCTTGTTGCCTGTGTTCTGCCATTAAGCACTCCACCATGTACACATCAGTTTTGCTGAGGGCAGGAACCGTATCTACACATATTTTGCATCTCTTTCTATACCTAATATATCCTAGGCATTGCATGTTTGTGAAATCTCTGTCTGTGTGAGTGTGTCAAGACTTTGGAAAGGGTAAAGACTTTGGAAATTTCTGTAAGTTTTATTGAAACTACATACAATACACTTAAACTTTTTTCTATTAACAAATATTATATTAAATAACACAGTGATCCCATCTTATCAAAAGGTATGTTGAATCTTAAACTATGATTCAATAATGTTTTAGAAATTACTGAGCCCAAAATATATTTGTGATAACACTACCATAAATAGTTTTTAATAGCATTTATGTAAAAATTGACTTAACTTTCATTGTTGTACCTGGTATTTTCTGTAGTTAACAAAATTTTTATAGGCAAATATTGCATAAAAGACTAAAAAGGTAAAAAAAGGTACATTTTCCATTGGTTCTCATAATATTTAGGTTGTTTTCCTGATATCTGAGCATATATGCAGTCAAGTTTTATACCTTTGTATATAAATTTGAGGGAAAAGTTTTTCTAAGCAAAAGGCACCAGGCACTTAATATTTACTAAGCAAATATTTTCTAAGCAAAAGGCACTAGGCACTTAATATTTACTGAAGTCTTTTATAATCAATATTTTTATATCAATTTTATAAAAGCAAAAATTAGGAGATAAAGAAATTGTTCAAAGTTATCTAGCTAATTGGTGGATTTAACTTTGAACCGTACATATATAGTCAAATCGCTATTTAAAAGTTTATGTTCTTGCTGTGGTTTCAAATACTTTCAGTGAACGTTGAACATTTCTTATTCTCTAACGTGGGATTAGATGCTTCTCTTCTGGGCCCTTACAATACTTTATTCTCACCTCTGTCACTATATTTGTTTTACTACATTTTAACAGCCTGTTTACTTGCCTGTTTTCCCAACAAGATTATAAACTCCTTAAGTGTAGGAATTGTGTCTTTTTCTTAGGCACATAGTAAACACTTAAAAATTAATTTAAAATAAATGATATTAATGTTTTAATATTAATTTAATATAAACGATATTATGATTTAAAGATATTTATTTTTTATAGTAGCTGAGGAAAACAGCAAAGCCTTACCACTTACGGAAAGTGTTCAGTGAACTAGAGCACCGTAATTTCTTAGCACTATCCCATGAAAAGAAGAATCTGGAGTATATTTAAACACACACACACAATATATAGCACATTTTTTTTTGAAACATGGCCATTTGGCACTGCTTTAAAGAAGCCTCCTTAGGACTGATCTCAAGTACATATTCTTGAAGGGAAAAAAGCACGGATGGGGATGGGGGGGGGATGAACCTTCATATAGGCAAATTGGCATCATTTGATCATTTGTCCTTGGATAGCATTTCAGCCAAGAGAGACTCAAGACTGTGTTGGCACAGCCAAATAGCATTTAATGCCACTTGTGGGTATTTCAAAAATTTCATGGAAAAAATAGTTCTCAGGTTTCTTATTTAATAACATGGGTGGTTGCCAGTGATGAGAAAATGCCAAACCTATTTCAATTTTGAGGTTTCAAATTGAATTTACTCAAAATAAATCTTATCATATCCCCTAAAAATAGTTGCTACTGAAGTCTTAGAGAAGTGTGTCACTTATATACCCATTTATATTTGCAGAAATAATGCTAGAAACTTATTTTAACCTCAGTATTATTTTGTTTATTCAATGAAACTTTGTTTAAATGGGTTTTGGTTCACTAGCAAAAATATGACATATAGAAAAAGGAAAGATGAATTGTCCAGAATAGGATCCCAGAAAACTCAGGCATTGAGAGAAAAGGCACAAAATTAATTTAATTCAACAAATATTGCAAAGCAGTTCACTTAAGATGGCCACCTAGTAAATTGCCACATTTCCAATTTAGTCAAATGTATGCTTTTTTTTTTTTTTTTTTGAGACAGAGTCTCGCTCTGTCGCCCAGGCTGGAGTGCAGTGGCGCGATCTCGGCTCACTGCAAGCTCCGCATCCCGGGTTCACGCCATTCTCCTGCCTCAGCCTCTCCGAGTAGCTGGGACTACAGGCGCCCGCCACCACGCCCGGCTAATTTTTTGTATTTTTAGTAGAGACGGGGTTTCACTGTGGTCTCGATCTCCTGACCTCGTGATCCGCCCGCCTCGGCCTCCCAAAGTGCTGGGATTACAAGCGTGAGCCACCGCGCCCGGCCTGCTTTTTAAACACCCTTCTGATATTTTGAGTACTAAAGTGTTTTTGCGATCATAGACGTGTTGTCACAGCTTTTTTTTCACCTATTCATTGAATAAAATTGGATAGAAGGTTGTTTATATGGATGTGCTATTTTTTCTTCATAAGAATCAAAATAATGATTAATCGCATTTATTCCTCAAACTGCTCCAAGCCAGAAAGAAATCTCATTTAAAGGTTTCTTAGTAGCCTCTGGGGCAGTAAGCAGTGATGTCCAATCTCCCCGTAACATGCAAAGTACGTTACCCTTCTTCTTTTCTGCTTTAGTTCCCTTTTCTTCTCCCCTTTTTCTCATAGCTTTTCAAGGTCTTTTGTTTGTTTTCTTTACGTACCTTTTTTCCTCCTCTATCTGTCATTATTTCCAGGGAATTTTGGATTAATGTAATTTAATGTTTCCTGTGAAGTTGTGTAGGATCTAAATCATGAAGTCGTTCAATAGACAAAGTCTGTTACCTGACACACTTTTATTCCCTTGATGTTTCCACACATTTTCAGTCCTGGGGTGGGGCCCATCATCCTCACGTTTTCTGTCTTTTGTTATTCCTGCGAATTTCCCTGAACTAATCCCACTTAATGGCATACAGTCTAAATTACAGGACAGAGAGTTCTTCAGAGCTGACTGACACAAGCAAAGCAGGGCCCAGGAGAAAAGCAGAGAAAACAAAGCAGCTAAGGGAGCTGCTCTCTTTTTATTCCTTATATTTATTCTTGATGATCATAAGCCCCCATCCATCACGTTTTGTGTAGAGATGGGTTCCAATTTTCTGCAACCCCATCCTAAAATAGGCACTGTTTTAACTACGTATCTTCATTTGTTGTCAAATCAGGTCTTCCTTTGCAGCTAAAGACTCCTATTAGGAAACAACTTTCACCCCTATTTGCTTAATAATGTGCTTACCTGTCTTATTCCCAGAAAATACACACACACACACACACACACACACACACACACACACACCTCTTAATATTTTCTTTTTTAAGGCAACCTGCAGTTTCAAAGACTAGTAACTAAAGTTTCTTGCCATCATATGCAATGGTCCATAGTCCCTTGCAATGACAAGGGGGCTGAAATCTTTGGAAGTACAGGGCTTATTGTCTGGCTTCTCCCACAGTTCCTTGGAGGTTGCCACATACAACCCTCCTCACCTGTCAGATGCTTCTTTCTATCAGCTTCATAGCATCAGCCACAATACTGCTTACTACTCTGACTAGTTTAGGAAGATAACTAGAAGGTTTCCCTGAAGTCCTAGCTTAAGGTATTTTAACTGTTGCCTTCTGGGGATAGAAATCCTAGTTTTGATTTCCAAGCCAAAAAGGAGGGTATTAGGTTTTTCGTTTTTAAAATTCAGTACGTAGCGTTATAAATAAAGTTTCGGTGCCACAAAAGAAATAGCACTCAAATATAAAATTTTCTTTTTAATCCTCAGCAAGGCAATTTACTTTTATAGAAGGGTGCGCCCTCACAGATGGAGCAATCATTCTCAGTAAACTATCGCAAGGACAAAAAACCAAACACCGCATGTTCTCACTCATAGGTGGGAATTGAACGATGAGAACTCATGGACACAGGAAGGGGAACATCACACTTCGCGCACTTGGATAAGGGAGGCGAAGGAGTTCTTATCCCTGACACACGTGCTGCTGTGTCGTTCCCCTATTGGCTAGGGTTAGACCGCACAGGCCAAACTAATTCCAATCGGCTAATTTAAAGAGCGTGACGGGGTGAGTGGTTTGGCAGGAAAAATGGTTATGACAGAGCAGGTAATTGGAATGAGTCAGGGTGGAGTAGGTAATCGAAAAAGTTGCTTTATGAGGAAGTTATGTTTAAAAGTAGAAGGCAAAGAATTGAACATACTGACATATTGATTCTTTGAAGAGAAAATTTAGAACTCATATCTAACAATAGGAAGGGAATTTTAGGGTCAGCAAAGTTTATCTGTATCTCTTTAACTTTAAATTACATCACCTAGGTAGACTATTAGGAAGAACAGGTATGAATTGTTAACATAGTCATAAAAGTACTAGGTATATTAATTATTATTTTAATTTTAAAGCTTTCTGAAAGGTTAAGAGTGATATGACAAATATAAGTAAAAAGACTTACCTGCATGATGTAGCAGTAGACTTTAGCAGCTTTTAAAACTAAAGTGCCTCATTTCCCAGGGCCTCAGTTTACTTGACTGTAAATGGAGGATAATAGTTCTGAGGAGCCGGGCGCAGTGGCTCACGCCTGTAATCCCAGCACTTTGGGAGGCCGAGGCGGGCGGATCACGAGGTCGGGAGATCCAGACCATCCTGGCTAACAGGGTGAAACCCTGTCTCTACTAAAAATACAAAAAATTAGCCGGGCGAGGTGGCGGGCGCCTGTAGTCCCAGCTACGCCGGAGGCTGAGGCAGGAGAATGGCGCGAACCCCGGGGGGCGGAGCCTGCAGTGAGCCGAGATTGCGCCACTGCACTCCAGCCTGGGTGAAAGAGCGAGACTCCGTCTCAAAAAAAAAAAAAAAATAGTTCTGAGGATTAGAAGAAATAATTTATATAAAGGTCTACCATGTGCAAACATAAACATTTTCTATTGTTATTTAGCCAATAAGTTTAAATGACTCATACACACAGAGGACAGTGCTAGTCTTGCTAATGAGGACTAAGCTCTGATTTTTTTTTTCATCTTGCCCTAATTCCTATTTAAGCAGACCCTGTATATATTGTGACTTACTTCCCAATCTGACTCTTACTTTCCAACTATATGACAAAGAAGAAAGTCAAAACATTTTACCCCAAAATATGTTTCTTTGCTGTATTTTGAAATAGCCCTGCAAAACTGTCCTTTGTGGGGAAAAATTTGCATCTGTAAAGAATCTCTATTAACATAGCTAGCTCTTTTTCTTCCAGGTACTCCCACCTAAAGAGATTAACTAAGAGTCTAGTACCTTTTAAAGGTCTGAATAGGAAACACTTGTCATCCACTCTCTCTAAGGGCAGCCACTATAATACTTCAAAAAAGTCTTGGTCACCACAATCTTTTATCTTCACCTGAATATTTCCTTTCTATCATTCCAGGTCTTTAGACGAACTCAACCAGTCGTCAAGTGGAAAAGTTACCTATAGCCTGGAAGCTCCGGCTTTCAGTCGTCCTGCCTTTCTGGATCAAACCAATGTATTTCTTAAATGTGTTTGATTGATGTCTCATGCCTCCCTAAAATGTATAAAAACAAGCTGCACCCCAACCACCTTGGACATGTTCTCAGGACCTCCTGAGGGCTGTGTCACGGGCCATGGTCACTCATATTTGGCTCAGAATATATCTCTTCAAATATTTTACAGAGTTTGACTCTCTCTGTTGACACTAACAAACAGAATAATAGAAATAAATCAAACTCCTGTTCACACATTGTATTCACATATTGTATTCATACTACTGGATAAAAGAAAATATACAAAATTTCTCAAATATGATAGAAGACAAATTGTACCGGGAGCTCTTAAAGAGGTATCAACAGCTGCTGTGGGAACTGAAGCTTAGAAAGGGTAACAGTTCTTGGGGTTCTGGAAAGGTCCACGAAGGAGCTGAACTTTTTAATCTGAGCCTTAAAAGGAAAGGAGGTATGAGGTGGAAGTTTATTTATATAAATGCCAATTACACCCAGCAAACCAATAATATAAAAATGGTAGGAGTCGCCTAGACGACTGGCTCCAGGCAGTCAACATGTGCTCTTTATTATTTTCAAGACAGAGTTGAGACGAAGCATAAGGAGAAAAGACTGAACTGAACAAAGAAGTGATCACTCATATTACATACACACATTTCATTGTTAAAGGGATCATCTAGTTTTAATAGAGTTAGGAGAAAGTAGGTTGCCAAATTTAAAACAGTGTTCTTTTTGGAGTTTTTTTGCCATCAAAAAAGTAACATTTCCTTAGGTCATACAATAGAGTAATTCAAAAATAGGTGAATATGTATGTATGTATTTTTTGCATGAATGTGTTTATAATAGATTTTTTATGTGTCCAGAAATGTAACTTAGACTATCATGTCCTTACAGTCAACCAAATTTGTTTAAAATTACTTTATTTAAACTAATTTTCCAATTGCAACATGTGTACAGCTAATACCTTTTCTTCCATGCTGAGCTCTTCTGTAAGCTGTTTGCTAAAACGAAGCCTTATTTTTGATTCTCTGAAACTACTGCCCTGGCTTACACACATCTCCTATAACAGTCCATGATTTGAATACCACATGTGGAGGAAATGTTTATAAGTGAAAAATGATCTACTCCCAAACAAACTGAGCAGCATAGTCAAGGTCTTCAGAGGAAGAGGGGTGGGGGCTATAAAATAGAAGGGGCTCTAGGAGGCTGTTTCCCACTGCTAGCTGCATATGGATTCCAGAATCTACACTACGTTGATACTTATTACTGTCTCTCTCTCTCTCTCTTTTTTTTTCCAGACAAGGTCTTGCTCTGTTGCCCAGACTGGAGTGCAGTGGCCTGATCACCACTCACTGCAGCCTCGACCTCCCAGGCTTAAGCAATCCTCCCACCTCAGCCTCCTGAGTAGCTGGGACTACAGGCATGCACCACCACACCCGGCTAATTTATTATTCTTTGTAGAGAAGGGGGTTTCCCTATGTTGCTCAGGCTGGCTTCAAACTCCTGGGCTCAAGCGATTTTCCTGCCTTGGCATCTCCTGCCTTGCCAGGATTATAGGCATGAACTACCACACCTGGCCACTGTCTTAAGCCGGTATATCCAGCACACACACACACACACACACACACACACACACACACACTCACACAACGAACAGGTTAAATTCGATGCTCAAAAATACTATTCTGAATCAATGATGACGTTTTACTTTGTGAGGAGAGGAAACAGGAAATGATACAATCTAAAGTGACACCATTGTCCCAGCTGGAGTGGGAATACATGCGGAGTGAGAACATCCAGGGGGATCTAAGACTCTCTTCCTCCCAGCTTGGTCGAATCACCTGGACTTCTCAAATCTTGGTGTTCTTATATTTGATATTTTTACCAATATCAAAGGACTACTGTGAATATGAAATGGGATATTTTATGTAAAACACTTAGCACAGCTCCTGGTACAACGGATGTAAACTATCATTGTAAAAATCAATTATTAAGTATAAATAGCACTTTAATGACACTGCACAAATGCAGGACCCAAGTGTTGGAAAGATAAAGCAAGTGATGTAAGTTTGATCAAGTTATATGGGGAATTATATGTGGTAATTATACGAACAGGCGACAGAGAAATATTAGATAGAAGAGGGCAGTTCCTCGGCAAAGGCCCCACTCTCAATCCTGGATACCTGCAGCCCTAAATAAGGACAGGCTATCCTGTTTTTGTGCTATAAAAGTTGCCTTTTGGCCAACCACACTCCCTATCCTGTACCTATATAAACGATGAACCCCAGGCTCTAGAGGGAGATGAGGAGACAAGGAGACAAGCAGATGAACAGCAGAACGGCACAGCAGAGAAAGAGAAGGAGTGTCTGAGAACCAAAAGAAGTTCAGCTGGGGCAGTCAGAGAGGAGTTCGGCTGCTGGACAGCCAAACTCCAGGGGAAGATCCCACTCCATCCCCCTTCTAGCTCCCATGCATCCCACTGAGAGCCACCTCCACCACTCAATAAATCCCCAACATTCACCACCCTTCAAGTCTGTGTGTGACTCGATACTCCTGGGGACACTGGACAAGAGCTCATGACACAGAAAGTGTCACACAGGCCCATTACAGAAAAGCAGAGGGGGTACTGAGCTGGTTAACACTTAAGCAGTCTGTGGACAGCAGAGCTAAAAGAGCACTGTAACACTGGGGTCACAAGCACCCACCATTAGATACTACCATGGGGCCAGACCCCAAAGCGCTTGCCCTGGCTCCTGCACCTGCTCATCTGCACGCTCCCACTCCTGAAAGGGGTTTTCACAGTGGTGGTGTGGAGAGCCACACCCCTGTCACAGGCCCTGCAAGGGGAGCCAGGGAACTCTTCAGTTTCAGTAACAATACCCATTAATGCTACTATCTTAGGTGTTATATATCAGTTTTTACCCCAGAAGCAGATCTCTAATATGCTCTCCATTTCTCTTTCTCATTACAAAAATAATGAAAATTTCTGTGGTCAATTAAATAAATAATTCTGCTTGCAAAACTGTTAAACTAAGTTCTAGGGAAGTAAGAGCAACCCTAGGAATGGACTGTTAAGTATGAAGACACTTTCTTTTTTACTTTGAGAAAATCACCCTGCCAGTTTCTCAATTTATGTGGCTTCTCCTATAGTAATTGTAATATTTTAGCAGTTTTTGTTGTTGTTCTTGAAAATCTAGGTTAAAATTAGATGGTTTCTCAAATAGTTACAACTTACGCGAGGCCTTGATTTCTCAGTGTATTTCCTCCAAAAACCAATGTTCTCAGAATGAAAATGTTAATGCAATCATCATGAGCATCTGAGATTGTTCCTTTACAAAATCGGAGAGACGGTATGTTGAAAGTACATTGACCAGGTACATCTCACTCATTGTTGCTTAACAAATATCTCGGGGGGGGAAAGTAGTGGCAAAAGACCAGGTCGACAGAAACACTGAGAGAAATCATACACAGAGGAAGTGCTCCGTTTCCTTTGTTCTTTATGTGTTCTATAAATATTTCATGTATTTGTTAAAGCTGTGTTATTGCTGGAAGCCAGCCTTCTCCCTTGTTTAATTCTTCTCCCATCCTTGAAGGCTAGAAATGTTTGAAATATAGAGTCTGCATTCCTTGTACATGTTTTGTTAATAAACAACACGTGAAAATTAGGGATAAAAACTTCTTAAAAGGAGGAGAAAGAAAAATAACTAGGATGACTGGCAAGATAAAAGTCTCTCAATACCCTGGGGGTGACCTTGGGGCAATGACATTTATCAAAATTCTACGAATTGAAAATATGAGTGGTTGGTTCAAATGGGAATGAGAGTCAGCTTTTTCTTCTCATGGCTACGTTTGCCTTCCTTGGCCCATGTGGCAGGAAAGTCAGGCAGGTTTGAGAGGCTTTGTTAGAAAGCTGCCTGCGTGTGGTTCATCGCCAGTTGTGTTTACTTCAGTGCTAAAAGGGTATATTTCCTGTTTAAATAGTGTGCAACTTTGAGGGCATGGGACCTGTATTGGAAATGTCAACAAAACCATTTCACTCACTAACATTTTAAACCCAGAAGCTGGAATAATGGAAGAAATCAATAAATCAGAAATAAACATGGAATTTTCTTCCTTTGGAGACCTTAATGACCCTGTTGTTTCCATCTCATCTGGGTTGTGAATTGAACAGCAGTGGAAAGGTTTGGGCTTTGGTAGACATACATTTCAGCTTCTCTTTTTTCCCTTATGAACATGACGATGAGACTACTACCATTATTTTTCCTCTCAATATAATAGTATGTGTATTCTAGGACAGCATTAATCAGTTGGAAAGTTGTGATCTACTTCACATGGGTATAAAAATAGTGTAATCCAAATGTGGATACAAAAATTAACTTGCACAAATAAAAAAGTGCCAAAATCTACAACAAATTCCACACCTTGTTCTGTCTTTTGCAGAAAATAGCTATACCGTTTAATATATGCCAAACAATGTGTAACAAAATTAGCTCATTTATCTTCAAACCATTTTATAAATCTCCATTTTACTGAGGGGGAAATTGGGGTTCAGAGAGATTGAGTCCTGGTCAAAGTTCATAAAGCTGATACACATGGAAGTCCAAATTCCAATCTATGCTTGTCCGATTGAACACCTGAGCACTTAGCTGCTCCCATACATTCTCCAATTAGAAGTTATATGGCTGTACTTGCTTAGGAACAAGGCTGGTTCAACTCTTACAGACAAAGTCTTACTAAAGACATTTGAATCACAGAAGCTCAGGGGTATTGAATGCTAAGATTACCATATAATGCATAGTCTTTCAAACCATGATACTTTGTTGAATGAAAGAATGAGCTAATAAAACTTTCCTAGAGAAACAGGTATAAACCAAGACTGATCAAGATCAAGGAAAACTGGAATGCTTGTTCTTCTGCTTATAATCTTGGCTGTCTTATGGTTCATGAATTTTTTAGCATCATACTAATATTAGGAATTATAATTTAATTATATAATATATGTAATTATAATTTATATATTTATATAATTTATATGATTATAATTTAAGTTTGCTGTTAAAATCCAGATTTGTTTATATATATGTCTATTATCAGAGCTAATTCTTCAGTTAGGAATTATAATTTTCTTTTTACAGATTTACAAAGATTCAGAGGAGATAGTTTGAGTTGTAAAAGGGCAATTAATTGGGAAAAATTGGGATTCAATCCTAGGTTTTAAATATTACCCTTTGTTCTTTTCTTTTGTTTTTCTTGCTTCCTAAATGCCTAGGAAAAGCTTACCAACAAATTGCTGTGAAACCTATCTGCAATTATTTCAGTCATACAGAATTCATTAGTTCTCAAGAAGGAACTTTATTAGATAATCCATTTAGAATATTTCATCACGAGGGCATAAAAAACAAATACAACCATCTTGTTTCCCACTTCAGATTCTTAGAAGTGATCAAATGAAGCCAAGGTCAGTGCGATCAGCAGCCTGCTCTGACTGCCCTTCCTTTCAAACAACCCTCAGAACTGACATCCATCCACGATCAGCATTAGGAATCTTCCAGTAAAAGATGGCCAGAACACCACAAATCACCAAATGTTTGAGGAAAAGTAACACCACAAAAGTATTAAACTGAACAAACTGAAGAACATAAAAGAAATGTAGTCAGTAGGAATAAACAGATTTCCAAATGATATCATTAGAGAGATTGAGAATCTGCTGCATCCACAAAAATACATCAGCTATAGACATTGTAAATTCGTTTGATTTCCATAATAAAAGCTTATTAGCAGACAAGGGCAACATGAATGTAGCTGAGAAGAGAATTCATGTATTATAAGAATCAGTCAAGGAAGTCTCAGAATAGAGTTAAAGCTAACAAATAATCAACAAGAAGGGATGCAAAATATGAGGAAGGCTTAATTGACTTTGTGGCTAGATTAGAAAATTTCAGTATTCGCTTAAGGGAGATCCAGAAGGCTTGAACTAGGCTTGATACGAAAGGAGGAAATAATTCTTAAGGCTTAAATAAAACCTAAGTGTTTGATTTAAAATGACATGCTAAGAGCCACACAACATAAATAAGGATATATTCCCTTAAACATTTTTAAGACATTTCAAAACAGTAATGACAAAAAGAGAATTTTAAATGCTTTTGAGGAGCCTAAAAAATACAGGCTCAACAACCAATGTTTTTTTCTTTACTGGGAACTCTTGACCCTAAAAGACAATAGGGTATCTTTTTCAAATTCCTCATTAAAAATTTCGATCCTAGAAATCCATCCCTGACTGTTTGCTAGAGATTCTCTCAATTCAGCAGAAATATAACTCTAGTGGTTTAAAAAAAGTTTTCACTTAACAAGATGTTTCACATTAAGGCAACCCAGAGCTGATGCAAAAATTTCTCAATGCCATTAATATCCAGTAAGCTCCTTCTATCCAAGGATCACTGTTCTGTGGATGTGACTTTTACCTTCACAAGGCATCTAATGGCCATGGGATGACTGGCCGTTCTTTCACATCTGCATTCCAAGAAGGAGGAAGAGGAAAATAATGGGAAAGCAGTTGTGCCTATATTGGAAACTATATTCAATACTGTGGCTATATTGAAAGGCAAACTTTCCTAAACATGCCCAGATCTGTACCTACAACTGTCTGTGACCAGACCCATGTTATAGGCCCATATTTCAAAAAAGGTGGGGAAACCTAGCTTTTAGTAGGATGCATTTCTACTATCAACTAAGTTGGAGTTACAGTCACAAGGAAAACTGTCTGAGAATGGATATTGAATAGGAATTCAGCAGGGTCTGTGCATGGCTTTCCTTAGTGTGGCTCACTAATTCTTCTATTAATGAGAACTAATTTCACATGCGCTTTTTAAAGCACCTTAACATAGACTTAGTGCATGTAAAGCTTACTGGTTTTGCCTTCAAGTTTATTTTATAGATACTGACAATTAGCCATGTCTTTTCTTTATATTTTTCTTGATGGAGAAAATGTTTTTTTATCTTTCCTCAGCTACTCCATGAAAAGTCACTGAGGCAGGTCTTCAATTTGCTTGCTCAAATCTACCTTATTCCTAAGGATTTGTGCTTTTCTGCCTGCCTATGAGGCTCACAATTAAGTCACTTATTCAGATCGAGAATCTGGAAGTCTAGTCATGGTGCCAGGCTTCTAAGTCATCACATGAGTTCAACTTCGGCTAACCAGATACAGATGGTGATGCTTACTAGAAATTTCATGGAGCCATGCAGACCAAATGAATCCTGGATGTGCTAGAATTGTGAATTCTTGGGCATGTTACTTAATCTCATCTTTCTAACATGCAGATGGAGAATCTCATGCTTGTCTTCTACTATTATTGTGAGCAACAATTAGGTAACAAGTGTAAAATTACCTAGTAGAATGCCTAGCACACAGTAACAGCCAAAAAAGAGAAATAATTGCCCTTGTTGCTGTTGTTATTTTTACTGCTCACCCGAGATGACACCGGGTTACTTTGTGTGCAATTTTTAAGTTGCAGGTTTCAAAATTCCATCACCCTCAATGGCCCTACTTATATAAACAGGTTTTGATTTCTTTTGCATTGTGGTGTTACTATGCCAATATCCTAAGCTAGTGTTTAAGGACTGTGACCCTATCTGGAACTTCGGTGAATAGAATGAGTGCCTAACTTTCTGGCCAGCCCTCTTCTGCAGACTGTACCTACCTGTCCCCTAGGTATCTCACCACTGGCCTGGCCCCTCTTCTGCCTTGTACATAGTTCAGAAGAAGCCTGAGGGGCCATTTTTAAAAAAAATAAATAGGCTTGGGTTTGCCGTTCCCTCTGGAGACTGTGCTTTGATGTTTTGATGGTTTGAAGTTCATGTTTGCCTCTGGGTTGGTTACGATGTCACCACAGTTCTCAAGTTAGGTTGTGGAATCTGGACCTTTGTACTCTGCTTAATGTTACTGTGTGATCTATCAGCATTGCATCCAAACAGGCTAAGTCATGACTCACATGTTGTATACTTGTGAAATTGGATTCTTTGCATATAAACACAGGACTTTTAATTTATCCCTGTTTAATCAATTGCATCTATTTATGTTAAATGCCTGCAGTAGGTAGAGTATCTTATTCTTTGGCACTTTCAGCTTTGTATCCAGCCTATATTTGATAAGAATGTCCTATGCATGTATATCTAAGTTACTGATGTAAACACTTAGCAAGACAAAGCCATTGACAGTGCCCAATAGCATACCAATCAGAAGGTTTCTCCAGAGAGAGATGTATCATTTCAAAAGCACATTTACTTATATTTGTATAGGAATAAGTGTATAATAGATTCAGATTTCCATGCGTCTTTTTTCTACTATAGGAGAACAACTAAAAAACTTTAAATTTCTGGATTATGTTTTGACTTCCGTCAGTTCCAAGATACTTACGTGTTTTGGGTTTTACTAGGCCAGGTATTTTGAGAAAGTACCCAGCTCTAGATTTAATAGTAACTTCAGACCTAAATTTGCCTATTATACAATCATATTTTATTTCTTTAAATTCTAAAGTATCAATTTTACAAATAGATCAGATTTTTCAATGGAATTTTCGTAATTGTTGGAAGAAAACTTATCTGAACTTTGTACTTACCTGAATCCAAGAAATTTTGTCAACTGATAAAAATCAGTACATTAATAATTTTTATTTTATTTTATTGTGGTTAGAACATTTAACCTGAGAATGAACTTCTCAAGAAATTAAGTTTAAAATACATTATTGTTGGCTACAAATACAATGTTTTATAACATATTTCTAGAGCATATTCATTTTGCTTAACTGAAGCTTGCTGCCTGTTGATTAGTAACTTCAATGTCCCCCACCCCCTGGCATCCACCATTCCACGCTTTGATTCTAGGAATTAGACTACTTTAGGTACCTTGTATAAGTGAAATGATGCACTTTTGCCTTTCTGTGACTGGCTTATTTCACTCAGCATAATATCCTTAAGGTTCATTCATGTTGGGGAACATTACAGAATTTCCATCTTTTTCAGTCTAAGTAGTGCCCAATTGTAGGTATTTGTCATATTTTCTTCATTCATCTGCTAATGGCCATTTTTCTCTTTTTAGCTAACCAGTTATCTTAATAGCAGATAGATATAGCTAACTCTACTTTGTGAACATTTGTAGTGCTTTAAATAGAATTAATTAGTTATAAACTTTATTTTGTTTAATCCTCACAAGAATTTACAATGAAGCAATTAGCTCAGTGAGGTGGAGTAGTTTATCTAAAGTTGCACAACTAGTGAGAAAAAACTAAGGTTTGAACTCAGGTAGGCTGACACCAGAACAATTACAACTAATTACTTAACCATTTGTATTTTATATACAATATTTGTGTTCAACTTTAGAACAGTTGAAGTGGAATTTTGTTAACTTGTTTAGCTTTTCCAACATAAGAGACTTTCTCTGGAAATTCCTGGGCCAGATGTGGTGGCTTATGCCTGTAATCCCAATACTTTGGGAAACTGAGGTGAGAGGGTCCTTAATCCCAGGAGTTTGAGACCAGCCTAGGCAAGAGTGAGACCCTGTCTCTACCAAAAAAATAAGAAAAAAAAAATGTTAGCTAAGCATGGTGGCAGGCGTCTGTAGTTGCACCTGCCTAGGAAGCTGAGGTGAGAGAATCACTTAAGTCCAAGAGTTCAAGGCTGCAGTGAGCCATGATCACTCCACTACTAGAAGAAAAGTCCACATCAATACCTGTAGCATAAAAATATAAGAGAGGATATTCTCCTCTGAGGCCGCTGAGGTATGTCATTGCTTTTGTGTTTTGAATGACTTCAATATAAAGATTGAGCACAATAGCATAGAAAGGGCTTGCTAGGATTTCAAGTCTAACTTTGTAATGAATCTGATGCTTTGTTATATAGTGGATAGATGTAGAGATAATAGGGATGGCTGTCTTATTGCTAGGAACAATGGTTTTCTTAGCATGACTCTTTATCCCTATACGCCATCAAGGATTATACTTCCTAGTCCTGGTGACCAAGCTGGAAGCTGTCTCTCCAGCCTCCCTCCCAGCTTCCATCCTCACAACAGCCTCATCAGAGCCTGACTCAGGATGGGGAGTTTGCCTTTCTTTCTTTGGGGTGGCAGCCGTAACAGTTGTTGCTTATGACATTGATAGTGGTAGAGGTGGAAGTTGCAGAAAAATTCATGCTCTTTGTGTGTTAAATTGCAACGGAACAAGCTTATAGCCTTAGAATTTAGGTTGGTGGCCACAACAATGAGATGCACATTGCATTGTGCATTGTTCCTGGCTGCTAAATTTTGAGTCTGATTTTCCAACACCCCCCAATATTTCTGTGAGGTACCCAATATTGTTTCAATAAACTAGAAACAGAATGTGGAGTATTGGTTAAGAGTATAGGCCCTGGGGCTAGAATCCCTGAAAATAAATCCCCGCTCTCCACTTCTTGTGACCTGGGGTAAGTAAGTTAATCCCTGAGTGTCTAAATTTCCTTATCTGTAAAAGGGAATGATAATAGTGTGGGAATTTGATGAGTATGTAGTATTCAGAAGACTCAATGGCAGGCAGAAAGCATTCCATAATTGTCTCTTATATTATGAGGCTAATTTTCTTGTTAATCAGGCAAAGTCTGGTTCTTACAACTAGGAACTATGACTGATAATTATTAATATTTCCAGCTTTAATGAGGAAACTGAGGCTCAGAGGAATACTTCACATTATAAATGTAAAGAAATGTGGATGCAAGAAATCAAGAATAAAATTCAGATTTATCCTACCCTCAAACTCACTTCAGTTTGTTTTATTCCCTGAATTAGTATAGGATTACTTAAAATATCCTTATACCAAACAAATAGAAGTAACTTACTTCAAGTGCAGTTGAATGGGGAAAGAGGAAGATTGGATAGAAAATTTTCTTTTAACTCTGTCACTATTACATTTAGGAGACCTCTTATCAGACTGAAATTTCAATCTCCAATAAGACCAGGAGAAAAAAAAAATGTCTGTGTACATAAGATATGGCATGAATCCAATAACTTAACACTGTTAAAACTGTCTATCAGTTAATCCTATTATATAGCTATTTAGTGCCCTAGAAGCAGACGTGATTACTAAAAGAGAATGTGTGTAGTTTTTCTTTAAATTTTTTTTCTTCCATCTCATTTTCTTGGCTTCAGAATTCAGTAAGCTGCAAATCTCCACTTTATTTCTGATACGAAATGTAGCAAGGTTAGCAGAAACTCTTGATATACGGGCTTATCTTTCCCCCTTACACTCACCAGGCAGAATTTCATCTCTTTTGCTGTGGCTGCAAAATAAAATGCATGTTCCAAATGAAACGGTCAAGCATTTCACATTTGAGCTAAGCTTCTTTTGCCATAGTCAAAAGCACTTTGCATGTCAATCAATGAAATCATCAGAAATGGGCAATCATTTTCCATCTGACATGTTTTCCTTTGTACAAGCCACGCTACAAATGAATATATTTATCTTTTCTAAATGTTCCTGTAATTTCTCTAAGGCCATTGTTGATGATTTGATGGAAAACACAGGAAATTGTCTTTTATACTGTACATTGTAATTGCACCATTTACATACTTTATACAAAGCTAATCATTATGTATTATATACCAAATGCTTTTTTAATTGCTTCTTTTAGAAACTGAAAATTTTTTATTCTTTTCTCTTCTAAATTCACTTTTTAATTTTAACATAGAATATCAAAAATAGCATTTCCATTATTTTTTAATTGCATGTAACATTGAATGTTTTAAATGTATACATCTTAGTAACACAATTTCTCCATTTCAGACTGTGTTATTTTTCATTTATCCTTATGATCACCAACAAGACATACATTTGGCAAACAAAACTGATAAATTCTCAGTTTATTAAACCAAGCTAACATAAAGTATTTTAAATATTCAACTTCACGAAAAGCAGTTGTAAAATACATGTGTGCAGTAATATTTGGTTAAGTAATACTCTGGTAGTAGAGTTCATCGTCTTTTTCTTGTCCCTGAAGAATAAGACTTTGCTATTTGTAGTGTGTTTAAAAATATATAAAGGGCTTTTACACTGATTTTCTTAATTCCAACAACAACTATATAAGCTGTATAGAGAGGATTTTATTGTTACATTATCAGTTGAGAAGATGATGACTAGAGAGGTTAAGCTGCATTGCACTACTCCCTAAGGGTGTGAAAAATGCACAATAAATGTCAAAGCTGGGACTTGAATCCATTATTCTAAAGTCTCCATTCAGTGTCCTTCCTACTACAGCACTTTTTTTTTTATTCTCTCACTGAGTTCATGTGAGAGTTTGAAGTGAAATCAGTTGCTTTATCTCAAGGATCCTGCTCTGGCTGCCAACCTTTCTGTAGAATATACAATGCTATGTTTCTAGGCTCACCTGGCGCAAACCCTGTCTCAGCCTTCCTTGAGCTGAATGTATGTTTTATTTTCCAGCCTCTCTCTTTGTAAGTCCTGAGGGAATACAGTGTGCATAACACAGTGCTGGCACCAAGTAGATGTCCAATATCTGTTTGTTAAATGAATAAGTGATGTCTGGGCATGCTTGTAATCTTGTGGAAAGAATACTCAACCCAGATTCAAAATATTTGACACTATCTGTGGTCACAGGTTTAAGTGACCCTTTTGAGTTCTGTATCACCACAAAAACTGATATATTATTAAAAGGTGACATTTTATAAGTAGGCTTATTGGTCTTGGCACTGTTTTTGAGTTAAAATAAAAAACAAAACAAGAACAACAACAGTACCCTTTCCTTCTTAATTTTTGGATGAGCAATACAATCTTTTGCCATAGTTTAAGAAAAGTCCACATCGATACCTGTACCATAAAAATATAAGAGAGGTTATTCTCTTCTGACGATGCTGAGGTATGTCATTACTTTTGTGTTTTCAATGACTTCACTATAAAGATTGAGCACAATAGCATAGAAAGGGCTTGCTAGGATTTCAAGTCTAGCTTCGTAATGAATCTGATGCTTCATTATATGGTGGATAGATGTAGAGATAATAGGGATGGCTTTCTTATTCCTAGGAACAATGGTTTTCTTAGCATGACTCTTCATCCCTATAAGCCATTCAGGATTATATTTCCTAGTCCTATTTCCCTTCTGGCTCAAAGTGACATATATGAAATACCAAATTTTCATTTATGTCTGCATTATCCCTTCACAAAATCTTCAGAAACTTTTTTTGTCATAGTTTAAGTCCACATTAATACCTGTAGCATAAAAAGCCTTTTTTCAGAAAAAAAAAATGTAGATTTAGACATGATTTTCCTCTTTAAGGAATAAAGTATTTGTAATCAAGAAATTAACTCAATGGCTAGAGTTTAATGACAACTAAGAATAAAATGACAAGAAATCTCAAATAATATTTAGAACTCATATGTATCTACTATGAGGCACACATTTAGACCAATTCTGCTTATTTGAAAATGTATTTTAAATGATTACATACAATTATGAAATGATAGCTAGGTGTCTAGTATGAAAATTAGTAATTCTTATTCATATTTATTATTATTTTTTAAAAAAATTAGAGACAGGATCTCCCTATGTTGCCCAGGTTGGCCTCAAGCTCCTGGGCTCAAGCAATCCTCCCACCTAGGTCTCCCAAAGTGCTAGGAATACAGGTGCGAGCCACCACGGTTGGCTGGTGATTTTTTAATGTAATGATTCTCTTAATATGTGAAACTCTCTGAAATTCCAGTTTTCTCATCTATAACATAAAATTTTAAGCTAGATGATTTGTTTAATTCTTTCAGACTCCAAACTACAATGATTTAACTCTCTTCCAAAAAATGCAAAGTTATTTTACAATAATAATGTTTTATAAAGTTATTTTCTTCTCCAGTTTCTCACATAATTCCATGAGAATGTCTTATGAACTCTTGAAAAACTTCATGAAGCCTGTCATTCATATAATAATCAAGTACTAATAGTGCATTAATTATGTAGAAGACACTATATACTACAAAATGCCCGAGGAAAAATAAATCATTGATACCTTTAAGGAGCATACATTCTAATTTGAGAAATAAATACAGGAAAAGTTAAATATGTAATCATTATCTAAATGATGTCATAAGGAAGTTAACAAATCTGATGTAATTGTAAGTGCAACAGGAGCTGAGTTCATAAGAAAATGAGCCATTTGGGGTTGAACTATGGACCCAATAGTTCTCATGAAATAGGAGATTTGGTCTGTGTCTTGAAGAATGGGAAGAACTGAATAGGTAAAGAGAAGAGCCATGACAATCATAGATAGCTAGTAGCTGTAGAGCTTTTACAGTGTGGTGGGTGCTTTTACACGGGAATGTGACGAGATGTTATAACAAATATTTTTATTCCTATTTCAAATGAGGAAAGCAGAGGCATCAGAACTGAAGCTCACATTCTGGTCTCTGTTCTCCAGTCTTCCACTCTTACCTCTACTTTAAACAGAAGCCTGAATATGTATCATTTCTTAATTTTATTATTATGATTTTTTTGGAAGAGATTGTAGAATTAATTAGTATCTTAATTGCAAACTCTTTTTTTTTTTTTTTTTTTTGAGACGGAGTCTTGCTCTGTCGCCCAGGCTGGAGTGCAGTGGCGTGCTCTCGGCTCACTGCAAGCTCCGCCTCCCAGGCTCACGCCATTCTCCTGCCTCAGCCTCTCCGAGTAGCTGGGACTACAGGCGCCCGCCACTACGCCCGGCTAATTTTTTTTGTATTTTTAGTAGAGACGGGGTTTCACCGTGGTCTCGATCTCCTGACCTCGTGTTCCGCCCGCCTCGGCCTCCCAAAGTGCTGGGATTACAAGCGTGAGCCACCGCGCCCGGCCTTAATTGCAAACTCTTATTCCACATTATCTTTTTCATACAGATTCCTGTGGTATTACTATTCTTATTTAACAGAAGAAGAAGCCAAGGCAAAAGCAATTCTAAATAGAAATCCAAATCATGAGTGTGGAAACCTGTAAGGCATTAGGCTGTGAATTTTGTCAGTTTACAGGAAGAAAGACATCCAGAAAGGTTGATTGTACAGCTTCTCTTTCACATATAGTCAGCTTTTATCCTTTAGACCCTAAAGAGTTCATAAACCTTTATGCATCCTTAACATACGTGCAAGCACTAATGTACCTAACTAGGAACTCTAATTATCGTTATTATTTAGAAATCAGTAAGTGGTTTTCAAGTGCTGGCCTTGTGCCAGGTGTCAAGCCCATTGTCCCCTCATAATTAAGACTAAGCAAGAGTTGAATATTTTTTATAACTACTTACCCAAATGTGCTATAACTACTAGGAAATTTCAGTTCTAAATATCAGCTCTGTTGTAGGTAGAAAAAAATCTTTAAATAACAGACAATTCTCTCTTAACATCATGTAGGAAATTCTAAAGGTCAGATTGCTAGCTGAATGTCTGCCTTCCTCCTGGAAAACAAAGTGTGGGCTCTGGAGGAGGATGTGTTAGTAGCCATTGTGTACATTTACAGAAAATGACAGGAAAGGAATTTTATGCAATCAATAGTTGGACTCCTTGAAAACTCTAATCAGGGACTAATGAAAGTCCCAGGCCTTCTCTCAATCAAAAGAAACAAGGGAAGTGTCATTTTGACATCAAGAACTATCTTCTACAGCCTTGAAGTAGTTTTCTTAATAAGAACACAAAGCAGGAAATACAGAGGAGGTTGGGGAGCGGGGAAACAAAATTTCTGCAGTAGCATGTGATCCATTTTAACCCTTATTTCCCTGATACTAAAAATTTCATAATGTACTTTTATAATTTCACATTGAAGAATTAGTTCATGGTATAAATTTCTTTCTAAAATAAACAATTTCTTTTTCTAATGAAAACATTTTGTTTAGGTCTACATATCAATGAAAGCTTTTTTCATGTATTTAATCAAATGATTCAAATAGGGTCCATCATAATGTGGATGAGCTAATGTGAAAGGCTCCTGTGTCCAAGGATCTTTTTAATACTCCATTTTTTTTTAGCAGCACAGAATTTAGTATACAGCACCTCTACTTTAATACTTGACATAATAGTCAAAAATAAGTATTAAAATTAGTATGAAATTTGTATAGTGTTTCCTTTTGTGAAATTGTTTCAGACTCACTGGGGGTAGTACTTACGTATTTATCCTAGCTTGAAAAGATGACTGTTCATAAAGGAACCTTTTACACTGGGTATTCCATCTCCCTTTGCAAAATGTATTTGAGTGTGAATAGGAACTTTCAAACAATCTAAATAGATTTTTCCTTCCATATGCCTCAGGAATACTGCAGGAACTATTTGTCTATAGCAGTGGTTCTTAAACATGCTGGTCTCAGGACCCTTTGCACTTTTAAAAATTACTGAGGATCTTCAAAGCATTTTGTTTATGTGGATTATCTCTATCAATATTTAATTAAAACAGAAATAGTAATTTAAAAATAACAATAACAAATCCTTTCCATGTGAACATAAATAATATACTTTTGTGGAAAATATATTTTCCAAAACAAACCAGAAAACTTGGCAAGAATAGTGACATGCTTTTACATGTTTACAAATCCTTTTAAATGTCTGTATTAATAGAGGACAACTGGTTTCTTACATCTGCTTCTGCATTGGATCTATTGAGATACATTATTTGGGTTGAAATATATAAAGAAAATACAGGCTCACATAGATTTTTAGTTGGAAAAGGGAGGTAATATTTTAAGCCTTTTGAGATATTTCATGTATTCTTCCTTGATACTTCATCAAAATTTGACAAGCAGTAGTTTCTTAAGGTTTAGTTGCACTATGAAATCTGTAAACATATCAATCAATATTTTGAACTCTATTAAATTAAAATCCATTGATTTAACTTGTGCTTTGAATAGATATTTTATCAGGTATAATTTTGTAAAATCATTCATTGGTCATACAGAAAGGTCACTAACTTATAGATCCTCCTTATGTTGACATCTTTCATTATGCAGTATCTTTAAAAATTATTAATATTATCATGGTTTCATTCAAAAAATCTTTAGGTAGTAGAAGCTGTGGAGCTCATAGTAGTGGATACAAGATTTCTAAAATTCTAATTTTTACTTTCTAGCTTGAATTTTATCACTAGCAACAAATACTGTCAGTTGTTTTCTTTGAGGTGACAGGCTCATTTTATTTATTTTTGAGAAAATATTGGCCAGATATAGATATACAAATCTAAATAACCCCAATTTGTCTGCTTGACATTCATTTAAGAAAAAATGGTGCTCCATGAAAAAAACATCTAGATTAGTTTGCAGTTGAAGAAATTACGTTAGTACTTTTACTTGTACAATAATTTCTGTGTGTGCACCCAACAGAAGTGCTCTATGCATACTCCAATTTTATCACATAAAGGTTAAAATATCAAATGTTCTCAAGGACGAATATTGAATAAAATCAATCCTAGTTGCTGTTTAATCAGACATCCTTGAGTGAAAGTGGCAATTTTTAAAAAGCTGATTGTGTACTGAAGAAGACTGCAATAAATATAGTACGAATTGGTGTCACTTCCCTGATTCATTGTAAGGCTTGGCAGTTTCACACACCATTGCTTTTTGCATCATCACTGCAAATGTCAACACAATGAAATAGAAAAATAATGCCATTATATCATTATGAAAATAGATTTAAACTCACAGACCTTTTGAAAGTGTCTCAGGAGCTCCCAGTAGTACACAGATGGTACTTTGAGACTGCTGATCTGTAACGTGAAAATATTATAACCTCAAACGCTATCATTCAAAGTTCATTAGTGTATGAATTATATGTGAGTTAGAAGATTTCTATTTGTAAATATATGTAGATATACAATACATGAAAAATAGCTCATAAAATTTTATGGAGGTTGAAAATTTTATAAGACTAAATACAGCTAGGTTTTATTAAAGTTTAAAATATTTCTATTTATTATTTTATTAAGATATTTTAAATTTACAGTTAATACTCCCTGAATTTTTTTCTTCAGGTTATGAAAAATACAAAGTAAAAAAGTGTTTTCTAAGACATCCCTGGTTGTTCACACCAGAGAGTTAAATAAAATATTATTCACCCCTAATGAAACATAAGTGCTTCAGATACGAACTTAATATCCAGAAGTTAGACCACTCCATATTAATAATATTATATTTACTTTCCAGTTACAAATGAGAACTAGTTTTATAATTTCATTTTAATTAGTTCACTCCATGATATTTTGGGTCCCTGAACTGAGTGGTCAGTGTACAAAGATAAGGTACAACTTCTGCCCTTAACATGTTTATTGCAATACAGTGTTGGGTATACTCTAAGGTGGTAGGTACTATAATAAAACAAAAATGCAAAGAACTATGTAATTACAGATGCAGAGGGAGTAAGAACTCCACACGGAAAACAGAGAGAGCCACACAGAGGAGGACAAACTTAATATTGATTTTTGAAAGACAAGTACTTAAAATAACAATTACCACTTCACTTATTATGTGATGGATGCTGTTCCAAGCAGTCTGCACTTATTTACTCACTTAGTTCCTATACAGGTTGAGTATCTGAAAAGCTTGGGGCCAGAAATGTTTCTGATTTCAGATTTTTTCAGATTTTGGAATATTTGCATATACATAATGAGATATCTTGGGAATGGGACCCAAATATAAACACAAAATTCATTTATGTTTCATATATACTTTATACACATAGCTCAAACATGATTTTATAAAATATTTTTAATGATTTTGTACACCAAACACAGTTTGTGTTAAGTGCTTTTGTGTGGAATTTTCCACTTGTGGCATCGTGTTAGAGCTCAAAGGTTTGGATCTTAACGCATGCCAAATTTTGGGTTTTTGGGTAAGGGGTGTTCAACCTGTAATAACCCAATATGATTAGTACAATTATTATCCCAGTTTTACAGGGGTTGAATCTGAGTCACAAGTGATTAAATGAAAACCTATTCATGGTCAAACAGCTAGCAAGTATTGTATCCTTATTTGAACCCAAGCAGTCCAGCTTTAGAGTTTGTGCTTTCAATAATTGTATTGTTCTAGAGTCTAAAACTACATTGAGTCTAAAATTAACCTAAAAATTACTCAATAACTATTCTGGGATCTATATGTTGTACACTAACATCCCTTGTGTGCACAGAAGGAAAGGACATGCTGGGTGAGAAATGACGTAGTCTGGTGAGAATTCATGATATTCTGCTCTGGTTCCACTATGACATAGAAAGCAAAGTCTTCTTCCTTGGAAGAAAAGACAAATAAGGAGATGTGAGTGTTGGACTTGAGTAGATACTTAAAGACTTAAAATAGTTATAGCAGTGTATGCAGAAAGGAAGTAACTACCCACAAATACAACTAAAATTTAAGATCTTATATATTTAGTGACCCAGGTCCACATTGTTACTGATTTTCTTCCACAGATCTCAGAAACTGAGAAAATATGGATTGGCCCAGGGTTAGTAATAAAATAGGAATCATGGATATTTTCAAAGAAGTGCCTAAAATCATGGACTTGGGTTTGGGCAGAATAGAAAAAGTCCTGACAGAGAAAATGCTGAGCTCTATTATTTTACTTCTGACTTCTCTAACTATGAAAAGGACGTTCAGTCTGGAAATGGCAGAGAAACATTGATCAAACAAATATTGAAGTCCAAGGTAAATGGAACTATTGTTAAGAGTGCATAGAGTTTCCAAGTGAATGCATGTTGTCTGTTCCAGAAAATAAATGAGAATAAGTTTCCTATCTGAAGTCTGACTGCCCGGGTTCAAATGATCATTCTTGTGATAGTAAGTAAATTGTTTAAGCTTTCCTATACACAAAATGAGAATGATAGCTGTAACTTACGTCTGAGTGTTATAATAAGGATTAGCTGATTAAACCATGACATGTACAGATTAGTTCTTGGCATAGAATAAGGCCTTAATAAGTGCCCGCTCTTATCACTAATATTGATGTTATTATCATCATAGACTAAAGGAATAAAGATGAAGAGTTGTCAGATGAAGAATTCACTATATGATAGCTTTTAAGACAGTCAATCAGAGTCTGACTACTTCAAAAATAGCTTAAGTACATTACTCTAGAAAAAAGAAAAAATTGTAAAGAAGAATTTCTGGTATGTAGGATCTTGTAATTAGAAGCAGAGGAGGAATGTATTTCTTTGTCATCTCTCTGAGTTAGTCCCAGTAAATTTGAATCTTGTGTGTAAATTGTTGTTTGTATCCCTAAATAAAAATACAGAGCTTATATTTCTGTAATTCTTCAAAGTGTATGAAATTTTTCCCTAGAATAAAAATAATAAAAAAGTGCAATGAATAGCTACTAAGCCCAGTAAAACTGCCAAAGCAAAGCTAATGCAAGCTTTCTGGAATCTGTTCTACAATCGCCAAACATGTCTTATATCCTCAGAAGTTTAGCTGAATAATCCTTCCTTATGCTGGCCTTAACTAAAACCTGGCTCTTCTCAGATTTGTCAGAATCTGTTACTTTTCCCCCCCAACAACTATGAATACATGGATCAATCTGCGGTCATATGATGCTTATGATTAATTATCCGAGTCTCATAGTATCAATGAAATAGACAAGGATTCTTCATCTATTTGACTGAGTTGTTAAAAATGTTGTGGAAAATAGGTAATGTCTATAATCGCATGGTGGCTAAAACAGAAGAAAGCTAGTTGAAGGTGAGTAATACCAATAAAACAGCTACCATGTACCAGGTATTGTTTTAAGTGATTCACATACATTGCTACTATTAGTAAGTAGGTACTACTGATTTTTCTCACCTTAAGAATTAGAGAGCTGAGTCCGAGAAAGATTGTACAATGACCTAAGGTTTTAGAGTAAGGAAGATGTCAGGATTATAAAATATGATTATAATTACACACCTTATGGATAATCTTTCTGTAGTACAAATTTCTGCTACTATAATGGGATCCAGACTATAATAGAGTTTTTGTTTTTACATTAAAATATGCATGATCTAAAAATTCAAACAGAAATTAATAGTTCCTATATTGTAATGGCTTCACAGTACCCCAAAACAGAAATGTCACTGCTTTTTACTCTTGGTAGACTTCTTGCCATCAATAACTTAAAATTCCTTTTGTTTGGTTTAAATCATCAGAGTATGATCCATGCGGGTCCTTCAAGACATGCTCAGCTACTAAAACCTATCAGTCTGCAGACTGCTTCCAAGAAGATATTTTAGAGGTAAATGTAAAACCTCATCGCTTTGTCAATCTTATGAACTCTTGCAGAATTCTGTTTTACACAGCCCTCTCACCTGACTGACTTTTCTACTTAATCCTTGCTGGAACAGAGTTGAGCCATCCCTCAGTCAGAGATAACACTGCACTTCCAGCAGCCTCCCAGACCCTAAGCTAATTTTCTCTCACCCTTCGAATCTGTAACAGAACTATTTTATTAGGCATCTATCTCTCTTTCAAACTTTTGACTCAATCTGGACAAACTCCCTTCAGGAGCTGCTCTTGATTTTCAAATTTTTGCTGACATTGTAATGGTTATAAAAGAGAAGTGTCTTACTATGTACTACAGTGCTTTAACCTTAATAAAAAGAGACTGATTTCTGAAATCGAGGTTTCCATTTCAATATACCATCCTCCAGAAAATGGAGTTGCCAGTAAAACTAGATAAGCTAAATATCTTTGGTCATATGTAGACAGTGTTCATGTCGAGCAAGCTTTCTCTTCCTCTGTTTTTTATGTAAATACAATATTTAAATAGTCATTAAATTTTCTTAGTGTGGGGAGGTAAGCCTATGACTGTCGTAGGAGTTTCTCATGAACATGTAGACTTTAAGCAAAGCAGTCGATGTAAATAAATCAATTTTCAAACTTATACAATCTTTATTATGCCTAAAATCTGATCATTTATGGGGAAATTATTCGCTCATATGTATTATCTCTTTTCTTTTAAATCATAGTGAGGAACTTTTTATTTCTATTTCTTGATCTTTGCCCTATATTAGTTAATATGATAAGATTATTGGGGAATTCAAATGACAGTATTAAGTAGTGACTAAAATATTGCACGTATGAAAATCTAGAATTAAAGTTTAGATATGCTGTCCTCCAGTTTAGTAAAAGCTATCTTCTTACCTCTGCCCTTTTACAAGGCATAAATTAATGTTATATGTGAAGGTTCTATAGGATAGTAGACTGGGAGCCCAAGAGTCAATTAAAATAATCTGAAATTGGATATCAGGAGTGTAAAATCTGGAAAAACTGCAGTTAAGAATTTTTCTGTTTCTTTGTTTTTTGAATAAAATTAAATTTGAACCTAGAAAATATAATTACTATCAACAGTTAATACATAGCAAATTAGAAAATGTTACAAGAAGAGTTAGCCATGAGCAGTGTGAAATAATTATTTCTAGGGCTATCTGTAAACCTAGGAATTCAGGCATTCGTAAAAGGAAAAAATAATGAATTGAACTTCATCACAATTAAGAATTTTGTTCTTTGAAAGACCTTGTTAAGACAATGATAAAAAAAAAAAAAGCCACAGGCTGAAAGAAAGTAGATGTCAATCAATATTTCTGATGAAGTATTTATATCCAGAATATATACAGAACTCTCAAATCTCAATAATAACAAAACAAAAAATTGTATAAAAATGAGCATAACATCTGAAAGACACTTTACCAGATAATTTATGTCAATGGCAAACAACCATATGAAATAATGTTCAACGTCATTAGTCATTAGGGAAATGCAGATAAAAGCCACAATGACAAATGATTGTACACCTGTGAAAACTACTTTTAAAAATGAAGAGAAAGAAAGACATTGACATTACTAAGTGTACTGGGAAAAATGAAGAGCATTGCATTGCTTTTTGGGATGCAAAAGTTTAGCTAAGAGTTTGCCACTTTAGCAAGGAGTTGCAGTTTCTTTTAAAGTTAAACATGCCATTATCAAATTACCTAGTAATTCTATTCTTGAATATTTACAGTACGGTCAAAACTTATGTTCACATGAAAATCTATATGTGAATGTTATAGTAGTTTTATTTGTAATTGCCCAAAGTGAGAACATCCTAAATATCCTTCAACTGGTGAATGAATAAACTGTGGTGCATCCATATAATGTGACACTGCTCAGCAGTAAAAACGAACAAACTATTAATACTTGAAACAATATGGATGGATCCCGAATGCATTATACTAAAGAAAGATGCCAGACTCAAAAAGCTACGTGTTATATAATTACATCTACAGGACATTCTGGGAAAAAGCAAAGCTGTGTAGACATAAAAAGGATCAGTGGGTAAAGAAGCAAGAGGGAATTTGTGGAGTGAATAGAATTTTTTATATCTTGATGTTAGTGATGATTGCATGGCTGTATGTATTTATTAAAAATCAGGGAACTGTATGCTAAAAAAAAGGGTAAATTTTACTGTATGTAAATTACACCTCAATTTTAAAAAAAACAGAAAAAGAAACCTGAGTCATAATTACCAAACTCTAATGCAGAGAACAATCTAAACAAATCTAATAGTACTTTTTAAAAATTATCAGCGTGTATTGTTCCATGGTCTTCTGTTATATAAAACTAGAAAACCTAGAAAACTAGTTTAGAGGCCGGGCGTAGTGGCTCACGTCTGTAATCCCAGCACTTTGGGAGGCCGAGGCGGGCGGATCACGAGGTCAGGAGATCGAGACCATCCTGGCTAACACGGTGAAACCCCGTCTCTACTAAAAAATACAAAAAATTAGCCGGGCGTGGTGGCGGGCGCCTGTAGTCCCAGCTACTTCAGAGGCTGAGGCAGGAGAATGGTGTGAACCCGGGAGATGGAGCTTTCAATGAGCCGAGATCGCGCCACTGCACTCCAGCCTGGGCGACAGAGCGAGACTCCGTCTCAAAAAAAAGAAAACCAGTTTATAAAACTAAACTAAAACCTTGGTCCGTTTTACGGTTCTGGGATAAAAGCTGTTCACCTGCTTTAAACACCATGAATAAGATTATAAAAACAATAATAAATATTAAATTAACTTCTGATCGAACATAACTTTTTCAGAAAAACAACTGTTTTCAAAGATTTACCTTTAAAGGTAAAAGTGTCCCTTGACTGGAAGTATTTACAGTGAGGTCAGATGACTCCCAGTTGGAATCCTTTTTAGCAACCGATAATCTTGTACTAGCATGTAAGTCCCCCTCTATACTTTTTCAAAATGGTCCAAGCAAATGGTTTTATCAATCTTATGTTCAAAGAGTTTAATTAGAAGTAAAAAATGTAAGTTGGCCTATACCAATGAAACCTGCATTATTTATTGTGCTGCTTATTATTCCACTGTGTTATAAAAAGATCATAAAATAAGACTGCTATAACTTCTTTTTTAAAAATGAGAATATAGGCATACAGAACTTTAATTGTAGGGGGAGACAATGGAGAAATTAAAAGAAAATTTTAGATTAAACCTTCACCAAATCTTCACATCTCTTTTCTATCTGGCACAAAAGGAGTTTTAACCACTATTTTCATTTTTAACTTTTTAAATCAAGTGTTCTGGTGTTGTACAGATACAAAATAATTCAAAAAAATAACAGGACATTTTAGATAAAACAGTTGAAAAGGGATGCTTACTGTGACTCCACTTACCTGTATAATCAAGATAAATTTCTCATAAAGACAGGTTGAGAACTTATGCTATAGAAACAGGAAATTGATTTATAACCTTTGTTTTATTCTTTATTTATAATAAAAAACAAAAATATTTAACGTACGAGTCATGGGTTTATCCCTTATCCATTAAAAATAGGAACAATTATGTGAAAGGTACTGGTTGAATAGCCATAAGAAAGCTGAGCCTGACAGCTCTTTATTTAGGAACAAATAGATATTTTATGATTTACAAGAGAAATCTCTTTCTCTCTCTCTCTCTCTTTCACACACACACACACACACCCCTTACATACAACTTTTTAAAGTTAAATTATGATTATAATAAAGTACATTGAATTTTTCTATCAATATTTGTTTCTAGATTTGAAGTAGCACAAAATAACATCTATGCTTAGGCCTGCTAGCTTTAAAAGGAAAAAAGGTTCATTCACAAGACATATATTTTAGAAAGACAGAATAAACAGGGCCTATAAGTACATGGGCAGTGATAGATATTGGAGCTGCATAGGAGCTGGGACAGTACCAAAAATGCATGAAAAACCTTGTGTGATTTATCTGTCAGTTAGAAAAATAGTGTACCATTGCTAGTTTGAATGTTCACCCCCTACAAATCTCATGTTGAAATTTAATCCTCATTGTGACAGGGTTGAGAAGTGGGGTGTAGGGGGAGGTGTTTGTGTCATGGGTGGGGATCCTACATGAATAGATTTATGCCCTCCCTGGACGAGGGGGTGAGTGAATTATGAATATTTTAGTTCCTGTGGGAGTTGGTTGTTTAAAAATAAAATAAAAATTTAAAAAGCCTGGTACTTCCCTCTCTCTCTTGCTTCCTCTCTTACCATGTGATCTCTGCACAGCTCCCGTTTGCCTTTCACCATTTGTGGAAGCAGCCTGAAGCTTTCACCAGATGCCTGATCTTCTTCATAAATTACCCAGCCTCAGTTATTCATTTATAGCAACACTAAATGAACTAAGACAACCATCTAGCCAGAGACTTCAAATAACCAAGTAGAATTAAGCAAGACAACTGAAACCATGTACTACAAACGTGGTAGTAAAGCTAGTTTAAACCTTTATGTGTACACACACACACACTTATATACATATATACGTGTGTGTATATATATATATACACATATATACGTGTGTGTGTGTGTATATATATATACACATATGCCTAAAATATCTCACTGGTGATAGTTTTTCTTCAACAGCCAATTAATAACTTGTCAAAAAAATCAGAAGAAAGTAGTTTTGTTTTAATCTGAGGGGATTTCTAGCTTTTTTCTATCAATTTTTAAAACAATATAAGAAAAATAAAAGTATCCTATCATTCTTTGTACTGTACCAGCCCCTATGCAACCCCATTATCTATCACTGCCTAAAGAATGGCAGGTTATATGGAAAATAACCTGAATAGGATAGGGATTGGCATTTATTTGTTTTTCGCTTTCTCTGAAGCAAATTCTATAAGCAACAGATTATCAATAAGAGAATTTGCATGGTCATTGGTACCAAGAAACTTTTGGGTTTTATTAGTCACCAGGCATGTATTCCTCTCAGAAGCAGAATTATTCCTATAATCTTATCTTTTTTCCCTTGATCAACTGCATATTTTCAGTCTTTCTTGTAATTTCCACTGCAATAAAGATAGAAGAAATTGAGAGGCTATTCTTTCTGATCCACAACAGTGAGGATTTAGTATTTCAGAAAGCCCAGAGGCATTTGCCAACACTCTTGGATACCTAATGGAGATAGTAATCTTTTTATTTTTTGGCTGAAATTATATTAACTGAGGGTGGTTGTCATAATGATAGAAGACTAGATTGACAGTAAAAAGATTTGTCTTTGAAAAAGAAAAATGATGAAACAAAATTTAATCAAATAAGGCATTTTATTAGGTAGACCAGATTCTTCAACATATAGAGTACACGTGGGAAAACATAATAATAAAAAGGTCATTGATGGTAAAAAGTTTGGGAACTATATACTGAACTGTCTTCCCTTTCAAATGTTGAGGATGTTTTAATGTTGAATGGAGGGAGTTAAGAAAGAAAATGTCAAACATCTCCATCTTCTTTATTTCAACAGGTTTATATAAAACTGTAGCCTGTGGTAATTATTTTTAAAAATGTGTATTAAATTGTTAAATAAAATGTGGCAAAGTTAGCAAAGGGCTTAATTGTTCTAACTATTTTCAAAGCTTTTGGGTAAAAATTGGGTGGTTCAATTGTATGTGTGGTATGCATTGTGCCATTTTGTAAGATTCACATAAGTCAGGAATGTCATTAATCAACTTACCTGAAATGCTTATTTTAAATGCAAATATAAGAGCATTTAACTCAGATACAGAATTACTGAAATTATAGAACTTGTATTTAGTAGCTCATACATGCATATGTACTTTGTTTTTACCAGGAGAGTACAAATGCTGCACAAAACTTACTGTTTTTATTTCATTTCTTGATATGTGCATATTCTACATATTCTATCAACACTCTAGACCTTTGGCTTACTAACGAATGAAAAAAAAGAAAATGGAACTATAGGCTGCCTATGTTTCTCTTTCCTTCTAAGTCACATTTTCAAGGCAGTGTTGGCTAACACAATGAAGTAATAGGAATAACAAAGAATATAAGATTTCCTGGTTGATCGTGTTTCTTGGTATGTCATTGTCTGCTTTCTGTGTTTCAAGCAAATTAAAACTTTTTATATTTTAGTTAGTCTTTTCATATTTTAGTCTTTTCATATTTTCCATTTATCTTTTCAATACATTTAATTTTTTTCTACCCCTTAACCATATGGAATATAATCATAATAACTTTTAACATACTTGTCTACTTTTTCTATCATTTGCATCATACCTGAGTCATTTTTTGTTAGACTCTCTGTTCTTTATAGGTTATATTTCCCTGATTCTTTTGCCTGCTGAGTAATTTTTATATTAAATACCAGATATTGTAAATTTCATGTGTTTTGGCTCTATAATATTTTTGTATTCTTATAAATATTTTTGCATTTCTTGAGCTTTGTGCTGGATCACAGTTGTTTTAAAAGTTTGATCCCTTTGAGCCTTGCTTTTAAGCTCTGTTAGGCAGGACAAGAGCTGCATTTATTTTAAGGTTTTCCTACTACTGAGCCAAGACCCTTCTTTGTACTCTTAACGGATGCCTGTGAATTTTAAGGCTTTTTTAGTCTAGCTGTCAGGAGAAATCACTATTCTTGGTCCTGTTTGAGCTATGGCTACTTTTCCTGAAAATTATTTTGGGTGGCTCTTTCTTTGGCCTCAGATAGTTTTCTCACCTGCATGGGTTAATGACTATTAAACTGAATACTCAAGGGGGACCCTTTGCAGATCTCTGAGGTCTTCTCTTCATGTCCTCTCTCTTGTCTGGTATTCTATAAACTCTAGGCACATGGAAATTCCTACTTATCTCTACTGGCTTTTCCCTCTCTACCCTATGGCTTGGAAACTTTCTCTAGGCAGTAAGCTGGGACAGTCATAGGACTTATACCATTTGTGTTCCAACTCTCAAATATCACTTCCCTTCTTTTTATAATATCTAATGTCTTAAGTACTGTTGTTTCATATGTGTTGTCTGGTATTTTAGTTATCTCAAGCAGGAGGGTAAATCAAATCCCTGCTACTCCATCTTAATTGGAAGCAGAATTAAGGCAATCTTGACTCTAATTTATAGATCAATTTTTGTTGTTTCTTAATTTTCTAATAAATATATATGAGAATTTAAAATTACATTTATCATGTCTTAAGCTTGCCAGAATTAACTGGCATGTACATTATAAAATTTTATGATTATTATTTCCACTCTCGTGGAAATAATAGTCTTGTTCTTCCTTGTTGAAAGTCCCCTAAAGTCTTATTGTTCAGAATGGTAAGCTGACTAAGAGCATTGGTATCACTAGAGAGTGCATTTGAATTTCAGAGGCAAGGCAGAATCTCAGGCTCCACCCAGACCTACTGTCTTAGTCAGTTTGTGCTGCTATATCAAAATACCACAGACTGAGTACATTATAAAAAATAGAACTTTTTTTCATGGTTCTGGAGACTGGGAAGTCCAAGATCAAGGATGTGGCAGAATGGGTGTCTAGTGAAGGCTGTTCTTTGCTTCCAAAATGGCAACTTGTTGCTGCATCCTCCAGAGGGTAGAAACATTGTGTCGCTCTGTCGCCCAAGCTGGAGTGCTGTGGCATGATCTCGGCTCATTGCAAGCTCCACCTCCCAGGTTCACGTCATTCTCTGCCTCAGCCTCCAGAGTAGCTGGGACTACAGGCCCACCACCATGCCTGGCTAATTTTTTGTATTTTTTAGTAGAGACGGGGTTTCACCGTGTTAGTCAGGATGGTCTTGATCTCCTGACCTCATGATCTGCCCACCTCGGCCTCCCAAAGGGCTGGGATTACAGGCGAGAGCCACCACACCTGGCCAATTAAGTGTTTTTATAATCAGTTAATCTAATTCATGAGGGTGGGACCCTTATAACTCAATTATCTCCTGATGGCCATAGCTCTTAATGTTGCTGCACTAGAGATTTAGTTTCAACATAAATTTCAAAGAGGGCAAAACATTTGAATCATTGCATCTACTGAATAAAAAACTTCATTTTAACAAATCCCCAGGTTAAACATGTAAATTTTAAAAAGCAGTGCACTATGAGGCACCTCTATAGAAGGAACCTCCATCTCATTTTTAGTTTCCTAGTGGGAAATCATAGTCAAGGTTAAGGATCTTAACCTTGCTTGTACACCGGGACATTCCTCTTGGTAATATGACCATTATGCATTTGCATCCCTGCTCTGTCAATTTCTAGATGTGTGAATTTGGATATGACAGTTTTTAGTCTGTTTTTTCATCCACAAAGTAGAACTAATGCCACCTACTTTATAGGAATGTTATAAAAGTAAAATTAAATATTACATTTAGTATCTGGTACATGATAACTTCTAAACAAATGGTAATTACGAATATTATTGGATTATTAGGCTGTAAGTTTCTGGAAGGAAAGAGTCATATCAAGTTTCTTTGCATTCCCCTCAAACCTAAAAGAGTAGATACTTAATAAAGGTTGGCTGATTGATTGATTGCAATGACATTTGAGTAATTCTCCAGGTAATTAAGAAATGAAATTGAAGTTAATAAACTACCTCAAATGTGTAGATTATATGACTCATTGAGCAGTCATAATCATTGAAGGAGAAAATAGACCCTCTCTACTTCATTCATGTTTAAGAGCAGAGTATGTTAAACCCATTGATTTTCAATGTTCATCAAGAGAATTTCATATAAAGTTAGTTTCACCTACTTCTTATTCCATCTTAATCAACAAAGATACTGCCTTACTAAGATATCTGTATTACATACTCCTGCCAAGGTCTAACTGAAGGTGCAATGGCCCCCATTGTAGTGCTGCAATGCACTTTAATTATATTCTTCAAAATGATATTTTTTGGAGAAATAACAACTCAAATAAGGAAAAAAGGAAATTTTAACCCAATGCATCATTATTCAGTGTGTTGTTCTTTAAATACAAAGATATGATTGCCTTGCAATTTCTAGGACACCAATTTTAAGATATTGTTTCTACATATCCTCCTCTGCCTAATTTTGATAAAATATTGGAGCTAATCTACCAATGCTCTTTCCAATTATTTCTCTTTTAAAATATAGAGGAATAATTTTTGAAAAATTATGGAATGCTCCATAAGCCTCAGTTTCTAAACCCAGTGGACTAAAATGATTACAACAAAATTATGAGAATAATCTAGCAAATGGACATTTTATGTTAGAAATGAAAAATTTTCACATTATCCAAAAGCAGTTACAAAATAATATGCCAGAAGTATCAAAATAATTTTTAAAATTAACCTACTCCTTAATGTTGTATTCTAAATGTAAACACCATTATTAAATTATTTTAAGGTTATAATGTACTGGCTTATTTGAAATAGAGAAAAACATTGTATCATTGTATCTTCTAATTAATACTAGGAATTTTTTTCTTTCATCTGAGAGTTTATTGCCTTTGAGAAAGGGAGATAAAATCTAGACATAAAATATATGATCTTTAAAAGAAACAATTGGTAATTAACAACTAACAAGTTTTTATGTGAAAATATACTCTTCCATAAGTATGAACATCATGTGACCCAGATGATTTAAGTAAGATTTTAGAGAAACAAATAAGATACCATTGGGGTATAGGTTAGTGGTTAAAAGCATGGACACAGAAGTCAGACTTTCCAATCTTAATTCTAATGCCTTTACCAACAAGCTCTGGCACTTTTGGAATTAAAAAAATAAATCTTCTGTTCCTTAGTTTATTCATTTGTGAAAATGAAGACAATGACAATAATGCTTTCCTCACCTTGCTGTTATAATCACTAATTGATTGCTATTTGAAAAGAATTTTGAGCAATGACAAGAACATAGCACACACAAGATAAATATCACTAGTAAATGCTATTATTACCAAACATAATATTCTCCCTATACTAAAAAAGACCACTTTGGTTTTATAAGAATGTACTTACATTCCTCATGATAATATCAATGGAATACTCCAATTGATAGATAATCTTAAATTTCAATAAAATTTCAGAATATTTAACAGTGTGATTAGAAATGTAAAAAGAGTAATTCTGAAGGTGGGCAACTTGGATAATGATTAAAGGCACAGGTTTTAGAGTCTGACAGACTGAGTATGAAATATGGCTCTGCTATGCATTAGCAGGATAGCTTAGGTCAATCTCTACTTAATTTATATAAGCCTCCATTTCCAAATCCAGAAAATGAAAGTATGAGTAATTATCTCACAGAACTATCTTAAAAACTAAATGATTGAAATTTAGGTTTTCAGTTACATAAAAACCAGCAAGTATTTATGTCTTAGTCTATTTGGGCTGCTATAAGACAATATCATATACTGGATGGTTTATAAATAATAGAAATTTACTTCTCACAATTCTGAAGGCTGGGAAATCCAAAATCAAGGGGCCAGAAGATTTAATGTGACGTGAGAGCCTGCTTCCTCAAAGATAGTCTTCTTCTACTGTAACTTCACATGGAACAAAGGGCAAGGAATCTCTTTGGGATCCCTCTGGAATCTCTTTTATAAGGGTACTAATCTCATTTCTTCATGATCTAATCACTTCCCAAAGCCTTAGTACCATCACTTTGCAGGATAGAATTTCAACAGAAGAACTGGCGCTGGGGGACACAAACATTCAGATTATAGTAACTTAATTATGATCTACTGCATTTATAATATCAATTCTTGTTGGATTTGGTCTCTGCCATCAAATATTTTTAATCATATTGTATCAAGAAAATAATAATTCTAATTGGGCACAGTGATGCACATCTGTAGTCCCAGCTACTCAAGAGGCTGAGGTGAAAGGAGGCCTGGGCAATATAGCAACACCCTCACTGAAAAAAAAAAAAAAAAAAGATATATACCCTAAAAACAGCCATAGATGCAAGTAATCTCTGTATAATATTATTAAATAAATCAGTGGTGCAGCTACAAATGATAGTCATTTAGAAGCATCATTCATTTGGGCCTCAAAGGTTTTGATCTTGTCCATTACCTTCCCTCCAATTTTCCAGGTACTCCTTAAGCCTTCACTGGGAGAAGGGAAAAGTATTTAAAAACACGTAGGTAAGAGAAAATCATCTGTAGCCTAGATTAGTTTTTCCAGTCATCCTTCTACCCTATCTAAAGGTAAGTTCCTAACTACAAATAAGACATTTATATTACATAAAGTGTCCATATTAAAAACTAAAAAAATCTATCTTATTATAGACTTTATAACATACATTGATAGATTTTATAACAAAGAAAAATCTTTGAGGGAGGGTTTGGAAACGCGAACACCTGAATGCAGATGCCTTTCCCAATTCATTTACACTTCCTAAGTCAAATTGCTGCTAGGGCCTATATACTGCTGAGAAGTATGAGGCTGACATTGGAAAAGTTCTCCAGATGATACTAATAACTAATATGATGCTTTCTTTTCTATGGACTGGTTGAGAGCTCAGACACCAGTTTTTGAGGGATCCCAGACAAATAGCAGAAAGCAGAGCATCCTGGGGAAAAGTCCAATCTTTTCTGTCTTTTGGGCGGAGACAATCTCAGATGTCTGGGGAGCAGTACCTAGCCATGGCACTGGCACGTCCTGTGCATATACTGCCAGCCCACAAGACAGTGTTTCAGCTGCCATCGGGACTTGTGCCATTTAGGATCTTCCAACAACCAGCTTTCATACCCAGTGAGCTAACAAAGGAAAATAGCAGTCATTTAAGAACCTCCAGCAAACTGAATGATCAGTCAGTGTCTCAATTAGGGTCCAGTTAGGAGACAGAAGCCATAACAATTATTTTAACAGAGAAAATTCAAGATAAAAAATAATTAAGCAATGTTATTTAGGTAACTGAAAGGTCAGAAAGAGAACTCTGAGTTTTCATGGAGGTAGCAACTATACAGCGAAGTTACCCTGCAAGGCTAAGGGAAACAAGGAAAGAGTTTAGACATACTGAAACTTGGAGAAGACGCCCCACAGAGCTGATATTCAGACCTTTGAGGAAGTGGCTCAGCTTGGCTGGTGATGGCATCTCTGAGCTGGAGGAAGAGGTGCCATGGGGGGCTGGGACCCAGACTTCTGAGGAGGGGGTGTCAGTTAGTTGGTGCTGGGGTATCTGTGGTATTAGGATAAAGCTCGTGTTTTCAGAGCTGGAAACACTGCAAACAGGATTTAACCACTGCTATGGGTCAACACATCTGCCACTAGCATGAAGATGCATTGCCAGGGTGATATAGAAAAAAGAGACTGTCAGGAAGTAACAGAAAGCCAATAGGATGAAAACAGAAAATATTAAAATATTAAATAGTAAGCATCTTCTTACTCCTCTTGCCTTGCCTTGCCTTGCCTTGCACTCTCTTTCTCTCTCTGTCTCTGTGTGTGTGTGTGTGTGTCTCGTCTCCTACTGACAAAGCTTAAGGAGAAGCAACTGACAACGCTGAAATGAAATTAGCCAAGTCGCAGTTTCAACATCACAAATTCTAGTATAGATGGGTACAGTTTGGGAGCTGAAATGCAATAACTTAATTGGCTGCCATAGGAAAAAAAAACATGCAAAAATAGAGCAGCTGAGAGAGCCAAGTGGAAGTGGAAAATACAGGAAAAAATAGTGATTCTAAAGCAGAATAAAATACTCATTCTATAGGTTTAAAAAAATAATTAAACATGATTTTCTAAACAAACCAGACAACATGAAAGAGTAATTACCACTGAAATCTAAATGAATGGCATGGAAAATCAAGTAACATAAATACCAAAAAGAAAAGGACAAAATGTAAATTGAAGCAATGACCAAAAAAGAATGTAAGAAATGTAGAACAAAGATCCAAGAGAGCTAAAGCGAGTAATAGGAATTCCAAAAGTAAAATGAACAAACGGAGGATTAATTGAATAAATACAGAAGAATATTTATTTGAGCTGAAGGCCTCAATCCACAGTTTAAGGTTTCACTGACTTCCAGGATACACTGAGAATAAAACCTAGGTATAAAAGTGCTCAAGCTAAAATGAGAAATCTTACAAGTTTCCAAGCATACAGAAAAAGTACCATCAAGAGAAAAATAATTGGCTTGGCATCCAAATGCGTGTCCAAAACACAGCAGCCAGAAGCTAGCAGAGAGTAAAAGTCTGTTAGCTGATTATGGAGAAAAAAAAACTAATTAATAAAAATCAAATTTTTGAGGAGTAAATACAAACTCAATTACCATGATAAAGATGGAATGAATAAATACAATTTTCAACACCAAGCAAGTAAACAAAATAGAGGGTTGTTGAACATAAAACTATTCTAGCTAATGTGGATTTTCACAGACTGGTTAGAATCCCATTTCTCCTGATAAGATAAGCAATAAGAGAAAATTTAAGAAGAAGGAAAAAGTACACACTTCACACTGGAAAGGCTAGTGTGTATATCCTTAGTGTCTTTAATATACTGACTGTCACAACATTTTTAAAGAAAATTCTGGAATCTAAGTAAATTAATGTTTATCTGATGCAGAAAAAATCATTTTAAGAAGAGCAGGAACTCAGAAACTAACAAAAATGTAGGCAAACATTTACATATAAAAAAGATGGAAAACAGAATGCATACAGAGCCCATATTTGTATGTGAAACTATAAAGGCCATTTACAGAGAGCACTCTCAAACTTAACACATCAATATTAACCTCTAAATAAGCAAAATTTAATGAGCATAAAATGAAACTTAGCAAGTATGGTTCATTCAAGGTCTTTTAGGGAAAAAAATGGATCAACTGCATCACTACTAGTTCCACTCAATTTACCAACAAAGTGGAAAGCAGAAATTGTAACTGCCAACCCATCCTAAAAAACAAATCTCTGGAATAAAAATGTATCATTTTTATATAGGACAATGATCTTGAATCTAGATCAAATGTCTTTCTATCAATGAAAATATAAATATAGAAAGCATGGGCAACACTGAAGAATTAGCCAAGCCATTTTTAAGACTGTGCCTAGGACTTATATTTCTACAAATTCAAGACCTCCACCCCTGGGCATTGCAATGAGTTGATGGTGAATAAATGCTGATGATAGTAGTGAATACTGTCAGGGGCATGTGAACCAGAGCAACTTTATCTTAAATAGGAGCTGGGTAAAATGAGGCTGAGACCTACTGGGCTGCATTCCCAGACAGTTAAGGCATTCTGAGTCACAGAATGAGATAGGAGTTCAACACAAGATACAGGTCATAAAAACCTTGCTGATAAAATAGATTGCAGTAAAGAAGCTGGCTAAAACCCACCAAAACCAAGAAGGTGACAAAAGTGACCTCTGTTCATCCTCACTGCTACTATCCCACCAGCAGAATGACAGTTTACAAATGCCATGGCAACATCAGGAAGTTACCCTGTATGGTCTAAAAGGGGAGACATGAATAATCCACCCTTTGTTTAGTATATCATCAAGAAATAATTATAAAAGTGGGCAATCAGCAGCCCTTGGCTGCTCTGTCTATGGAGTAGACATTCTTTCATTCCTTTACTTTCTTTCTTTACTCTATGAACTCTATGGACTTTACTCTATGGACTCGCCCTGAATTATTTCTTGTGTGAGATCCAAGAACCCTCTCTTGGGGTCTGCATTGGGACCCCTTTCCTGTAACATCTTTTTGGCAACCATGAAGGGGCTATAGTGCAGAAATCCCCAACCCAAAGGCTAACTTTGGGTAAGTGGTGGGATCCAGTAACATCTTTCCGGCAAACCCTGAAGGAACAATACTGAGGAGACCTCTGGACCCAAAGGAAACAGACTGCAGCACTGATTGGATGCCTTTGGGTAAGTGGGTGTATGTATCTGGGTAAGGGATGGGATTGGGTCAGAGGCCCAACTTAGGGGAGTTAGAGTCTCTCCTAGGACAGAGAGAGTTAAAGGCGCCTCTCAATAGAAGGCAAGGACGCTTGACTGACCTTGGGTTAGAGGCCCAACTTAGGAGGACTAGAGTCCCTTCTAAGATTTAGGGGGTTAGAGACCCTTCTCAGTGAAGTGCCTCTTGGCTAAGAATGGGTTGGCACCACAGGAGGTTAACTGCTATTCTCTTTGGATTAAGCTGCCTTGCAGTCTTTGCTGACGGTAATGGGTGACACGATTAGGCATGTACAGGATCATGGGACATGGGGAGCTTTTTCCTCCCCCAAAAGGGGAAACTTGACAGCTGATGGGACTGCTTGAAAAAAATCTCTTCACGACAGCAGCCGCTTGAATTTTTCTGTGTCGCTGCAACATGGTGGGGTCATTCTCCGGCCTCCCTGAGCATTTTGCCTTCCCCACCCTGCCACAGGCGATGATTTTCTTTCTCCTTTCCGTTTTTTATCTCTTTTATTACTCAAGGCGACCATCTTGCCCAGAGACCACATGTTGAAACTCTTGGTCGGCGGTGGATTAATGATGATGGGAGGAAGTTTGAGCCTTGGCAGTTTGCAATTGGGTGCTAAGCAGAGTGGTTAAGGTCTATGTCTTGCCACATGTATTTTACTCTGGCCAGAATGGAAAGAGATAATTTTCCTTTGTGTTGTGGCTTGGCCCCCAGGGCTGTGGTGCAGCAAGCCGGGTCACTAGGGCTGCTCAGGGAAAGGGAACCCAGAAGCCTGGCATGCCAGCAAAGGGTAAGAATTTCTTACCAGTCAGACTTCTGCTCTCTTTCTCTGTCTCTCTCCGTGTGTGTGTGTGTGTATGTGTGTGTGTGTGTGTGTGTGTGTGTGTAAAGAATGAGGTTTCCCTCTGGTCAGTCATGTCCTTGGGAGCTTGACCTTGTAACCATGTGATCATGCTTTCTCTTTTCACAATGATGGCCTGGGTTTAGGGTCCAATTCCTGGCTTAGGGAATGAATGAGTCCTTTATCTTCTGTCTATGTATTTATATGTATTATGTGTGTGTAATATAAAAGAGCTTAGATTAATTGATTTAATAATAATAAGTGCTCAAATCAAATATTTTGTCAGAAAAGTAAAAAGTGGAATGACTTTTAGTTCATGTGAGTTAAGTAGCCTTTGGGAAATACAAACAGTTTTAAAGATGATTAGTAAAGATGATCAGTAAATTTGGTCTAAATTAGGCAGGTCAAACATTAAGTTTACTAAATGCTTTAAGGTCATAAACTGCTTCTTTGACTTTTGAAAATTGTTCAGTTTAACTACCTTGAAGACATTAGATTCTAGATAAGGCCTTGGGACATATGGAGTTAGCCATGCCCCCTAGCTATGCTGGAGTTAGCCATGCCCCCTAGCTATGCAGGAGTCAGCCACATCTGTTCTTCTGCCTGGTGTGTCCTAGGCTAGGCTCCACACCTAGTACATGATTAAAATCTTGAATTTACCAAGCTTTTCGCCAAAAGTAAAAGTTGCTAAGAGCTTACATTGTAACATGTATTTGAGACTACTGAAGAAACAGTTGTACATATAAGGTGTATAAAGAAAGTGAAATGTGTTTTTGGTAAAAGATGATAAGAAGGCATGGGAATGTGGCTTTCTTGCCTAAGATTAAAGGGTTAAATTATTGTTTTAAGTTAAATAGAGTAAAGCTGGAAGTTTGAACAGTTGTAGAAGGTTTGTGAAAAATTAATTGTAAAAAAAATTTCTATGTGTGAAGATATTGGCTAAAGGTAAAGCGGTATTATTCAGTTTTTCTGTAAACTGAACATTGGAATAATGTTCAGTTTTTTCTTAGAGGAAAAACGTGCATATGATCTGCTCTTTAACAAAAATTGTAAACAGTTATAAAAGGTTTATGAGAATCTTTTTTTATTATACTTTAAGTTATAGGGTACATGTGCACAATGTGCAGGTTTGTTACATATGTATCCATGTGCCATGTTGGTGTGCTGCACCCATTAACTCGTCATTTAGCATTAGGTATATCTCCTCATGCTATCCCTCCCCACTCCCCCAACCCCACAACAGTCCCCGGAGTGTGATGTTCCCCTTCCTGTGTCCATGTGTTCTCATTGTTCAATTCCCACCCATGAGTGAGAACATGCGGTGTTTGGTTTTTTGTCCTTGTGATAGTTTACTGAGAATGATGGTTTCCAGTTTCATCCATGTCCCTACAAACGACATGAACTCATCATTTTTTATGGTTGCATAGTATTCCATGGTGTCTATGTGCCACATTTGCTTAATCCAGTCTATTGTTGTTGGACATTTGGGTTGGTTCCAAGTCTTTGCTATTGTGAATAGTGCCACAATAAACATACGTGTGCATGTGTCTTTATAGCAGCATGATTTATAGTCCTTTGGGTATATACCCAGTAATGGGATGGCTGGGTCAAATGGTATTTCTAGTTCTAGATCCCTGAGGAATTGCCACACTGACTTCCACAATGGTTGAACTAGTTTACAGTCCCACCAACAGTGTAAAAGTGTTCCTGTTTCTCCACATCCTCTCCAGCACCTGTTGTTTCCTGACTTTTTAATGATGGCCATTCTAACTGGTGTGAGATGGTATCTCATTGTGGTTTTGATTTGCATTTCTCTGATGGCCAGTGATGATGAGCAGTTTTTCATGTTTTTGGGCTGCATAAATATCTTCTTTTGAGAAGTGTCTGTTCATGTCCTTCGCCCACTTTTTGATGGGGTTGCTTGTTTTTTTCTTGTAAATTTGTTTGAGTTCATTGTAGATTCTGGATATTAGCCCTTTGTCAGATGAGTAGCGTGCAAAAATTTTCTCCCATTTTGTAGGTTGCCTGTTCACTCTGATGGTAGTTTCTTTTGCTGTGCAGAAACTCTTTAGTTTAATTAGATCCCATTTGTCAATTTTGGCTTTTGTTGCCATTACTTTTGGTGTTTTAGACATGAAGTCCTTGCCCATGCCTATGTCCTGAGTGGTATTGCCTAGATTTTCTTCTAGGATTTTTATGGTTTTAGGTCTAACATGTCAGTCTTTAATCCATCTTGAATTAATTTTTGTATAAGGTGTAACGAAGGGATCCAGTTTCAGCTTTCTGCATATGGCTAGCCAGTTTTCCCAGCACCATTTATTAAATAGGGAATCCTATCCCCATTTCTTGTTTTTGTCAGGTTTGTCAAAGATCAGATAGTTGTAGATATGCGGCATTATTTCTGAGGGCTCTGTTCTGTTCCATTGATCTATGTCTCTGTTGTGGTACCAGTACCATGCTGTTTTGGTTACTGTAGCCTTGTAGTATAGTTTGAAGTCAGGTAGCGTGATGCCTCCAGCTTTGTTCTTTTGGCTTAGGATTGACTTGGCAATGCGGGCTCTTTCTTGGTTCCATATGAATGTTAAAGTAGTTTTTTCCAATTCTGTGAAGAAAGTCATTGGTAGCTTGATGGGGATGGCAATTAATCTATAAATTACCTTGGGCAGTATGGCCATTTTCATGATATTGATTCTTCCTACCCATGAGCATGAATGTTCTTCCATTTGTTTGTATCCTCTTTTATTTCATTGAGCAGTGGTTTGTAGTTCTCCTTAAAGAAGTCCTTCACATCGCCTGTAAGTTGGATTCCTAGGTATTTCATTTTCTTTGAAGCAATTGTGAATGGGAGTTCACTCATGATTTGGCTCTCTGTTTGTCTGTTACTGGTGTATAAGAATGCTTGTGATTTTTGCACATTGATTTTGTATCCTGAGACTTTGCTGAAGTTGCTTATCAGCTTTAGGAGATTTTGGGCTGAGACGATGGGATTTTCTAGATATACAATCATGTCATCTGCAAACAGGGACAATTTGACTTCCTCTTTTCCTAACTGAATACCCTTTATTTCCTTCTCCTGCCTGATTGCCCTGGCCAGAACTTCCAACACTATGTTGAATAGGAGTGGTTGAGAGAGGGCATCCCTGTCTTGTGCCAGTTTTCAAAGGGAATGCTTCCAGTTTTTGCCCATCCAGTATGATATTGGCTGTGGGTTTGCCATAGATAGCTCTTATTATTTTGAGATATGTCCCATCAATACCTAATTTATTGAGAGTTTTTAGCATGAAGGGTTGTTGAATTTCGTCAAAGGCCTTTTCTGTGTCTATTGAGATAATCATGTGGTTTTTGTCTTTGGTTCTGTTTATCTGCTGGATTACATTTATTGATTTGCGTATGTTGAACCAGCCTTGCATCCCAGGGATGAAGCCCACTTGATCATGGTGGATAAGCTTTTTGATGTGCTGCTGGATTCTGTTGGCCAGTATTTTATTGAGTATTTTTGCATCAATGTTCATTAAGGATATTGGTCTGAAATTCTCTTTTTTGGTTGTGTCTCTGCCAGGCTTTGGTATCAGGATGATGCTGGCCTCATAAAATGTGTTAGGGAGGATTCCCTCTTTTTCTATTGATTGGAATAGTTTCAGAAGGAATGGTACTATTTCCTCCTTGTACCTCTGGTAGAATTCAGCTGTGAATCCATCAGGTCTTGGACTCTTTTTAGTTGGTAAGCTATTGATTATTGCCACAATTTCAGAGTCTGTTATTGGTCTATTCAGAGATTCAACTTCTTCCTGGTTGAATCTTGGGAGGGTGTATTTGTTGATAAATTTATCCATTTCTTCTAGATTTTCTAGTTTATTTGCATAGAGGTGTTTGTAGTATTCTCTGATGGTAGATTGTATTTCTGTGGGATCAGTGGTGATATCCCCTTTTTCATTTTTTATTGCGCCTATTTGATTCTTCTCTCTTTTCTTCTTTATTAGTCTTGCTAGCGGTCTATCAATTTTGTTGATCTTTTCAAAAAACCAGCTCCTGGATTCATTAATTTTTTGAAGGGTTTTTTGTGTCTCTATTTCCTTCAGTTCTGCTCTGATTTTAGTTATTTCTAGCCTTCTGCTAGCTTTTGAATGTGTTTGCTCTTGCTTTTCTAGTTCTTTTAATTGTGATGTTAGGGTGTCAATTTTGGATCTTTCCTGTTTTCTCTTGTGGGCATTTAGTGCTCTAAATTACCCTCTACACACTGCTTTGAATGTGTCCCAGAGATTCTGGTATGTTGTGTCTTTGTTCTCATTGGTTTCAAAGAACATCTTTATTTCTGCCTCCTTTTGTTATGTACCCAGTAGTCATTCAGGAGCAGATTGTTCAGTTTCCATGTAGTTGAGCGGTTTTGAGTGAGTTTCTTAATCCTGAGTTCTAGTTGGATTGCACTGTGGTCTGAGAGACAGTTTGTTATAATTTCTGTTCTTTTACATTTGCTGAGGAGAGCTTTACTTCCAACTATGTGGTCAATTTTGGAATAGGTGTGGCATGGTGCTGAAAAAATTGTATATTCTTTTGGTTTGGGGTGGAGAGTTGTGTAGATGTTTATTAGGTCCACTTGGTGCAGAGCTAAGTTCAATTCCTGGGTATCCTTGTTAACTTTCTGTCTTGTTGATCTGTCTAATGTTGACAGTGGGGTGTTGAAATCTCCCATTATTATTGTGTGGGAGTCTAAGTCTCTTTGTAGGTCACTCAGGACTTGCTTTATGAATCTGGGTGCTCCTGTATTGGGGGCATATATAGTTAGGATAGTTAGCTCTTCTTGTTGAATTGATCCCTTTATCATTATGTAATGGCCTTCTTTGTATCTTTTGATCTTTGTTGGCTTAAAGTCTATTTTATCAGAGACTAGGATTGCAACTCCTGCTTTTTTTGTTTTCCATTTGCTTGGTAGATCTTCCTCCATCCCTTTATTTTGAGTCTATGTGTGTCTCTGCACGTGAGATGGGTTTCCTGAATACAGCACATTGATGGGTCTTGACTCCTTATCCAATCTACCAGTCTGTGTCTTTTAATTGGAGCATTTAGCCCGTTTACATTTAAAGTTAATATTGTTATGTGTGAATTTGATCCTGTCATTATGATGTTAGCTGGTTATTTTGCTCGTTAGTTGATGCAGTTTCCTCCTAGCCTCGATGGTCTTTACAATTTGGCATGTTTTTGCAGTTGCTTGTACTGGTTGTTCCTTTCCATGTTTAGTGCTTCCTTCAAGAGCTCTTTTAGGGCAGGCCTGGTGGTGACAAAATCTCTCAGCATTTGCTTGTCTGTAAAGTATTTTATTTCTCCTTCACTTATGAAGCTTAGTTTGGCTGGATATGAAATTCTGGGTTGAAAATTCTTTTCTTTAAGAATGTTGAATATTGGCCCCCACTCTCTTCTGGCTTGTTGAGTTTCTGCCGAGAGATCAGCTGAGTGTCAGTTTCTGTCAGATCCAGGAACCCCAAGTTATCTTGGGACCCCAAAAGGAGATGAATTTACTCAACTCATAGGTATTTGAGGGTACAAACCTATGGCTGGGCTCAGCTTTAAAAAAGTTTTACTTGAGATTCCTTCTATGGAATGGAGTTCCATCAAAGCCAATTTACAAAAAGCCTATGTGAAAAATAATTATTCTTGCTGCACTTTATACAAATATTCGGGCCAAGTATAATAAAGAAAATTGACCTTACCATGATTTTTCTTTAGTAAAAATCGGAAACTAGAGAGAGAACTTATGTTTTAAAAACTATGGTACACTTGTTATTAAATCCTTGTCTCATAGTTAGTTTTAAGTTTGTTTCTGCAATTTATGTTAACCTTCCTTGTTCCTGTGAACCAACTAGTGATCTCTGGCCACAGCTCAGAAGAAACAAGAGGGATGGGTAATGTAAAAATCTGAATCAATATTCTAATTCTGGGCACATTGAAATCAGCTAGTGACCCCATATTAGCTTAGTTCCAACAGTCCCGCAGTTCATAGAAAGCCTTCTTATTTAATTTAGTTGGGATACTTTTATTTATTTTGCTTTACTATTATAGAATATATTGCTGTCATACTCTGTGCAGGAATGAGGATAAGCTTACTCAATGTTTTCCTAAGTTGAACACTTATTAGTCTTCCAGATATCACCTCTTGTCAGAACTCAAGAGTCATGAAGGGCCTTCACCATACCGATGCTTTCTGACTGAGCTCCTTCTACTCTGAACGCTAGAGACCCTAATAGTTAGGCAGGAATATCATCGCCCCTTTTCAGCCTGAAGAAGTTACAAATGGTGGATCTTCATCCCTCTGAAACCCTTAGGATTAAGGGTTCCCTTATAAAAGGAAAAGGGGAAATTTCAGAGGCATGTGAAACAGAGCAACTCCATCTTTAATAGGAGCTGGGTAAAATGAGGCTGAGACTTATTGGGCTGCATTCCCAGACAGTTAAGGCATTCTAGATCACACAATGAGATAGGAGATAAGCACAAGATACAGGTAATAAAGACTTTGCTGATAAAATAGATTGCAGTAAAAAAGCTGGCTAAAACCCACCAAAACCAAGATAGTGATGAGAATGATCTCTGGTCATCCTCACTGCTACACTCCCACCAGCACCATGACCGTTTACAAATGCCATGGCAACATCAGGAAGTTACACTATATGGTCTAAAAATGGGAGGCATGAATAATCCACCCTTTGTTTAACATATCATTAAGAACTAATTATAAAAATGGGCAACCAACATCCCTTGGGGCTGCTCTGTCTATGGAGTAGACATTCTTTTATTCCTTTACTTTCTTTCTTTACTCTATGAACTCTATGGACTTTATTCTATGGACTCACCCTGAATTAGTTCTTGTACAAGATCCAAAAACCCTCTCTTGGGGTTTGGATTGGGGCCTCTTTCCTGTAACAATACCTTGCTGATGATGGTAGTGAAACTGCCTTTGCAAAATTTATAATGGTGAGAAAAAATATGACAGTGAAAGAGATCTGACATAACCGACTCCCTCTTGCTTCTAACCTCCAAGCTGTTCTTGTTCATTTCTGGACGTAAGCTAAACTAACTTTGGGAGGAACTTAGTTTATAGTTTAACTTTGAAACAAAGATAATGTAACACCCCCCTTCCAAAACAAACCCTTGTTTTACTGGATACCAGACTGCATTCATAGGACTAACATATTAGCAACAGGATTAGAAATTATGTTTTAGGAGTCATGCAGCTAGAGGCCACAAGATTCTAAACCTTCCCAATTGCTCATAGGAATAATATCGCTATTTTAAAACCTAAGATCGCTGCTTGAAATATTTTTCACACCCTACACTTGATGGATCAGCTGGCACCACCCAGATAGATAAAACTGGCTCATTTGGTCCTGTGGTCCTCGCCCAGGCACTGACTCAGTTTTGCAAGAGGACACCTTTGACTCTCTATGATTTCAGCTCCTACCTAACCAATCAGCCCTCCCTATTCCCTGGCCCCCTACCTGCCAAATTATCCTTAAAAAACCCCCAGTCTCCAAATTTTCAGAGAGGCTGATTTGAGTAGTAATACAATTCCCTCTGATTCAGCCAACTTTACTTGAATTAAATTCTTTCTCTGTTACAATACGTTGCCATTGAATATTTATCAAATTACTAAATGAAAGAAACAAGAAATCAAACATCACAATCAATAACTGATTTAATAAAATAAGAATCATTAGTGAGATGATTATTATCATTTTATGTTTTTTCTAAAGCCAAAAAAATCAGATTTTTTTGTTTTTTTTTTACTTTTTTTTTAGTTTTTCCTTTTGCAAGTTTTTAGCTTAGTTATCACCCTGCATAACATCTTCAATGTCTTTCTATGAGTTTCCCTACTGTTTTCAGGAACATAAGTATTTGAATTGGAAGGAAGAGATGATTCATTTATGATTGCACATTGCTGAGTCCAATCTGCCAATGAAAACATTCTCATTTTGTTTTTTGAAAAGTTTTTGTATGAGGTTTGTTTGTTTTGTTATATATGGCAAGGGATGCCTTCTTATTTAGTGGGATTACACAATAGAAAATAATAATTCACAATTTTATCAAGACAAAGTTCAAGAAATCATACTGAATTTAAATTATATGTGGAACATGGAGATAAATAAATGAAAGACTACCGAGAATAAGAGAATAGATGAAAGGTAGCAAAGGGCTCTAATATAAGAGCCATACTCTCTGACCAGCTGAGCTTTGTGTGCTATTTGTAAGGTACCCATGGCAAAATTGTGAAAATGAATTCTACCTTTTCCTTTCTGTCTTCATCTTTTAGTTTCTTTTTCCCATGAAGGGTATGTATATGCGTGCTATCTGGAACAGGCCAAAGCAATCAATAAAACTAATATTAATGACTGTATAATCCACCATTATAATCTACCACTCATCAATCTTGGCCTTTAACCTTAACTTTCTCTTTATGGCTCTAGATCAGTAGAGGATTCGGAGACATAGAATATGTGTTCATTAGGCTTTTATTTAATTTTTGCATGTAATTGCCTGCATTGTAAGAAAATAAGAAAATACAAATAAGCAAAAATAATAACACCAACAATAACTATACTTTGTTAACATTCCATGTTTCTAAGCCTGTGCATATACATAAATAATGTATGAATAAGTGAATAGATGATAAGAAGTGAATGAAGGAATAAGTAAATAAATTAATAACTAATAGAACAAACTGAGAAAATCCATGTGTGTATGTGTGTTTGTGTATTTAAGACCTATGTTTTAATTCAAAAACAAACTGTAATCATCTCTTAATGCCAGTAAATATAGAAATACATTGTCATTAGGATACACTTTTAATGGTAAAGGAATCACACGTATTTTCCAATCTGCAATCTGGCCATCTGTTACTAATGACCTGATTTTGATTTGTTGCATAAAAAATACACAATTCTTTATAGGCCTTTTGCAATATTACATAGAGGAAACTACTCAAAATCCCACATTTACAACCTCTCTTCATTGAATTCATAGTCTAAGAGTCAGCAAACCTTTTCTGTAAAGGGTCAGATACCAAATATTTTAGGCTTTGGGAGCTAAACAGTCAATGTGAAACTTTTTGACTCTGCTATTGTAGTGCAAAAGCAGCCAAAGACAATACATAAATGAGCATGGCTGTGTTCCAATAAAACTTTACAAAGTTTTAATTGCCCCTTCCAGTAGGGTGATTTGGCCCAGTTTTAGCACCCACTCCTATTTTGCCAATAAATCATGACCTTGAAAGAATTTTGCTCGCGATCACAAAACTAGTTAAAGACATAACAGCTACTAGGATTTGTATCTACTAAAACCTAACTCCAGCATTCCTTTTACATCCTAAAACATCAATTTTTATTTTCTGTCCTTTCCCAGTTCCAATTATAACAGTATATCACCCAGAAGAAACTGTAACATGCATTTCACTTCTCATATTTGATTCATCAATTCTGTTTTCAAAATATATGAGAAATACTTCTCAGTGCCTCCCTTCCTCATACCTTGTCCCATAACACTGTCCTCATTCACTTGGATGACTGCAATAACCTTGCCACTGCTGTCTCCACTTCAGTCTTTGCTTCCCTTTAGATTATTTTTCACAAAGAAGCAAAAGTGTTCTTTTAACAGATGTCAGGTCACTCCTAGGCTGAATAAATCTTTATCATAGTGTTTAAGGCCTTCCACAATCTGACCTTCAATTGTCTTCTGACTTCATCTCCTACCACGATCTTCTTAACTCTGCCCCAGCAACCCTCATCACCTTGCTCTTCCCCCAAACACTTCAGGTATGCCTTCCTCAAGGACAGATAACCACATGCCTCTCTCCCTCACTTCTTCAGGTGTTTATTCAAATGTCACATTCTTAGTGAGGTCTTCTCTGGCTGCCATGTCTAAAGTTGCACATGTCTCACACATATAACAACACACACACACACGTTGTATCTCCCTTCTTGCTTTATTTTCCCTTTTAGCTATTACATCAGTATTCTTTATAAATGTGTATTCCCCTCACCAGATTATAAACTCTGTGAGTGCAGGGTACAGAGAGTTTCATCTGTATTGTTCACCAGTAATTCCCAGCACTGTGTCTGGCATACACTGATTTTTTATTTTTTATTTTTATAATGAATGAAGGAATATAAACATTTGGTTGATTTACAACTAATCTTGAGTGCTAAACATACTGAAATTAATCTTCAAAGTAATTTTGTGTATTTCCTTTAAGTTCCAAAGAAAGAGTTGGGTTTGGTACAACCATTGTCTGTGTGTTTGTGTGTGTGTGTGTGTGTGTGTGTTATAGTTGAAAAACTTTTACCGTCAACCTTAAAAAATACTTGAAATAGGCCGGGTGCTCATGCCTGTAATCCCAGCACTTTGGGAGGACAAGGTGGTGGATCTCCTGAGGTCAGGAGTTCGAGACCAGCCTGACCAATATGGTGAAACCCTGTCTATACTAAAAATACAAAAAAGTTAGCCGGCCTTAGTGGTGGGTGCCTGTAGTCCCAGCTACTTGGGAGGCTGAGACAGGAGAATCACTTAAACCTGGGAGGCGGAGGTTGCAGTGAGCCAAGATTGCACCACTGCACTCCAGCCTGGGTGACGGAGCAAGACTCCGTCTCAAAAAAAAAAAAAAGACTTGCAATAGTAAAGATGATAGAATGGCAAATTCATTCTGAAGCCTCACTAAACTAATTGTTGAACACAATTACATTACATAATCCTTAAGAAGACTTACCTTAGAGTAAAAATCCTTACTCCTTGAATTTTGAAGCCATATTTCGACATGTGTAAACCTTACAGATTAATTTGAGAGATACAGGAATTTCAATCTTAAATTTGGAAACTAGTCCTGAAATGTGAACTAAAAGTGTTACAATAATATGAACACAATTATGCCTTCAAGATGAAGAGGAGTGCTGCAGAAATCACTGTGGAATTTTATACCCTGAGTATTTTGAAGGCAATTTCTGGTATCCCTGTCAGATTCTTCCACGCACCATATTTACATTAAGTACACTCAGAGACATAATTATAACTCATGGCTAATTTGTTTTTAAAAAGAAGAGAAATAACCCACAATAACAAGCATGTTAGAAATAACACTGAGAATATAATTTAAGTATTAGACTTAAACCATTTAGTACCAAAATACAGGCTTCCGTTTCTAAGCAGGTTTAAATCTATATCATTATAACATGACTTGATTTGCCCAAACAATAAAAGACTAAACTTCCTCAAGAAGCGACCCTTTAAAAGTGTATCTGTGTTTTTCTATGTGTATTTTATTTAAGTAAAATGGTTAATTGCATTTGAGTGTTTTCCACTATGTACAATTGTACTTATGAAAAAGATTCATCAATGATTATGTTCATTCTTAAATAGTCAATAACTTACCAAAATTAAAAGATAAATTTTCAGATATGGAATTAGAATATTTTGGCACTAGGTACATGGTACAAAAATACCCAACTCATTGAGTTTTTTAAAAAAGTTGTTCAAGATTTTGAAGAGTTTTTAAAAAATATCATAATGTCTACAATATAAAAGAAATAATTAACTTTAAACTTATAAAATAATAAAATTTTAAATCCTTGATTTGAATGTCATTGTGCTATGTTTATGAAGATTAAAATGCCAGGGTATTTTATTTGTGAAAATTTAATATTTTACATTTTCACATTTGATAATATTAATGTTTCTGTTTAGCTCGAATATAATTGTAACCATGTTTATCTTCAGGATGTTTAGCCATGCAATAAATATAAATATAAATATAAAACGTATCAAAATTTTATATTGTGGGAACATGCTCTAAAATGAACCAATAGTCTTAGCTGCCTAATATGAAAGCTACCATACATCTGACATCTGTGAACTAGAGCTATGTTGTTTTCCTAACTGAGCCATTTGAACTAATGGTTGCTGCTTGCTGCTACCAGAAAACTCTTGAGTACTTATCCTTAAATGGAGGGCCTGTTTTCCTCATTCTCAACATTTAATTTGGAAAAAATTGCTCTCCTTAAGTATAGCTGCTTCTCCAACTACAGTGATATCTGTATGTGCATATTTAATCAATGGAATCCCTGAGAAGTCTGGTTAATAAAAATTATATTATCAGAATGGGTAGATTATACAGTAATTTCAACACTAAGATGGTCTTTAAAAAGCTATGTATAGTGCCACATATATATAAATGCTATATATAGTGGATGTTCATGGAAAAATGAATATAAATTGTGTTGATCAAGTCTGCGCTTCTTTTATCCTTGAGAAAAATGAAAGTGTGGTGCTTTGAATTTTTGTGATAAAATGACAATTTCATCTTTAAAATGTAAGAAGGATGTACATTCATTTTCTAATTTTTTATAACCAGAATAAGAAACTCAGGGTACTAAATGATCAGTGATGATGAGCATTACATCAGTTGAAAGTAGGTACATGTGAAAATTTATAGAAAATATGGAAATAAAATCTAAGACAAACTTCAAAACATTCCTTAATAAGCTGTAATGGCTATAAATCCATATGGTTTGAATTCAAAACTATCAGATTAGATTTAAAAGTAAAATAAAGTTCAACTATATAAAGACTGAAGGGCCCTTACCATAGCCTCAAAAGCTAGATGACAACACTGTGTAAAAATGAACATTCTTCAAGTTGTGTGTTAAGGGTGCTGTGTATGGATGTTGAGATTAAAGGGCCAGAAGTAGTGCATCTTGAGACAAGCCCCGCCATATCCATCTGCCCATCACCCTCTGAATAGTTGAGATGGTGCTTGAAAAATTAATGTAATCTCAAGAAATAAACTTGATTGATCTAAAGACAAATGTATCTCCTACCCACTGCACCTGTCATTGATTCATTTAGGAATGAGCATGTTTCCCGATTACGGCCAAAGAGAGATGAGAAAAAGGTTCCTATAGATTCCTGGAAACAATTTCTTAATTCTCAAGAGATGACATTGGGAAGCTATGCACTTCCTCCCACTGAACACCAAGAATGAAGTTGAGTATAATGTTTCTGGCAGCAATAACCATAAGTACACTCAATCTTAGGATGAAACCAACTCTGTAGGTAAGCAGATCAAAAGACAAAAAGAATCTGGAATCTTTTTATATTTGAAACTGAAGAACCAATTAACCCTAAAACCAGGCCTACTTCTGGAGTACCAGTTATATGAGTCAAGAAATGTCTTCAGTAAAGCCAATTTGATTTGTGTATTACCTATAGTTTTCGGCATTGTTACTAACACAAAACTTGGTAGATATTTGGCTCAAGGATAAAACTAAGCAACAGTTTGCCAAAGCTAAAACTCATAAAAGAGAAAGTCATAGTAATAATTTAAAAGTATCTGGAATCTATAAAATAAAGGATAATGTGAAGACATATTTGCATTCTTCTCTATAGATAGTCTTGAAAAGCTACTTAAAAACCTACAGCTGCCATTCAATCCTTAAGTGATCACCAACTCTGTGATTAACTTCTACCTGGGATTTAGTATGCAGATTCAACCTCTAATTGGGTTGTAGGGATAATTTCATGGTTTAAAGTTTGAACTCCGCTTGGAAACCTCTTTGAAGTTCAGCCAAGAAGATTATAATAGTGCAAATAACTTGCAAAAGCTTACAGCTGTCCTCCTGTAGTTCACACTGAGCAAGCAGTCATTTTCTCAATGTGATAAAAATCAGATTACATCGAGGATCACCTTCTACAAGTTATTATAGTCTCATCTCTAAAACAAACTAATCTCTGTATTTTTTTTCTAATTTTCATAGCACTGGAATGTTAAAAGTATGCTTTCCTCTTAAGAAAACATGACTCTTACTAAGAATGAAATGCTCTTTTTACTTAGATTTGGTAGCAACCCAAGGAAGTGGTTCTACACACTCAAGATTTGCTATTTTGTTTCATCTTATGTAGAAATGGTTGGTTATAATGTATTATGATTTCTATTAAATGCAAGACTGGTAATGTTTTTTTAAGAAGTAGTATATATTTTTTCTTGGCACAGTTTTAAAAACATATTGTTTTCAGAGTGAATAACATGTATTTTTATAAAGACTGCATTTTTAACTATTTTTATGACTACAAAATAATTTTCAAAAATCATCCAATTTCGAAAGCCAAGACTGTGTGAGTGGAAGAAACTATTGTGTAAATCTAGAGTAATTTAACTATAATTAAAATCAATAGATCAAAGTAAACTTCCAAGCACCTTAAATTATCAAGAGGATTGTCCTTTAATTTGCATCCCACATTAAAAATAAAGTTGAGCCCCTCAATTCATGTTTTAAAATAATGATTAAAAGATAATAAGTTAAAAATTTGTGATTCTTGCTCTTAATAATACAAATACAAGGATAACAAATGACTGCCTTAAAATGAGTCATTTATTTTCATAAATAAAAATATCAGATTTTGTACACACATTCAGGTTTCGGTGATGGCATATAAACATATTTCTACTTGTAATTTATTTTTAAAAATGAGGCCGGGCGCGGTGGCTCACGCTTGTGATCCCAGCACTTTGGGAGGCCGAGGTGGGCGGATCACGAGGTCAGGAGATCGAGACCATGGTGAAACCCCGTCTCTACTAAAAATACAAAAAATTAGCCGGGCGTGGTGGCGGGCGCCTGTAGTCCCAGCTACTCGGAGAGGCTGAGGCAGGAGAATGGCATGAACCCGGGAGGCTGGAGTGCAGTGGCGCGATCTCTGCTCACTGCAAGCTCCGCCGAAACCCCGTCTCTACTAAAAATACAAAAAATTAGCCGGGCGTGGTGGCGGGCGCCTGTAGTCCCAGCTACTCGGAGAGGCTGAGGCAGGAGAATGGCATGAACCCGGGAGGCGGAGCTTGCAGTGAGCAGAGATCGCGCCACTGCACTCCAGCCTGGGGGACAGAGCGAGACTCCGTCTCAAAAAAAAAAAAAAAAAAAAAAAAAAGAAATGATTATTGGAGACCAAATTTACAAAATTTACTGTACATAGAAAAACAGCAATCAAAGTATATAATTACATTTGACCCTATTATTTCTTTTTTTCCTTCTTGCAGCTCCAAACATAAACCTTCATTAAATCTCAGCATTCATGTATCACTAATATAAATAACTTTGTTCACTATCAGTTACCAGTTCATATCAGAATCTTCTTTTAAAGGGGGAGAGGCATTACAGTTTGTAAAATACCTGAGCATTGTCTCATTTTCATTAAAATAATATTTTAGAATTCTACCTAATTAGTAACATTATCTGCAGTTCAAGCAAGCATTGGAAAAATAACCTGAAGAACTATTTTGCATTGTAATATTTACATGCAATGCTTAGGAATATTGATTGTATAAATATGAAGAATAAATATTAACATGAACAATTGTATGTTGCCTCTTTTATTAATCAATTAAAAATAGCATTTTGATATATCAAAATTAATATTAGGAAAACTAAAATATAAAGGTTAAAATACACAAAAAAATTTGAGTATATTATTTATAATCTTGCTGAAATAGATAAGAAAAAACAGTAATTTGCATAAATATCAGGCTAATGTCATTTACTCACCTTTATGTGCTGTTTGTTGCTCTGCCCATATTGTTCATAAGTTCCATACATCATTGCCCATAGGGAAACCAAGATTCACCTGCATACAGAATGGCTGGAAGTGGTAGTATATTCCCTAGCCAGTTTTTTTAGGTGAAATAAATTACCACATACTGTTATCAAATCTATGATATTTACCTCAAGAACACCACACACTAACCAAATAATTGAAGTAGTTTAAACACACATTTCCAACATAAATAAAGTTTTAGACGTTTGTTAAAAGCAAAAACGTATGGGTACTGTGAAGAAAATATGAATAATTAAAATCAAAGGAAAACATCAGCTATTTGTATAGCAATAGATATAAAAAGACACTTTCTTAAAAAAAATTATGTCCCCAGTAAGCATATAAAACAGTGCTCAACCTTATTCTACTAAGAAATAAAATGATCTTCCATATTAGCAAAATATAAAACTTTATAATATCCAGTCTTGGTGAGGATGTAGGGAAGTAGCTATTCACTTACACTACTGGTAAAAGTCAAAATTGGTGCCATACATTAGGGCAGACTTTTGACTATATAGCCAATCTTCAACAGTAGTGATTCCTTTACCATGCATCTCCCAGGGAAATCTTTGCAAAATTATTCCTAAATACATGTAATAAATAAGCTCATTTCAGTGTTGTTTAGCAAAAAAACAGAAAAGGAACTTGCTAAAAATAGTTGTTCCTTTTGTTTCTTTCTTCCTTGAGTGTAAAGCTGTATTTTCCTCTTTTCTTTCATTCATCAAATATTTAGTAGAATGTTTACTCTTCGTCAGGTATCTTTTAAATTCCTAAGAAATCATTGGAGTATTTTATGTACTGGCCTCACTTAAAAAAATATTTTTTTTAGTCTGGCCAACCTGGTGAAACCCCATCTCTACTAAAAATACAAAAATTAGCCGGGTGTGGTGGTGGGCGCCTGTCATCTTAGCTACTTGGGAGGCTGAAGCAGGAGAATCACTTGAACCCGGGAGGCAGAGGTTGCAGTGAGCTGAGATCATGCCATTGCACTTCAGCCTGGGCAACTGAGGGAGACTCCGTCTCAAAAAGAAAAGAAAAGAAAAAAATTTGTTTTAATTTATTTTTATTTTGAAAAGATTACTTTGACTGCTGTATTATTCAGGGTTCTCTAGAGGGACAGAACTAATAGGATATATGTATATGTGAAAGGGAGTTTATTAAGGAGAATTGACTCATGCAATCATAAAGTAAGTTCCCATGAGAGGCCATATGCAAGCTGAGGAGCAAGGAAGCCAGTGGTGAATCAGTTTGAGTTCCAAAACCTCAAAAGTAGGCAAGGCGACAGTGCAGCCTTCAATCTGTGGCCAAAGGCCCAAAAGCCCCTGGCAAACCACTGGTGTAAGTCCAAGAGTCCAAAAGTTGAAGTACTTGGAGTTTGATGCTTAAGGCCAGGAAGCATCCAGCATCGGAGAAAGATGAAAGCCGAAAGACCCAGCCAGTCTCTTCTTCCATCTTCTGCCTTATTCTAACCTCGCTGGCAGCTGATTAGATTGTGTCCAGCCAGATTGAGGGTGGGTCTGCCACTAGCAGTCCACTGACTCAAATGTTAATCTCCTTTGGCAACACCCTCATAGACACACCCAGGAACAATACTTTGCATCCTTCAATCCAATCGAGCTGACACTCAGTATTAACCATCACAGCTGTTGTGTGTATGATAGATTTGAAGAAGCTGATAATGGCAAGAGGGCAGAAAGAAGGGACTTGGGAAGGGTAGTTATACAAAATTTAAACACTGGAATCTATGCATATAATTAAAAGAAGAAGGAAGTTCTACACATTTTGATTTGGAAAAAGCACCATACTATATAATGTTGTGAAAGTGAAAAATAAATACACAGACATGTATGTAAAAATATATAAACATTTCTTTCCAGGAAGGGTAAAGCAGGAAATAGAAGTAAAAATTAAAGAAACTGGGGAAAGCTAGATGTTTATTTTTAATTTTAAATATTTCTTCAGTGCACTCATTCTTACAGATTTCTAAATATATTATACAAGTTTCTTGTATAACTTTTTCTAAATTTTGCAGAATTAATTAGCTTTGGATTATAGACTGTTTTATTTTCTTTGTATATTATAAAGTAGAAGTATTATATTTACCATTTAAAAGTGTTTTCTCCAACTTATTTTGTTCTTATCATTTGGTTTGAAATATTTTATAATTTTAAGAATGATTTAACAATATTTATTTAGCCTTCTTTTTCCTTAACTTTTCTTTCCTTAATGAATAGGATTAATAAGTTTAAATAAACAAAACCTAAATAAAAAAAAACTAAAATATAGACATTTTCAGTTCAGTTCCTTTAAAAGGTTTATTGATTTGTTAAATCTATGGCATATTTACTTTCAAAATGGGGCATATCCTTTTGCAAGAATTATCTTTTACACAATCCCAATAGTCTGACATTTCAGATACACATCTGGAGTTATTTTTGATGCAAAACCCAGGACAACACAATATTGAACATTCTTAAAGAAAAGAATTTCAACCCAGAATTTCATATCCAGCCAAACTAAGCTTCATAAGCAAAGGAAAAATAAAATCCTTTCCAGACAAGCAAATGCTGAGGGATTTTGTTACCATCAGGCCTGCTCTGCAAGAGCTCCTGAAAGAGCACTAAATATGGGGGGGTGGGGGGAGCCATTACCAGCCACTGCAAAAACCCAGCAAAATATAAATACCAATGACACTGTGAAGAAACTGCATCAACGAGTGTGCAAAGTAACCAAATAGCGGCATGATGAAAGCATCAAATTCACACCTAACAATATTAACTTTAAATGTAAATGGATTAAATGGGTTAATTCACACAGACTGGTGAATTGAATAGAGTCAAGACGCATTGGTGTGCTGTATTCAGGAGACCCTTCTCATGTGCAGACACACATAGGCTCAAAATAAAGGAATAGAGGAAAATTTATCATGCAAATGGAAAGCAAAAAAAAAGGGGGTTGCAATCCTAGTCTCTGACAAAACAGACTTTAAACCAACAAAGATAAAAAAAAGACAAAGAAGGGCATTACATAATGGTAAAGGGAACAATTCAACAAGAGGAGCAAACTACTCTAAATATATATGCACTCAATACAGGAGCACCCAGACTCATAACACAAGTTCTTAGGTACTTATAAAGAGACTTAGACTCCCATACAACACCCCACTTCAACACCCCACTGTCAGTATTAGATAGATCAATGAGACAGAAAAATAACAAGGATATTCAGAACTTGAACTCAGCTCTGGATCAAGTGGACCTAGTAGACATCTACAGAACACTCTACCCCAAATCAACAGAATGTACATTCTTCTCAGGGCCATGTGGCACTTATTCTAATATTGATCACACAATTGGAAGTAAAACAGTCCTCAGCAAATGCAAAAGAACAGAAATAATAACAAACAGTCCCTCAGACCACAGTGCAATCAAATTAGAACTTAGGATCAAGAGGGTGGAGCCAAGATGGCCGAATAGGAACAGCTCCGGTCTCCAGCTCCCAGCCCCAGCGACACAGAAGACGGATGATTTCTGCATTTCTGCTTGAGGTACCGGTTTCATCTCACTAGGGAGTGCCTAACAGTGGGTGCAGGACAGTCGGTGAAGCACACTGTGCGCGAGCCGAAGCAGGGCGAGGCATTGCCTCACTCGGGAAGCGCAAGGGGTCAGGGAGTTCCCTTTCCTAGTCAAAGAAAGGGGAAACAGACGGCACCTGGAATATCGGGTCAGTCCCACCCCAATACTGCGCTTTTCCAACGGGCCTGGAAAACGGCACACTAGGAGATTGTGTCCCGCACCTGGCTCGGAGGGTCCTGTGCCCACGGAGTCTCGCTGATTGCTAGCACAGCAGTCTGAGATCAAGCTGCAAGGCGGCAGCGAGGCTGGGGGAGGGGCGCCCGCCATTGCCCAGGCTTGCTTAGGTAAACAAAGCAGCCAGGAAGCTCGAACTGGGTGGAGCCCACCACAGCTCAAGGAGGCCTGCCTGCCTCTATAGGCTCCACCTCTGGGGGCAGGGCACAGACAAACAAAGACTCAGCAAGAACCTCCACAGACTTAAAGGTCCCTGTCTGACTGACAGCTTTGAACAGAGTAGTGGTTCTCCCAGCACGCAGCTGGAGATCTGAGAACGGACAGACTGCCTCCTAAAGTGGGTCCCTCACCCCTGAGCAGCCTAACTGGGAGGCACCCCCCCAGTAGGGACAGACTGACACCTCATTCAACCGGGTACTCCTCTGAGACAAAACTTTCAGACGAACTATCAGACAGCTGAATTTGTGGTCTCACGAAAATCCGCTGTTCTGCAGCCACCGCTGCTGACACCCAGCCAAACAGGGTCTGGAGTGGACCTCTAGTAAACTCCAACAGACCTGCAGCTGAGGGTCCTGTCTGGTAGAAGGAAAACTAACAAACAGAAAGGACATCCACACCAAAAACCCATCTGTACATCTCCATCATCAAAGACCAAAAGTAGATAAAACCACAAAGATGGGGAAAAAACAGAACAAAAAAACTGGAAACTCTAAAAAACAGAGCACCTCTCCTCCTCCAAAGGAACGCAGTTCCTCACCAGCAATGGAACAAAGCTGGATGGAGGATGACTTTGATGAGTTGAGAGAAGAAGGCTTCAGACGATCAAACTACTCTGAGCTACGAGAGGAAATTCAAAACAATAGCAAAGAAGTTAAAAACTTTGAAAAAATATTAGAAGAATGGATAACTAGAATAACCAATGGAGAGAAGGGCTTAAAGGAGCTGATGGAGCTGAAAGCCAAGTTTCGAGAACTACGCGAAGATTGCAGAAGCCTCAGTAGCAGATGCGATCAACTGGAAGAAAGGGTATCGCTGATGGAAGATGAAATGAATGAAATGAAGAGAGAAGGGAAGTTTAGAGAAAAAAGAATAAAAAGAAATGAACAAAGCCTCCGAGAAATTTGGGACTATGTGAAAAGACCAAACCTACGTCTGATTGGTGTACCTGAAAATGATGGGGAGAATGGAACCAAGTTGGAAAACACTCTGCAAGATATTATCCAGGAGAACTTCCCCAATCTAGCAAGGCAGGCCAGCATTCAGATTCAGGAAATACACAGAACGCCACAAAGATACTCCTCGAGAAGGGCAACTCCAAGACACATAATTGTCAGCTTCACCAAAGTTGAAATGAAGGAAAAAATGTTAAGGGCAGCCAGAGAGAAAGGTCGGGTTACCCACAAAGGGAAGCCCATCAGACTAACAGCTGATCTCTCAGCAGAAACTCTACAAGCCAGAAGAGAGTGGGGGCCGATATTCAACATTCTTAAAGAAAAGAATTTTCAACCCAGAATTTGCTATCCCGCCAAACTAAGCTTCATTAGTGAAGGAGAAATAAAATACTTTACAGACAAGCAAACACTGAGTGATTTTGTCACCACCAGTCCTGCCCTAAAAGAGCTCCTGAAGGAAGCACTAAACATGGAAAGGAACAACCGCTACCAGCCACTGCAAAAACATGCCAAATTGTAAAGACCATCGAGGCTAGGAAGAAACAATAGCAACTAACGAGCAAAATAACCAACTAACATCATAATGACAGGATCAGATTCACATATAACAATATTAACGTTAAATGTAAATGGGCTAAATGCTCCAATCAAAAGACACAGACTGGCAAACTGGATAAGGAGTCAGGACCCATCAGTGTGCTGTATTCAGGAAACCCATCTCACGTGCAGAGACACACATAGACTCAAAATAAAGGGATGGAGGAAGATCTATCAAGCAACTGGAAAACAAAAAAAGGCAGGGGTTGCAATCCTAGTCTCTGATAAAATAGACTTTAAACCAACAAAGATCAAAAGAGACAAAGAAGGCCATTACATAATGGTAAAGGGATCAATTCAACAAGAAGAGCTAACTATCCTAAATATATATGCACCCAACACAGGAGCACCCAGATTCATAAAGCAAGTCCTCAGTGACCTACAAAGGGACTTAAACTCCCACACAATAATAATGGGAGATTTTAACACCCCACTGTCAACATTAGACAGATCAACGAGACAGAAAGTTAACAAGGATATCCAGGAATTGAACTCAGCTCTACATAAAGTGGACCTAATAGACATCTACAGAACTCTCCACCCCAAGTCAACAGAATATACATTTTTTTCAGCACCACACCACACCTATTCCAAAATTGACCACATAGTTGGAAGTAAAGCTCTCCTCAGCAAATGTAAAAGAACAGAAATTATAACAAACTGTCTCTCAGACCACAGTGCAATCAAACTAGAACTCAGGATTAAGAAATTCACTCAAAACCGCTCAACTACATGGAAACTGAACAACCTGCTCCTGAATGACTATTGGGTACATAATGAAATGAAGGCAGAAATAAAGATGTTCTTTGAAATCAACGAGAACAAAGATACAACATACCAGAATCTCTGGGACACATTCAAAGCAGTGTGTAGAGGGAAATTTATAGCACTAAATGCCCACAAGAGAAAGCAGGAAAGATCCAAAATTGACACCCTAACATCACAATTAAAAGAACTAGAAAAGCAAGAGCAAACACATTCAAAAGCTAGCAGAAGGCTAGAAATAACTAAAATCAGAGCAGAACTGAAGGAAATAGAGACACAAAAAACCCTTCAAAAAATTAATGAATCCAGGAGCTGGTTTTTTGAAAAGATCAACAAAATTGATAGACCGCTAGCAAGACTAATAAAGAAGAAAAGAGAGAAGAATCAAATAGATGCAATAAAAAACGAAAAAGGGGATATCACCACCGATCCCACAGAAATACAATCTACCATCAGAGAATACTACAAACACCTCTATGCAAATAAACTAGAAAATCTAGAAGAAATGGATAAATTCCTTGACAAATACACCCTCCCAAGACTAAACCAGGAAGAAGTTGAATCTCTGAATAGACCAATAACAGGTTCTGAAATTGTGGCAATAATCAATAGCTTACCAACCAAAAAGAGTCCAGGACCTGACGGATTCACAGCCGAATTCTACCAGAGGTACAAGGAGGAACTGGTACCATTCCTTCTGAAACTATTCCAATCGATAGAAAAAGAGGGAATCCTCCCTAACACATTTTATGAAGCCAGCATCGTCCTGATACCAAAACCTGGCAGAGACATAACCAAAAAAGAGAATTTCAGACCAATATCCTTGATGAACATTGATGCAAAAATCCTCAATAAAATACTGGCAAACCGAATCCAGCAGCACATCAAAAAGCTTATCCACCATGATCAAGTGGGCTTCATCCTTGGGATGCAAGGCTGGTTCAACATACGCAAATCAATAAATGTAATCCAGCATATAAACAGAACCAAAGACAAAAACCACATGATTATCTCAATAGATGCAGAAAAGGCCTTTGACAAAATTCAACAACCCTTCATGCTAACAACTCTCAATAAATTAGGTATTGATGGGACGTATCTCAAGATAATAAGAGCTATCTATGACAAACCCACAGCCAATATCATACTGAATGGGCAAAAACTGGAAGCATTCCCTCTGAAAACTGGCACAAGACAGGGATGCCCTCTCTCACCACTCCTATTCAACATAGTGCTGGAAGTTCTGGCCAGAGCAATCAGGCAGGAGAAGGAAATAAAGGGTATTCAACTAGGAAAAGAGGAAGTCAAATTGTCACTGTTTGCAGATGACATGATTGTATACCTAGAAAACCCCATTGTCTCAGCCCAAAATCTCCTTAAGCTGATTAGCAACTTCAGCAAAGTCTCAGGATACAAAATTAATGTACAAAAATCACAAGCATTCTTGTACACCAATAACAGACAAACAGAGAGCCAAATCATGAGTGAACTCCCATTCACAATTGCTTCAAAGAGAATAAAATACCTAGGAATCCAACTTACAAGGGATGTGAAGGACCTCTTCAAGGAGAACTACAAACCACTGCTCAATGAAATAAAAGAGGATACAAACAAATGGAAGAACATTCCATGCTCATGGGTTGGAAGAATCAATATCGTGAAAATGGCCATACTGCCCAAGGTAATTTATAGATTCAATGCCATCCCCATCAAGCTACCAATGACTTTCTTCACAGAATTGGAAAAAACTACTTTAAAGTTCATATGGAACCAAAAAAGAGCCCGCATCGCCAAGTCAATCCTAAGCCAAAAGAACAAAGCTGGAGGCATCACGCTACCTGACTTTAAACTATACTACAAGGCTACAGTAACCAAAACAGCATGGTACTGGTACCACAACAGAGACATAGATCAATGGAACAGAACAGAGCCCTCAGAAACGACGCCGCATAGCTACAACTATCTGATCTTTGACAAACCTGACAAAAACAAGAAATGGGGAAAGGATTCCCTATTTAATAAATGGTGCTGGGAAAACTGGCTAGCCATATGTAGAAAGCTGAAACTGGATCCCTTCCTTACACCTTATACAAAAATTAATTCAAGATGGATTAAAGACTTATATGTTAGACCTAAAACCGTTAAAATCCTACAAGAAAACCTAGGCAATACCATTCAGGACATAGGCATGGGCAAGGACTTCATGTCTAAAACACCAAAAGCAATGGCAACAAAAGCCAAAATTGACAAATGGGATCTCATTAAACTAAAGAGCTTCTGCACAGCAAAAGAAACTATCATCAGAGTGAACAGGCAACCTACAGAATGGGAGAAAATTTTTGCAACCTACTCACCTGACAAAGGGCTAATATCCAGAATCTACAATGAACTCAAACAAATTTACAAGAAAAAAACAAACAACCCCATCAAAAAGTGGGCAGAGGACATGAACAGACACTTCTCAAAAGAAGACATTTATGCAGCCAAAAAACACATGAAGAAATGCTCATCATCACTGGCCATCAGAGAAATGCAAATCAAAACCACAGTGAGATACCATCTCACACCAGTTAGAATGGCCATCATTAAAAAATCAGGAAACAATAGGTGCTGGAGAGGATGTGGAGAAATAGGAACACTTTTACACTGTTGGTGGGACTGTAAACTAGTTCAACCATTGTGGAAGTCAGTGTGGCGATTCCTCAGGGATCTCGAACTAGAAATACCATTTGACCCAGCCATCCCATTACTGGGTATATACCCAAAGGACTATAAATCATGCTGCTATAAAGACACATGCACACGTATGTTTATCGCAGCACTATTCACAATAGCAAAGAGTTGGAACCAACCCAAATGTCCAACAATGATAGACTGGATTAAGAAAATGTGGCACATATACACCATGGAATACTATGCAGCCATAAAAAATGATGAGTTCGTGTCCTTTGTAGGGACATGGATGAAACTGGAAAACATCATTCTCAGTAAACTATCGCAAGGACAAAAAACCAAACACCGCATGTTCTCACTCATAGGTGGGAATTGAACAATGAGAACTCATGGACACAGGAAGGGGAACATCACACTCCGGGGACTGTTGTGGGGTTGGGGGAGGGGGGAGGGACAGCATTAGGAGATACACCTAATGCTAAATGACGAGTTAATGGGTGCAGGAAATCAACATGGCACATGGATACATATGTAACAAACCTGCACATTGTGCACATGTACCCTAAAACCCTAAAGTATAATAAAAAAAAAAAAAAAAAGAAAACACGGAGAAGCAAAGATGAAACTTTTTAGGGGAATTAAGTTACATATACTTGGAACTTTCTGAAAACTAAGTCTGTACAAAATAAGACCTTTGTGTTTTACAGAGGAGTTTTAATAAAAATTTGTGAAATAAAAAAAAAAAAAAAAAGAACTTAGGATCAAGAAACTCACTCAAAACTATACAATTATATGGAAATGGGACAACCTGTCCCTGAATGACTCCTGGGTAAATAATGAAATTAAGGCAGAAATTAAGAAGTTCTTTGAAACCAATGAGAACAAGGGGACAATGTACTGGAATCTCTGGGACACAGCTAAAGCAATGTTAAGAGGGGTATTTATAGCACTAAATGCCCACATCAGAAAGCTTGAAAGATCTCAAATCAACACTCTAACATCACAATTAAAAGAGCTAGAGAGGCAAGAGCAAACTAATCCAAAAGCTAGCAGATGACAAGAAATAATTAAGATCAGAGAAGAATTGAAGGAGATAGAGACACGAGAAACTCTCCAAAATATCAGTGAATTCAGGGGCTTTTTTTTTTTTTTTAAATTAACAAAATAGGTAGACCTCTAGCCAGACTAACAAAGAAGAAAAAAAGAGAAGAATCAAATAGACACAATAAAAAATGATAAAGGGGATGTTACCACTGATCTCACAGAAATACAAACTACCATCAGAGAATACTATAAATGCCTCTACACAAATAAACTAGAAAACCTAGAAGAAATGGATACATTCCTGGACACATATACCCTCCCAAGACTAAACCAGGAAGAAGTCGAATCCCTGAATAGACCAGTAACAAGTTCTGAAATTGAGGCAGTAATTAATAGACTACCAACCAAAAATGCCCAGGACCAGACAAATTCACAAGTGAATTCTAACAGAAATACAAAGAGGAGCTGGTACTATTCCTTCTAAAACTATTCCAAACAATTAAAAAGGAAAGACTTCTCCCTAGCTCACTTTGTGAAGCCAGCATCATCCTGATACCAAAACCAGGAACAGACACAACAAAAAAAGAAAACTTCAGGCCAATATCCCTGATGAACATCGATGCAAAAATTCTCAATAAAATGTTGGCAAACTGTATCCAGTAGCACATCAAAAAGCTTATCCACTATGATCAAGTCGGCTTCATCCCTGGGATGCAAGGCTGGTTCAACATATGCAAACCGATAAATGTAATCAATCACATAAACAGAACCAAAGACAAAAACCACGTGATAATCTCAATAGATGCAGAAAAGGTCTTTGATAAAATTTAACTTCCTTTCACGTTAAAATCTCTTAATGAACTAGGTATTAATGGAATATATCTCAAAATACTAAGAGCTATTTATGACACACCCACAGCCAATATATTGAATGGGCAAAAGCTGGAAGCATTCCCTTTGAAAACTGGTACAAGACAAGAATGCCCTCTCTCACCACTCTCGTTCAACATAGTATTGGAAGCTCTGGCCAGGGCAATCAGGCAAGAGAAAAAAAATAAAGTGTATTAAAATAGGAAGAGAGGAAGCAAAATTGTCTCTGTTTGCAGACAATATGATTTTATATTTAGAAAACCCCATCTCCTCAGCCCAAAAACTTCTTAAACTGATAAGCAACTTCAGCAAAGTCTCAGAATACAAAATCAATGTACAAAAATCACAAGCATTCCTCTACACCAACAATAGACAAACGAGAACTAAATGATGAGAATGAACTCCCATTCACAGTAGCTACAAAGAGAATAAAATACCTAGGAATACAGCCAACAAAGGATGTGAGGGACCTCTTCAAGGAGAACTACAAACCACTGCCCAAGGAAATAAGAGAGGATGTAAACAAATGGAAAAATATTCCATCCTCATGGGTAGGAAGAATCAACATCATGAAAATGGCCATACTGCCATTTATAGATTCTATGCTATTCCCATCAAGCTATCATTGACAGTCTTCACAGAATTAGAATACAAAAATATTTTAATTTTCATGTGGAATCAAAGAAGACCCTGCATAGCCAAGATAATCCTAAGAAAAAAGAACAAAGCTGGAGGCATCATGCTACCTGATGTCAAACTATACTGCAAGGCTACAGTAACCGAAACAGCATGGTACTGGTACAAAGACATATAGACCAAAGGAGCAGAACAGATACCTCAGAAATAAGGCCAGGAGTGGTGGCTCATGCCTGTAATCCCAGCACTTTGGGAGACTGAGGCAGGCAGATCACTTGAGGTCAGGAGTTCGAGACCAGCCTGACCAACATGGAGAAACCCCATCTTTACTAAAAATACAAAATTAGCTGGGCATGGTGGTGCATGCCTGTAATCCCAGCTACTCAGGAGGCTGAGGCAGGAGAATCACTTGAACCTGGGAGTCGGATGCTGTGGTGAGCCAAGACCGTGCCATTGCACTCTAGCCTGGGCAACAAGAGCGAAAAACTCCGTCAAAAAAAAAAAAAAAAAAAACCAAAACAAACAAAAAAACCAAGTAACCAAAATAACACCACACATCTACAATAATGTTATCTTCAACAAACTTGACAAAAACAAGCAATGGAGAAAGGATCTCCTGTTCAGTAAATGGTACTGGAAAACTGGTTAGATATATGCAGAAAACAGGAACTGAACCCCTTCCTTACACCTTATACAAAAATTAACTCAAGATGGAATAAAGACTTAAATGTAAACCCCCAAACCATAAAAACCCTAGAAGAAAACCTTGGCAATACCATTCAGGACATATGCATGGGGAAAGACTTGATGACAAAAACGCCAAAACCAATTGCAACAAAAGCCAAAATTGACAAATGGGATCTAATTAAACTAAAGAGCTTCTGCACAGCAAAAGAACTTATCAGAGTAAAAAGGCAACCTACAGAATGGGAAAAAATTTTTGCAATCCACCCATCTGACAAAGGTCCAATATGGAGAATTTACAAAGAACTTAAACAAATTTACAAGAAAAAAAAGTCAAAAAATGGGCAAAGGATATAGACACTTCTCAAAGGAAGACATTTATGCGACCAACAAACATAAGAAAAAAAGCTCTACATCACTGATAATCAGAGAAATGCAAATCTAAACTTCAATGAGACACCATCTCACACCAGTCAGAATGGTGATTATTAAAAATCAGGAAACGATAGATGCTAGCAAGACTGTGGATAAATAGGAACACTTTTACACTGTTGGTGGGAATGTAAATTAGTTCAACCATTGTGGAAGACAGTATGGCAATTCCTTAAGGATCTCAGACCAGAAATACCATTTGACCCAGCAATCCCATTACTGAATATCTATCCAGTAATACACATAACCAAAGGAATATAAACCATTCTACTATAAAGACACATGCACACATATGTTTATTGCAGCACTATTTACAATAACAAAGATATGGAACCAACCCAAATGCCCATCAATGATAGACTCGATAAAGAAAAAGTGGCACATATACAACACAGAACACTATGCAGCCATAAAAAGGAATAAGATCATGTCCTTTGCAGGGACTTAGATGAAGCTGTAAGCCATCGTCCTCAGCAAACTAACACAGGAACAGAAAACCAAACACCACATGTTCTTACTCATAAATGGGAATTGGACAATGAGAACACATGGATGCAGAGAGGGGGAACAACACACACCAGGGCCTGTTGGGGGTGAGGAGTGTGTGGAGAAAACTTAGGAGGACAAGTCAATAGATGCAGCAAACAACCATGGCACACGTGTACCTATGTAACAAACCTGCATGTTCTGCACATGTATCCCCTCCTTTCTTTTTGGAAGAACTAAAAAAAATAAAAAATAAAAAGAAACTTACAATCATGGCAGAAGGCAAAGGGGAAACAAGCATGTCTCACCATGGTGAAGCGGAGAGAGAGAGAACAGGGAAGTGCTACACATTTTTAAACAATCAGATATTGTGAGAACTCACTCACTATCATGAGAACAGCAAGGGAGAAATCTGCCTCCATGACCCATTCACCTCACACCAGGTCTCTACTTCAACAGTGAAGATTACAATTCAACATGAGAATTGGATGGGGACATAGAGCCAAACCATATCATCCATCTTGTTTCAAACATGACTGATACTTTTGCCATAACATTTGTGGGCACTTTGGCACCACCACAACAAAGGCTAAGACCATACCTCTCAGAATCCCCTTCCCAGTAAATGAGAAGAACATGTAGGGGAGTTCAAAGAGGAAATGAAGTAAAGATCAAGGTCTTATGGGGTCAAACAAGAAGGCTTTATCAGAGGCAACAACTTTGCAGATCTCTCCACAACCTCCTGCTTCACTCTTATGGGCTTTGAAGACCATGCAAGAGCTCCACAAGCAGCCACGGCTGGTTTCGTACACTTACTTATGATCTCCAATCTCTTTACCATCACCCCTCACCAATGTTTCACACTGAGACATTTACTGTCAACATTGGCAGCAGTCCCATTTCCTGCGTTGGGGCTTTAGAATCTCAAACAAGGTTTCTCTGCCTCAGCGTCGTTGACACTTTGGACCACATAATTTGTGTTGGTGGAAGGGGAAAGCTGTGCTGTGCATTGTGGAATGTTTAGTAGCATCCCAGCGTATTAACCGTACTTCCAATTTCTGTAAATTAATGCTTTTATGCCTATAAAATGGCCACTGACTGTTCCCAAGTAAACCCTGGCTCGTCTAAAACATCTCGAGACTTCAGTCAGCCCTAAACTACAGGCTCTGATAGTCACAGTGAACCTGAACTTAGCAAGAGAGCCACCTTCAAACATAGTTAGCCAACCCTAAGCCTGCTGCCCTGCCTCACCTGCTCCTTTTCCAGGAAACCACAACAGAGAAGCCTCCCATGCTTCCTCTCAGTGGCTCTGCATTGCATGCTATGTGCTCCTCAAGGAATTGCTGAGTATAACATAACTGTAAAACTCTTCTTTGTTCCTCTTTCTTAACCTGTCTCTGGCCTCACCAAACCTCACCCAAAGTAATATGGCTAAAGCATCTGGCCTCACCCATTGGGAGCCGGTAGCAAACTTCTCCACCTTAGTCATGATAATCAAAACTGTGTCCTGACCTTGTTGAATGTTCCATAGGGGACAAAATTGTCCCAAGTTGAGAACTTCTGGTCTAAAATATTCACTGTCAACTCCTAACCTTCAATAGCGGTTTTCCTAACATCCTTACCCTTGTCCCTCCAACAGTAGTTATAAGCACTTAATTCTGAATTAAACTTTTCATTTCTGACTTATACAGAATAGCTTCTGGTTTACTAGCCAAACCTGACTGAGAGTGTTACATAAATAATACATTGTTTTTTGCACATGAGTAATCCAAAATGTATTTAATTTGGTCACATAAAATATTTAGTAGAGAAAGTTAAGTATTCACATGGTTTATAATATGATATAACCTGTTTCTTTTCCATAATTTTTCAATATAATAGCATCCTTACTGCTAAAAGAATATTCGTTTAATATTTGGATATATCCATATTCTTCGATCTATTGCATTTTGAAGAAAAATATGACTTATTTTACAAGGTTATTTCTGGAGAGATAGCTACTGTCTTATATTTTTAGAATATGTTTATGCAAGAGTCAGATTATAATTTACCAAAATGTTAAGTATAAAAAGGCCAACTAAAAATAAAAGTATTTGATGTGGTTGTGGTAGAGATTATTTTGTACTGTGGATACATATGCAGGACACATGAGAGAGAAACTGGTATTTTCCCTTAATTGTCAATGGCCTAACTGGACTAGAGCCAAGAAGAAGTAAACAAAAAACTAAGGCTTTGATGCTTTCTAAACTGGATTAGTTCTATTTGACATTAGATCTTATTGACAAAACAAACAAACAAGCAAAAAGAGCTCCTTCTTTTTATTTGTTTATTATAACTTCACCTTCAATGCAGCTTGATTAATCTTCCCTCAGATAATTGTTTTTAAATTTGACCTATTTATAGAACTGTGAGGCTTTATGGGCTTTGAAATTCTCCAATGAAGGGTATTATAGAGGCGCCAGGTAACTAGAGATACAGTATAAATCTTGACTGAATGTTTCAAAGTATAGAATTTCGTGCCTTTCTTCTCCCATCTGTGCTCTAATCCTGCTTTTGAGAAACAAAGCATCAGGGGCACTTCACAGTGTGGTGCAGAACATATAAATAAAAGTTTTTTAAAAAGTCTCTTCTTCAGTAAGTCAGTACCCACTGAAGTCATGCCAACCTGTGAATTACAGTTTGCTGAAGCTTTATAATGAGGATAAAATTGCAGGATACTATATCCCATGTGAATTGAAGAAATGTTTTTCCTTTTATATCATGTAAAACAGAACAACTACTCTGACCTAAACCAATCCACTTTGAAATATTGTATGTTTCTCAGCCTGCAAGAGCTTCCATCCTTATTCATCAGTCTGTTGTACATGTCTTATAATACTCATACCATGGACCAGCAGTGCCAACTGCAGTTCTGGGGTTTGCTCCAGCTGACCCCAGAGCATATACATTTTAAGCTTAACACAGAGAAACAATTGTAACATGTTGAAATCTACATATATATTTTGATCCTGCAACCTATTAATATATTAGCTGCTAAAAGCATGTTGTAGTTCTTACAGACTCTGCTTGTATGAATGAAATAGAAACACCATAAGATGAAATCTCTACTAATGGTACCATAAACAGTTTCTTGACCCTTAATAAATGAAATTGTAAAAACATCAATTACCACTAGTCTAAAGATTATCCTCTATTCTTTGTCTTTCTGGAAAATACGCTTTATAATATATTCCCTATAAATAATTTCTTCCTGCTCTGTCAATCAGGCTTTCTCTTTTCTGTGTTTTTATTTATTCAAGAAATATTTACTACGTTTCTGCTGTTAACTAGCTCAGTTCCTGGGTTATATGGTTTGGCTCTGTGTCCCCACCCAAATCTCAACATGAATTGTAATAATCCCCACATGTTGTGGGAGGGACCTGGGGGAGGTCATTGAATCATGGGGGTAGAATCCCCCATGCTGTTATTATGAGAGTGAGTTCTCATGAGATCCAATGGTGTTATAAGCATCTGGCATTTCCCCTGCTGGCACTCATTCTCTCTGCTGCTGACCTGAGAAGAGGTGCCTTCCACCATGATTGTAAGTTTCCTGAGGCCTCCACAGCAATGCTGAACTGTGGGTCAATTAAACCTCTTTCCTCTATAAATTACCCAGTCTGAGGTATTTCTTTATAGCAGTGTGAGAACAGACTAATACAGTAAATTGGTACTACTGCAGAGATTGGGGTATTGCTATAAAGATCCTCAAAAATATAGAAGCAACTTTGGAACTGAGTAACAGAAAGAGGTTTGAACAGTTTGGAGGGCTGAGAAGAAGACAGGAAGACGTGGAAAAGTTTGGAACTTCCCAGAGACTTGTTGAATGCTTTTGACCAAAATGCTGACAGTGATATGGACAATGAAGTCCAGGCTGAGGCAGTCTCAGGTGGAGATGAGAAAATTCTTCCGAACTGGAGCAAAGGTGACTCTTACTATGCTTTAGTAAAGAGACTGGTACTATTTTGCTCCTGACCTAGAGATCTGTGGAACTTTGAACTTGAGAGATATGATTTAGGGTATCTGGCAGAAGAAATTTCTAAGTGGCAAAGCATTCAAGAGAAAGCAGAGTATAAAAGTTTAGAAAATTTGCAGCCTGATGATGCAATAGAAAACAAAACTCCATTTTCTGAGGAGAAATCCGAGCCTGCTGTAGAAATTTGCATAAGCAATGAGGGACAGAATGTTAATCACCAAGACAATGGGGAAACTGTCTCCAGGGAATGCCAGAGACATTCACAGCAGCCCCTCCCATCACAGGCCAGAAAACCCAGGAGGGAAAAATGGTTTTGTGGGCCAGGCCCAGGGTCCTGCTACTCTGTGCAGCCTCAGGACTGAGTTCCCTGAGTCCCAGCTGCTTCAGCTACAGCAGTGGCTAAAAGAGATCAAGATACAGCTTGAGCCATTACTTCAGAGGATACAACCTCCAAGCCTTGGCAGCTTGCATGTGGGTTAAGTTTGTGGGTACACAGAAAACAAGAATTGGGGTTTGGGAACCTTTGCCTAGATTTTAGAGGATGTATGTAACTGCCTGGGTGTCCAGGCAGAAGTTTGCTGCTGGGTCAGAGCCCTTATGGAGAACCTTTGCTAGGACAGTGGAGAAGGGAAATGTCAGGTTGGAGCCTCCACAGAGAGTCCCCACTAGGGTAATGCCTAGTGGAACTGTGAGAAGAGGGTCACTGTCCTCTAGACCCCAGAATGGTAGATCCATTGAAAGTTTGCACCATGCACCTGGAAAAGCCAAAGACAGTCAATGCCAGCCCATGAAAGCAGCCAGGAAGGGGGCTGTACCCTGCAAAACCACAGGGGCAAATTTGCCCAAGGCCATGAGAGCTCACCTCTTGTATGATCTAGATATGAGATGTGGAGTTGAAAGAAATCATTTTGGAACTTTAGGTTTAATGACTGCTTTATTGGATTTTGGACTTGCATGGGGCCTATAGCCCCTTTGTTTTGGCCAATTTCTCCCATTTGGAATGGGTGTATTTAACCAATGCCTGTACCTCCATTGTATCTAAGAAGTAACTAACTTGCATTTGATTTTACAGGCTCATAGATGGAAGGGACTTGCCTTGTCTCAGATGAGGCTTTGGACTTGGACTTTTGGGTTAATGCTGGAATGAGTTAAGACTTTGGAGAACTGTTGGAAGGGCATGATTGTGTTTTGAAATGTGAGGACATGAGATTTGGGAGGGCCAGGGGAGGAATGATTTGGTTTGGCTCTGTGTCCCCACCCAAATCTTACCTTGAATTGTAATAATACTCATGTGTCATGAGAGGGACCTGGTGGGAGGTAATTGAATCATAGGGGCAGAGTCCCCCATGTTGTTCTCATGACAGTGAGTTCTCATGAGATATGATGGTTTTATAAGCATCTGACGTGTCCCATCCTGGCTCTCATTCTCTCTTTTGCTTCCCTGTGAAGAGGTGCCTTCCACCATGACTGTAAGTTTCCTGATGCCTCCCCAGTGATGTGGAACTGTGAGTCAGTTCAACCTCTGTCTTTATAAATTTTTCAGTATCAGGTTTTTCTTCATAGCAGTGTGAGAATGGACTAATACAGCAGGTTTAGTAAGAAAAAGAGAAGACATAGTCCCTACCATAAAATGAATTTACACACTAGTTTATAAAGAGTTGGCAGGATAATTGTGTTGTGTTATATCAATGATAGTATTTTCCCCCTTCATCTATAAATTTTCCATAATCCAGACATTATCTATTACCTTAATGAAATGATGTTACAGCAGAATCAGAGAAAATGATTTCAATGTCAAATATGTAGTCCTTGAGAAGAGTTAGGACACAGATAACTTCAAAGATGTGAGAGAATTTCCCATTTCTCCCAAGCTAGATCAAGTTTCCTGGGAGGAAGCTAGGAGCAAGTAGAGACTGTGAATCTCCGAGAAAGGAGGGCCTCATCCATGATGGTGAGGGCCTCACTTCTTACTTTTTCCTTTAGAAAAAAAATGTGAGAAAAAGAGTCCCAACTGTTCTGACTTAAATAGAGCCCAGTGAGGAGCAAGAGTCAGGTTAACTTCACACACTGTGGTAGATAACGTGATGGATGCAGTGGAGTATACAATGATCTACCAGGACAGTTTCCCCAATTTCCCTCACCCCAATAACACACAAGGAGAACAACTAAAAAAAGGTACAAATAATAGTCTCAAGTAAAGATAAATAAACATTCATCAATTAGCCCAAGAGAAAGCAGGAAAGAGGGAAAAGAAGTAAAGAAGAAAAGAAACAAATAGAAAACATCTAGCAAGTAGGCAGAGTTTAATCAAAACATATTTATGACCATATTAAATGTTAATGATCTAAAGACATAAATTAAAAGAGATAAATTGTTATATTGGATTTTTAAAAGCAAGACCTTAATATAGGCTTTTTACAGTTTACCTGCGTTAAATATAAAATATAAAGAAGTTAAAATTATAGAAAAACATACACTAAAAGAAAATGGAAGCAGCAACAATAATATTAAAATAACCTTTTTAACAAGGTAAGTCACTAGGTATAAAGAAGAATATTATATAATGAAAAAGCAGTCAATTCTCTAAGCGTATAAACATGCTAAATGTTCATACACTCCACTACAGAGTTTCCAAAAACATAATGCAATAATTTAAAGAATTAAAAGGAGAAATTGGCATTGCCACAGTTCTAGTTGGACTTTCTGCACTTTTTTTTCTCAGAATCAGTAGAATAGCCAAATACAAATTCTGTTGCAATGTAGATCACCTCAACAACACTATCACCAACATAGAACTAGCTGACAGTTGTAGAACACTCCACCCAGTATTATCAGAATGAAAATTTGTTTAAAATGAACATGTAAATTAGTATTCAGAAGGAGAGACTACATTCTGGAACCTAATTAAAAGCAAACAAAGTATATTTTGAAATGAAACTAAATTAAACAAGAAATCTGATAACTGAAAATGTCCAAATATTTGGAAATAAAATAGCACACTTGAGTGAGGATTACCCTGATGCCAAAACCAGGCACAGACATTACAAGAAAAGAACACTGCAGGCAAATATCCCTCAGGGGTATTAATGCAAAATTTTTCAAAAAATGCTAGCAAACAAATTCAGTAATATATTAAAAAATAATATATCATGTCCAAATGGGGATTATTTTAGGAACTCAGAGATTATTCACCATTCTAAAATCAGTTGATATGATTTACCATATAGATACTAATTAAGACAAAATATACCTAATTCACAATTCAGGAATAGTCTCTTACAAAATTCAACATCCCTTCATGATAAGCCCACTCAGAAAATGTGCGTGTTTATACAGAAATATATATTGTTATAGTTTGGATGTTTGTCCTTTCCAAACCTCATGTTGAAATTGATCTTCAATATTGGAGGTGGGAGGTGGGGCCTAGTAGGAGGTAATTGGGCCGTGGGGATGTTTTTCTTATGAATAACTTGGTGCCATTCCTGCAGTAGTGAGTTCTCACTCTATTCTCCCAAGAGCTGGTTGTTAAAAAGAGCCTGGCACCTCCCCAATCTCTCTTGTTTTCTCTTTCACCAAGTGATAGCGGGACACACATCTCCCATTCACTTTCCACCCAGGCCGCACCAGAAGCCAAATAGATGCTAGAGCTATGTTTCTTGTACAGCCTGCAGAAAACTGAGGCAAATAAACCTGTTTTCTTTCTAAATTATGCAGTCTCAGATTTTCTTTTATAGTGACACAAATGGTTTTAGACATATGTGTGTCTGTGCGGAGATGTATATATGTATATAATTACATTATACAGAATTATCAAAACTTAATTTAAAAAAATAAATGGCAAGAGATTTTAATAGGTACTTCCCCAAAGAAGATACATGAATTTTTTAAAGTGGATCAGTTTTTAGGACAATACAAAAGTTTAAACCACTAAGAAATACTATTATGCACCTATGAGAATTACCAAAGTTTAAAAAAGAAAGTGTCAATATCAAGTGCTCACTAGTATATAAAACAATTGGAACTGTCATATATTGCTGAGATTATTGCAAAATGGCCCAGCTACTTTGGCAAACAGTTAGACAATTTCTTATAAAGTTAAACATACACTAATTAAATAATCCAGTAATCTCATTCCTAAGTGTTTTCCCTGTAAATTGAAATCCTATTCCCCACACCAAACTCTACACTTGGATATTTGTAGCAGTTTTATTCCTAGTATCTCAAAATTTAAAACAACTCAAATGTGTCTCAACTGGAAAATAAAGAACCCGTGGTATCTAAATAATTGAGCACTAGTTAACAATAAAAAAGAAAGAACCACTGGTATACTTGGCAGTGTGGAAAAATATCTATGCATTTTGCTAAGTGAAAAAGTCCGGATGCAAGAGGCAATATACTATATGATTCCATACCATATGATAGTCTGAAAAAGGTGACGCTCTAAAGGCAGAAATTATACAGTTGTTGCCAGGGACTGTGGGGGATGGAGGGAGCAGGACGTGCGTAGTTTGACCAAAAAGAAATACAAGCATTGGGGGTGATGGCACTTTTCTAAATATCTTCATTGTGGTGGTGGTTACACAAATGTATATATTTGCTGTATATATTTGCCAAACTTTGAGGAAGCGTACACTAAAAAAGGAGAACTTTACAGTGTTTAAATTACTTCTTAATTTTTAAAATCAAAACTAAACTATTGAAACATAAAACATATAAGAAGGGTAGCCAAATTAGTTTTGTCCCTGAAGAAGTATTCCAGTGCATAGATACTTTGCTCACTTGGTTTTTCTGCTGTTTACTAAACATTAAGCTTCTAGACAGTGGATATTTTGTTTCATTGGTTTCCATACCCCAGCATCCACTATGATGTCTGGCAAAAAGAAAGGTCTTAATAAAATTTTGTCACGTGTACTAGTTTAGTGAATTAGTTGAGAGTTTTAAAGCTCAGCTAATAGATCTGATTGAATGATTCTACATAATAAATATCAGAAAAAAATCAATGTGATACAGAACTTTTAGAAAAACACACAATATGTGGATGGGAGAGGAGCCAAATTGAAGAGTCCCAAATGGCCCTTGATGAGAGGTTTATTATTTGCTTAGAACATCTATTTTAAGAAAATTCTGGATCTATCACACAGGATTGATGTGATTAACAGTAAGAAAATTTAAATGGCAGCAACACAAGTTTAGACCTGGGAGAAATGAAATTGTATATCTTAACATAAATTATCCAGGTCCTAGTGGGTCCAAAAGAGTCTATCTTGTAGCTAGAAAGGAAATAATCACTCAAACACATTAAGAAGAAGCAGTTCTCCTGGGAAGGTGATAAGAAAGAGCTGAGAAAGCTCAAGCCGACCTGAAGCTTGATGAAGGGATCGTGAAAGGATTTTTATTTGAACCAGCTTAATGGCAATGGAGTCCTGTGAGATTCTCACTGCACCAGCTGTTCTCGTTCTTCATGGTGTGTTTGATGTACAGGGTTGTGCCTGGAGCCGAGAGCTTCAAGAACATGTGCAGTTTTCCAGCTTCATTTGCTGACAGAAATGAGAGAGCTGGGAGTCAATTGAGTCAGTGTGAGGCACATTATGAAGTGTCTCTCTGGAACCACAGATTGGGGGTTGGGAGGGGGATTCTGCTTGGTAGACATGTAATAAATTATTTGTTGAAATAAGAAATGGATGAATGAGTGAATCAATACATGAATGAATAAATGAACAGGGCTTAATTTGTGTCATTTGGTGCTGAAAAGATGGAAGCTAGGATATTCATGGTAAAGATGATTAACTTGTATGGAGCAGCATTTCAGAATTCAAACCTGCTCTGCACTAATCCCCATCATTTACACGTGGATTTGCTGTGGACATGATTCATTAGCTTCTCCTGTTTTTAGTTTCCAAAATTCTAAGTAGTTCTGTCCCTTAGGTACTCTTCTCTGATACTCTCATTCCCTCCGTTTCTCTTTGTCATTCTCTCCTGTAAATATATTCTCCTCACACAGCCTTTCAGTAAGAAGGCTCATACTTCTATGAGCCCATAGGCTGGTCTTTCATTTTATTTTTATAAACCAAAAAAAAAAAAAAAGAAAAAACCTTACTTTTGGGTGGATTAACTAGAGATTATATCCACTGTTTACATGTAACACTTTCACTCTTACAGCTTTAAAATAGAAAGCAAAATGTCTCCTTTGTACTAATTCACCAACTTAGAGTTTCCACTTCATTTATCAAGAAGACAACAATGGATGATAACAGAACAGATGTATTTGGAAATACTGTCCAAAAGAGTTTCATATACCTCCTTATCAGAGTTTTGCCTTTATTACTTTAGCATTAAAACACAAATCATGAACTGAAATAAAGGCAATGCCTGCTTGAAACAAGCAACAGAAATACATGCTAGGCTACATGAACTCACTTTGAAATCAGCTAAAACTACATTAGGTTAGAACTTCCCAAAATAGTGTTTGTAGTATCCGTTATTGAAAAATAAGAGGCTAGAAATGTGATGACTAGGATAGTAGTGAATTGGTGAATTTTAATTTTGTGATTTTCTAGTTGTACTAATTTCATAAAGAAGGTGCAGACAGAATCCTGTAATACAATTTAAGAAATTTGGTAGTATCTCATTCACTTAATGATGCATCATAGAAGACTTACAATCCTTCTGTTCAATTTCCTTCCACTGGAAAGCAGATGATGATAAGCTTTGTAAAGTACTTATTTTACAGAGCTATCAAAAAGATTTAATGAAAAATAAACAAAAAATGAACTTATTGAAGTGTCATACAGAAGAGGGAATTATGCATACTACTTAGGAGACTTGATCTTCAAATATCTTAAGTTCTGATTAGATGTTAGTCAATTGACTCAGATGACATTTTTAAATATGGGTTACATTATATTGGCATTTTTAACTTTAAGCTTTGTGCATATTTTTTATGTTCAGGTTTTCATAACAACTTACAGAAGTAAATAGTAGGTTTTTTTTTTTAAAAAGTGAGGTTCACAGACTAAAGGGTGTTAAATCAAATTTAGCCTAAAGCTGCTTCCTTACATATTTTAAGTTTGGCTTATAGCTTTCTCTGTATATTGTGAACTATAACAAGTGGAGGTGCAAACGGAACATAGCCTACACTTGTGCCAATCACTAAGTTTTGGCCAATCAAATGTAGTCAATTGTTTGAACTGTGTTCAAATAAGGCAAATGCTAATCTGTAACCAATCCAGCTGTTTCTGTACCTCACTTCCATTTTCCATGTTACTTTCCTTTTTCTACCTGTAAATCTTCTTCTACCATGTGGCTGCACTGGCATCGCAGAGCCTACTCTGGCTCAGGAGGCTACCGGATTTGAGAATCGTTCATCGCTCAGTTAACCTCCTTTAAATTTAATTTGACTGAAGTTTTTCTTTTAACAAAGAGACTGCTCATATCACACAACCTGTGCATGGTAGATGGAGGGTGGGATTTGAATCCAGGTAATTTTTACTGTAGGCCCTATTCTCCTAACCAATTGAAACTGTTTCCTCCAAGTGTATCCACCTTGGAAAGTAGTGAATAGATAGACTTATCAGTATAATCTGAGAAACTACTCGTTTTAACATTTATGGGCTTTCATGTGGTATTTTTGCTCCTAAGAAGTGGCATGGTGATTAGTGCTTAGAGTGGAGCAGTAATTCACTTTACAAATAAGTGCATGTAAGACTATCCTTAGATCCATTATTTTTTTTCTGGCAATAGTATGCTTCTATGGTTAGAGTTGTATTGATTAAGAATGAAATATGGAAGATTTCCATTGTTTTTGGGTTTGTACAAGGCAGGACATTATATTATTTTCTGTAGGGTTTTCCCTCACTTGACTTTTGATCTATTTTTTTCTGAAAACCTGGGAATTTTCAAGAAATAGCTCATTACTACTCACCTCCAACAGTGGAATAGCCAGGCCAACTCTTTCTTTAAAAATGTCACCAATAAACTTGTGAAGAATCTGACTTAACAGGGTTTTGAAAATTTTGAGTATTCCATTTCCCTCAGAGAGGAAGCATTTCTGAATCTAAGACTAATTAAAAAAAAAACTGAAACTTCTGTGATTTCTAAAGCGTGATACAGATGGCTTCCTGTTAAGTCTTATTCAAAAAATGGCTGAGTGTAGTTTACACTATTTTTAATTCATACATTAGGCAAAAGCTAAGACTTACTAGTTTTAGCTTCTTACTTTGCTAAATATGGACAGCACAATGGAGAAAAGATTTAGAGAAAATGTAACATTACTGTCAGATTCCTTGTCAGTGAAAGACGTTTACCGTGTTCATAATGCTGAGGACCCCGATTTTGTCACTTCTTCTAGCCTTCTTATACAGCCCCCAAATTTTCAGGTCTGGCTATTATAACAATGATCCCCTCTTGTTTCTAACATTGCAACATTTTGACAGTTTTTTTTTTTTTTTTTTATTGCATAGTGTCTTTCATGCCCAGAAAAAATTAGGCATGTTCTAGCATTAGAATGAAGTTTACATTTAAAAATGGGCCCTCTAAAAACTCAGCGATACGGTATGTCGAAGAGGCACAAAAGACAACAGAAAGAGCTCCCAATGGCCAAAGCTGAAATAGTTTAAGCAACAAAATGAAGAACGTAGTATTGGATGATAAAGCAAGGTATAAAATAAATACCTATTTGTTCACACTGCTATAAACAAATGACTAAATAAATTAATAAGTGAGGGGAAAAGAGGAAAATCTCCTGTGCAAAATTCCAAATAAACTGTCTAGATACTTCACCTCTAAGGAGGGAAGGCAAAACTTTCAGTCTCTAAACATGGTCTGCATGTAGCGACTTTCATTTAAAAAGAAGATTGAAGGGTGTGGGGTAGGAATAGACTAACCTTACAATCCACAAGCTTGACAAACACTACTTAAGCCAAAAGTAATGATTAAGATTAATATTAGAAGCCATAAATATGTCGATAGTATGTACTCTTGATTTGAAATGATGAAAATGGCAGTTTACCTCTGTGGTCTTCCTTCCAAAATCCATAATCCCAATATCACCCTGGGAAAAACACTGGGCAAATTCCAATAGAAAAGAATCCTAAAATATACCTGACCAGTGTTCCTCCAAACTATTAAGGCCGTTAAATAAAAGAAAAATCTGAGAAACTGTTACAGTCACAACACATCTTAAGGAAACATGATAACTAAATAGAATGTGGTTTCGTAGATGGGATCCTCCATCTGAAAAAGACATCAGGTAAAAACTAAGGAAATCAAAATAGAGTACAAAATTTAGTTAACAATGATGTATCAATATCTGTTAATTAATTGTAACAAATGTATCATACTAATGTGAAAGTTTAATAATAGATGGAGCTGTGTATATGGAACTTTGATACTATTTTCCCAATTGTTATTGAAATCTAAAACTGTTCTAAAAATAAAACCTAATAATTAAAAAAAATGGGTCATCCAACTGTGTTTAGCAGAGTGAAACCAACAAAATAACCTCTGGGGAAGGTTGAGGTCAGAGTACTCCATTGTGAAGTAAAACCATAATTAGATGACAAACTACTTGAAAATCATATTGTCTCCTACAGAATGACTTTTAAAAAATCTTTTTGAATGTATGTTTTATTTGTTACAAGATCATAACATAATGACATTAAAGGTTATTTTAAATGGAATAGATTAAATATCCCTCCTTAATACTTTTCCTGATATTGCTTTTCCCTATTTGTTTCAGTCTGTTTACATGCATATATTCACAACGTTGTCTTATGTTTGGAAATGTTTGGCTAGTTCATTTACATTACGCATTTCTATGTTGTTATTTGTCCCTTATAATTATAAATTGACTTGATAAAATCATTCTGGTTCACATAAAAACTAAATTGTTTTTGAAAACTTAATAGAAATAAAATGAACTGAAAGTATTATTCACAAGTGAATTTTCTTTTATATGACTTTTGAAAATAAGGATGACTTGAGTTCCTAGAATATTTTTTGTTTTATTTTTCACTTGAGTTAAACTACATTATTGTATAAAGAACTAAGACTTAAAAAAAATTCAGAAGCACTAATGGTTTTATTTGATTCACTACATACATAGAAATATTTTTAGTGAACAAATGAAATGAATAAAACAGATAAAATATTAAACCAAGCCAAAAATACATCCTCAAATCTCTGCTTTTTTTTATCATTGGAAATCTATTAACATTTTCTGATTTCAAAGATGCAGCCTTGTGTACATATTTTAGTTGTGATTTTATGTTATATTTCAATTATTAATCTGCTTTCATTGGTTTTACTATTCTATTTATATACCAAAAATCAAAACATCTTTATCAAGATGTATGATGTATGTTTATTTCAATATACAAACCAAATTGTCTTGCCGATCTTCATTGCAAGGCATAGTTTAAAATGTGGCTTTCATCTACAACCATCTGATTTTTGACAAACCTGACAAAAGCAAGCTATTGGGAAAGGATACCCTATTTAACAAATGGTGCTGGGAGAACTGGCTAGCCATATGCAGAAAATTGAAACTGGACCCCTTCCTCACACTGTATACAAAAATTAACTCAAGATGGATTAAAGACTTAAATGTAAAACCTAAAATTATAAAAACCCTAGAAGAAAACCTAGGCAATACCATTCAGGACATAGGCATGGGCAAAGATTTTATGATGAAATTGCCAAAAGTAATTGCAACACAAGCAAAAATTGACAAATGGGATCTAATTAAACTGAAGAGCTTCTGCACAGCAAAAGAAACTATCATCAGAGCAGAACAGACAACCTACAGAATGGGAGAAAATTTTTGCAATCTATCCATCTGAAAAAGGTATAATATCCAGAATCTATAAGTAACTTATGCAAATTTACAAGAAAAAACAAAAAAAATTAAAAAGTGAGCGAAGGACATAAACAGAAAAAAGACATACATGCAAAAAAAGACATACATGCAGCTAGCAAACATGAAAAAAAGCTCAACATCACCGCTCATTAGAGAAATGCAAATTAAAACCACAGTAAGATACCATCTCATGCCAGTCAGAATGGCGATTACTAAAATGTCAAGAAGCAACAGAAGCTGGCAAGGTTGCAGAGAAATGGGAACGCTTTTACACTATTGATATGAATGTAAATTAATTCAACCATTGTGAAAGGCAGTGTGGCGATTCCTCAAAGATTTATAACCAGAAATGCCATTTGACCAGCAATCCCATTACTGGGTGTATACCCAAAGGAATATAAATCATTCTATTATAAAGATACATGCACATGTATGTTCATTGCAGCACTATTCACAATAGCAAGACATGGAATCAACCCAAATTCCCATCAATAATAGACTGGATAAAGAGAATGTGGTACATATACACCATAGGATACTATGCAGCCATAAAAAGAAATGAGATCATGTCCTTTGCAGGGATATGGATGAAGCTGTAAGCCATTATCTTCACCTAACTAACACAGCAATAGAAAACCAAACACCACATGTTCGCGATTATAAGTGGGAGCTGAACAATGAGAACACATGGACACAGGGAGGGGAATAACACACACTGGGGCCTGTCAGGGGAGAGTACGGGTGGTGAGAGTATTAGGGAAAAAAGCTAATGGATGCTGGGCTTAATACCTAGGTGATGGGTTGATAGGTGCAGCAAAACACCATGACACACGTTTACCTGTGTAACCTACCTGCACATCCTGCACATGTACTCCAGAACTTAAAAAAAAAATCAAAAAAATTTTTAAAATGTGGCTTTTAAATCATCTAATATTGAATACTTTTAGAATATAAAAAGAATGTATGACTCTTAAAACTTTCATAATATATTGTTAAAGCAAACTAAATATGGCCTGAGAAGGACTCTGTACTTCTATAATTTGAGTCCTTGTGGATGGACTGTAACCTAGCCTAATAGTCAGACAAGATTGAAAACCTAACTTAGTAGTATGCACCTGTAACAATAGCTGAGTGCTGGCCAATCCCAGTGGCCCTACTTCAACCACTCATAGACTACTGAATGTTCAAACTGTGTTCAAATAAGGCAAACACTGAATTGTAACCAGTCTCACTGCTTCTGTACCTCACTTCCGATTCCTGTACATCACGTTACCTTTCTTGTCTATAAATTTATTCTGACCATGAGGCACTCCTGGAGGCTCTGTGAATCTGTTATGATTCTTGGGGCTGCCCGATTTTTAAATCATTCATTGCTCAATTAAACTCCTTTAAATTTAATTTGGCTGAAGTTTCTCTTTTATCAATATCATAAAATGCTATGCTGCTATTAGCCAAAGATATTTTCATATAATCCTGTAATTTTGCAGAATTCACAAAAAATAATAATATCATTGTAATATTGTGCACCAAGCTCTCTGATGAGTTTTTAAAAAATTATATTATCCTTTTAAACCATACAACAACCTTGTAACATCAGTACTATATTGATAACATCATTTTACAAATGAGAAAACTTATGCAAGGAGGGGCTAAGTATTTTGCCCAGGTAGTAATTACAAGAGAAGTGATTTTATAACAGGTTATGGAACTTCAGAGCTTACAATTAACCACTTCATCAAATTCAAAATTTTAAATAAAATAGATAATTCTTTTAAATTAAAAAAAAAAACTTATAAAGAGGCCCTGGACATGTCTGAACCTTTAGAAATACACATCACAGCCAAAGAGTTTTTGTCTTTTCGATTACTAATAAAAGGCAGTTTAGTAATGCAATGCTAAATAAGGTCTCTCTGCTATTCAATCTTATAGCACATAGTGTTTTCCCTAATCACACTTTTCACATTTTTAAATTCTATTTTTATTGTTTAAGTTCTAGTCTCCCCCATTGCTCTGGAAGTACCATCAAGAGAGAGACCATGTGTGTTTTGCTCACTTTTGTATTCTTAGGATCCAGCAAAGTGCCTGGCCAGAATGAGCCATCTTATTTGTTAGGATACCTTCTGCTCCCAATGACACACTAGCCTACTAACAATTCTGAGATGGTATGGACATGTAATTATTTTATGTAATAGGAAAGTTGGAGTTACACAGGTCTGGAAGGGGGTTCAGTTGCTCAGAGATGCTAGGACACTGGCTGAGCATCTTGGTGTGTGCTATTTAGCCATTGCTGCGTCAAAAAGAACTCAAGATTTAGTGGCTTACTATCAGGTTGCTGCAAAAGTAATTGCGGTTTTTGCAATTACTTTTAGTTGCAAAACCACAATTACTTTTGCACCAACCTGATACTATAAGCATGTGTTATATATAAGTTTGTGGATCAGCTGAGTAGTTCTTCTACTCTTCTCAGCTGGATTCAATCTTGAATCTGCAGTCAGCTGGTGGATTGGCTGGGGTTGAACTGATCCAGGATGAACTCTGCTGAGGAGACTTGTTGCAAGCTCTTTTCTCTGTAACCTGTGGTATCTCATCCTCCCACAAGCCAGCTTGGGCTTTTTCACATGGTGGTGGCCAAGATACAGAAGAGAAAAAAGAAGCACATATGGTTCCTAATACCTACACTTAGAATGGGTCCATTATCACTGCTTTCATATTCTATAAATCAAAGCAAGTCATAAGAAATCAGGCTTATATACACTCATTATATGCAGATATATTCTAGTGTGAAAGAAAAATAAATCTTGGAGCCCCAAAATCACCAAACTAAAGGGAAAAGTCAAGTCAGGAACTGCTTAAGTGAAACCTGCCTCCCATTCTATTCAAAGTCATTCCTCTGTTCACTGAAATAAACATATATCTGATTGCCTCCTTTGGAAAAGCTAATCAGAAATGAGAAGATCAGGAATTCCCCCTGGACATGTAAAGTTGACATGTGGATATGCCAAATAAGCAATTGGATATGAGTTTGAAATACAAAATAGCAGTCTGAGCCTGAGATGTGTATTCTGGAGTCATTAGCTTATAGATGGCATTGAAAGTCATTATCAAAGGAGTAATGTAGATAGAGAAGAAATGAGGACCAAGGGTGGAGCCTTAGCACGATGCAACATCACACATTAGGTACAAGGGGAGTCAACAGAGGAGACTGAGGGCAGGCAGCCAGTAAGGTAGAAGGTAAACAAAGGGCGTGTGGAGTCACAGAAGCCAAGGGAACTGAGTATGAAAACGAGGGGCGAGTTTGAGTCCTTGATTTGGTCACTGCCAGTCAATCCCATCTACTGTGTGGCTTGATTGAGTTGACAACTTTAGTAATTAAATCACAACTCTGGCTCTTACTGCTCTTGGGGTCAGCTAAAGCATTTAGGTTTTGCTTTTTAATTTTTTTTAATTTATACAACTCTATAGTCTACTTTCCTCCATTCAATTCTACATTTTTATTAAATTTAAAGATAGAACTTATACAAATTTTATATGTAATGTCTTCGAGTTTCTTTTTTTACAATTTCAACTTTCCAAAATCAGTGTCTTATAATTGATGTCTATAATATAATAATGCTTTCAATTTTCCAGCAAACACTATTTTCAAATCGACGGCAAACCTTAAACTAAGGTTAAAGCATAAGTTTTTTTCTTCTCTTTTAGTTCTATTTTATTTTATTTTATTTTTTTATTATTATACTTTAGGTTTTAGGGTACATGTGCACAACGTGCAGGTTTGTTGTCAAGGTTAAGGTTAGGCTAAAGAATTAATGGCATATTTGAAGCGAAAATTATTGAGGATTATCTCTGGAACAATAACAGTAGCTAATATTTAACAATCTTTAGGCTCCATACTCAGTCTTTATTAGATGTATTAGCTCATCTAATTCTAAGCAAAACTTTATGAAGTAGATCATGTGATTACTCCAATTTTACGTATGAGAAATTGAAGCTTAGAAAAGTTAAGTCATATACCCAAGATTATACAATTAGTAAGTACAAAAGCCTAAAATTGAGCCAGGTCTTCCTAACAAGTCTATGTTCTTAGGCTTCATGCTATCTAAGCCATTTAAGTGACTAAAATCCTTACAGAGACATTTGTAACTATAAAGAATTAGAAAAACTTAATGTGTACTTTCTGCTATCAAATTTCCAGTTGATTGTGAATATGTCTTAACATTATATTACCAATTTCCCTTAAAACTATCTGGAACTGAACAGAAAGCCTCTTATTCCCCTTTACCCTTCAACATGCTTTTACCTATCTTCTTCAGTTGAATACTAATTATAAAATGTAGGATTTAATTTATGTATTTGTAATAATTTGATTTTGTATATACCTATATACATATGTACATATATACATGAATTTAGGGAGAGAACTTTCATATTCTAATTTTTCCCAATAGTTTTTTGAGGCTAATTCTCATGTCAGTACAGCCTACATTTATTGTGTACCTGTATGTTTCAATAATTTCTACCTAACTGCAATAATTAAATAATTTTGAGGCATAAGTCAAATCCTTTAGGTGTAATGCATTTCCTATTTAGCACAGTGAATTTCGTTATAATAATAAAGAGTTTTGACTTTTTATTACTACGGCACTCTATGCTGCAATTGGCTTGGTCCCTTAGTTGAAGCCAATAGCTTGTGATTGTGGGGTACACACTAGACAGAATAATATTTTCTCAGAATACTTGACTAATACAGTTTTGGGCAGTCAATCCAAAAGCAATTATAGTATAACTCAAATTCTAATTTAAAAGCAGAAAATGTCCTATGTTTACATTTTTATTACCTTGAATTTGCCTTGTAATTATAGTTACCAGTTGTAATACTTACAGTAATTTAAAAGTAATGTGGTTTTATGCCCTCTAGCTCAAATCCTCTACATCATTTAATGGAAATATTACAAGCTGAGGCATAAAGAGAGAAATGAGGATATTTATAGTGAAGTTTTTCTCTTCATCTAGATTTTTAATTATGGCATTATAAATGGCATTTTGGGAATAACCTCAATCAGTTGCTAAGGATAAGGATGCAAAACTTACTGGTTATTTAACTACATCAAGTCCTTTCATCTGGAAATACAGATGAAAACTGTAGGAGTAGATTATTCAACAGTAAATCCTTCCAGATTTATTTAGAAATAGTCCAGTAACAGCCACCAAAACTTGTTTCACTTTTTTCCTTCAACATTTGATTAAATTCTTTTCAAATATTAGAATATTTTTACATAAGATATTGTTAAGTTGGCATCTTTATATCCTAAAGAAGCTATGTATAAGTGAGCTATGTTGAGATTTTACTGAATAGATCAAAGTCAACTTAAAATTTACAAAGAGTAATCTTAGGACCCATCCCTGGCAGATTTTATTTATCAAAGTAGCCTATTTATTTCAACCTGTATCAAGCTAAGATTAAATTCAGGTTGAAAGGACAGAAAGCTCAAATTAGCAGTGGCTTAAATAAGATAAATGTTCATTTCTGGATATGAGCAGTCCTGGCCCATAAGGATCTAAGGCACTTTATATCTTCCTATTCTTCCTATTTTCAATGCATGGCTTCTCTTTTATGGTCCAAAACAGCTGTTCAAGCACAGCAATCACATCTCATTTCAGTGGACAGAATAGAAGAAGAGACAAAGAAAGGCATGCCTCTTTCATTCAAGGGCACTTCCCAGAAGTTGCATATAACCTCTGCTTACCTTCTATTACCAAAAAATTAAGTCACATGTTGATATTTAACTACGGATGAGGGTGAAAAATGTATTACTTGTCCCAGGCAACCATGTAGTCAGCTAAAAATCAGGTACACTGTAACCATGTAAGAAGAGAACAGCTATTAGTGACAACCAGCAATATCAGCCATATTACTTTTTGTTTAAATCTGTTGCTTATCTATGGTAAAGTATTCCTCCTCCATCTCAATGGTAATTCATTTACTTAGAAGTAAATGTTAATCCCTTGACAATTATCCTTTCTAAAATAGGTCCAGTTGATGAAATGGTGACAATTTTTTTCCCTACAGTAACTATATTGAGTTTATCTATAAACAGTGCTGTCACATAACTGCAATGTTGAAGAGTGTGAAAGTGTGTCCCTGAGTAATGATTGTTTGTCTAGGTAAATGAGTGGGCACATGCTTCCACCATGTTCTGTTGATGTTTTGCTTATGATTAGTAATATGACTGCTTAAATAACAAGTGATCGTACATTTTATTATACATTCTATCAAATTGCATAATAGGGAATCAAAATTCAGAAATAAAATTATTTTCAAAGCTTCCAAATAGAAGTGTTCATATGATTACCTAACACTTGGGAAATTCACTCTTTCTCTTATTGAAGTCAAATAAAATATACAGATGGATCTCTAGATTTAAAATGTTTATCTTATCCTTCAGAATTTATATGAGTATGTAGTTGAAATGCTTACTAAATTTAGAGATGTATATAATAATGGCTGACAGTTTTATTGTTCCCTCTGTGGTAGGTACCATATTTCAGTTGATCCCTACAAACATTCTGTAAGAGAATGTTATTATTTTTTATCAAATATATGAAAACTGCAACTCAGCTAGGTTAACTGGGTTACCCAAGGTTATACAATCAGCAAGTGGTAGACCTCTACTTGATTAGACCCCAAGGACCACGGATTTAACCAAGAGTCCAGAGTGCTTTTTATGGAAGGTAGTAGTTCTCCCTGAAAGTAGAGACTGTGAAAGAAAGCAGAAGCAAGTTTCAAAACGTGTTCCATAATCTGTAGAGCACTGTGTTAAACAACTTGGGTTTAGCCCTGGCTCCACCAGCAACAAAGTATGATCTTAGATCACTTAGGGTTCCAGTTCTAATAAAGTAAGATGACAGCATTACATAATTTCAATTAGATACTCTCTAATATTCCCTGGATCAATAATTATTTACAAATGATATTTTTTAAGTTATGTGTAATAAATGCTTAGGTGACTTACATTGATTTTAAAAATCTATTTTTTACATAATCACAAATTTAATGAGCCAGTTGTATAATCTGCTTGTTCAAAATTAGCAAACCTTTAGAATTCATCAATATTTGGGGAGTGGCCAGAACACAGGAAGTGATAGCCCCACTGAGTTGTTAATGGCTCAGACAGCATTTGCAGTGTTCATTCAATTCTGGACCTAGACAAACAGGTGACATACAAATATGTTAAATTGGAATTTCAGGATTTAGATCAGGACACAGGATTCAGGTGGAACTGGTCAAGAACTGGAAAGGTGTCAGGTAAAGTGGAAACTGCAGATCAAAGAACAAATCCGTAAAAGGTTGTATCCAAGAAGACAAAGGCTTTACAAACCCAAAGTCAGCCTTCTCTGTCTCCCCACCAGAGCTACATCTGGAACAGGAAAGTGGGCACAAATACAAGACTCAATGATTCAAAATGAAAAGGAAGGAGGAAGTTAGGGAGAGAGGTAAGGAGAAGAGGAGAAAGATAAATAAATAGGAAGCTAAACTGAACAATAAAGAGTAAATTGCCTGGGGAATAAATTAACTGTACGGAAAAAAAAAGGTAATGGGTTTGGCAGATAGCTTGGAAACTATAGTACACTTTGGCTGTGGAAAGAATATTTGCAAGTGGAACACCTTGCCTGCAGAGTAATGCTGAGTGAAGGCAGATCTTCTGAGGGGAAAAAACATTTGTAAGTGTCAATACAGATTATTCTAAATCTGTCCGTGACATATAGGTTATAGACACGTTTTGCTAATAGCCGGGAAAATAAAATTTTCTACGTGCAAGAGGTAGAAAAAGATACAAAGCTGCACAGTCTCATTTAAATATATCTCCAGGAGTCCACTGGAATAAGAGATTTAAGATTTCCTGAATTTCTCTCCCTGCCTTTTGAGAAAACAACAGTGATACAAGTCATGAGAACTTGAGTGGTCTGGCCGGTGGAACCACTTGGCATTTGTTAGCACTTGCAAAATAGTGGGTAGTGTCACAGCATAGTTACCCCAAAGTTGAGCCTAAATGATATGATGTTCTCTGGAAAGAATTCAGCAGGAACCCCAAAACAGTATTGTCCCTCCCTGTGTCAAAAACAAACCTTGCGAGATCCTCTACCCCTCCACTGACTGTGTCTTCTCCAGCTCTCCAATCACATCAGTCTCTCTCTCCCACCTCTCTTTTCTTGCAAGCGAATCTGCTTAAATTCTCACATACTCAATCTTTTTTAAGACTTCTGTCTAGAAAGCTTTCTCTTGTGTCTTTCAACCCATTATCATTCCCCTGTTAAAGGTTCATTCAAGATGTATTTTCTCTGAAAGAGTTGTCTCACTGGTTCCATAGGACCATGATCACTTATGAAGTGTGCACTGCTGCAGTACACTGAATAAAGTTATATTGCCATTTTTATATACGCTGTAGTATATTGTTCTTATCTCTATGTTATTTTCTCAGGCATTATTTCTAAAAGAGGAGTAACTATGATCTCTTCTTGATCACTTCTTTTCCTTTACTTATCTCAACACACACACACACGCACATCTACTTTACTTAGGTTAGCAATTTTATCCAGGGAGAATGAATAAATAGGTACACTAGATTATCACTATTTCTCAAATTATCTTCCAAAACTTAGATTACATTCACCTCCATATAGAATTACTCCACCATCAGAAGACATGGAAGGATATTTTTCTGATGACACAGCTCCTCAGGAAAAAAAAAATGTTTCATATTAGAAAAATAAGGGCTACTGCTTTGCTTAATTCTTAGGAAATTGGATTTCTTGTACAAAAGGGTAAGAAGTTCATACACCTCACATAGACAGCAAAAGAAGTATTTCTGTCTTCTCTCTGAAATTCCTGATGAGAACTCTTCTCCAGTTGATCATGTCATCTCAATCTATTAATGGATGAGAGATGCTAACCATTATAGGCATACAGTGTGATTAATATCACATAAAGTGGGTAAAGTAGGTAAGTTTCCTCTAAACTTAACAGTTGAAATGAAAAAAAAAAAAGATTCATCTAAGGAGCATGTCTAAGTCCTAGGCACTTTGAGATGGTTAGATTCTTCAATAGCTGTCAGAATCATTTTACCACCTTTCTTTTCGAAGTAATAAAACAGGATCTAAAACAAGTTAAGAAAATGTCCCACATTCATACAGATGATAAGTATAAGGGTTCATATTCAACCCTGATCTTTTAACTCCAAGCCCAATCTCTCCACAACTCTCAAAACTGCCACATAATAAAACAATATTTTGAGGCAGTTGTGAGTGTTTTGGAGACATTGGGCTTGGAGTTAAAAGATCAGGTTTGAATCTGAACCCCTATACTTTATCATCTGTATGAATGTGATACTGGACAGCGTAGACAAACTATATGGTTTAGATTTTGTTGATTTAAGAAAGATATGGTAAAATGATTAGATAAGAGTCCTATACAGGTAGGCTGACATTAAAAAAAAAAAAGCCCAGAAACATAAAGGAAGCCAATATAAAAAACTCAAAAGAATGTGGGTGAGAAAGACCCAAACATGAAAAAGAAATTTATTTATTTATTTTTGTTATGAGATTTTTTAAAAGTTTTTTTATTATACTTTAAGTTTTAGGATACATGTGCACAACGTGCAGGTTTGTTACACATGTATACCTGTGCCATGTTGGTGCACTGCACCCATTAACTCGTCATTTAGCATTAGGTATATCTCCTAATGCTATCCCACCCCCTCCCCCCACCCCGCAACAGTCCCTGGCGTGTGATGTTCCCCTTCCTGTGCCCATGTGTTCTCATTGTTCAATTCCCACTTATGAGTAAGAACATGCGGTATTTGGTTTTTTGTCCTTGCGACAGTTTGCTGAGAATGGTGGTTTCCAGCTTCATCCATGTCCCTACAAAGGACATGAACTCATCATTTTTTGGCTGCTTAGTATTCCATGGTGTATATGTGCCACATTTTCTTAATGCAGTCTATCATCGTTGGACATTTGGGTTGGTTCCAAGTCTTTGCTATTGTGAATAGTGCCGCAATAAACATACGTGTGCCTGTGTCTTTATAGCAGCATGTTTTATAATCCTTTGGGTATATACCCAGTAATGGGATGACTGGGTCAAATGGTATTTCTAGTTCTAGATCCCTAAGGAATCGCCACACTGACTTCCACAGTGGTTGAAGTAGTTTACAGTCCCACCAACAGTGTAAAAGTGTTCCTATTTCTCCACATCCTCTCTAGCACCTGTTGTTTCCTGACTTTTTAATGATGGCCATTCTAACTGGTGTGAGATGGTATCTCATTGTGGTTTTGATTTGCATTTCTCTAATGGCCAGTGATGATGAGCATTTTTTCATGTGTCTGTTGGCTGCATAAATGTCTTCTTTTGAGAAGTGTCTGTTCATATCCTTCACCCACTTTTTGATGGGGTTGTTTGTTTTTTTCTTGTAAATTTGTTTGAGTTCATTGTAGATTCTGGATATTAGCCCTTTGTCAGATGAGTAGGTTGCAAAAATTTTCTCCCATTTTGTTGGTTGCCTATTCACTCGGATGGTGGTTTCTTTTGCTGTGCAGAAGCTCTTTCGTTTAATTAGATCCCATTTGTCAATTTTGGCTTTTGTTGCCATTGCTTTTGGTGTTTTTGACATGAAGTCCTTGCCCACGCCTATGTCCTGAATGGTATTGCCTAGGTTTTCTTCCAGGATTTTTATGGTTTTAGGTCTAACATGTAAGTCTTTAATCCATCTTGAATTAATTTTTGTATAAGTTGTAAGGAAGGGATCCAGTTGCAGCTTTCTACATATGGCTAGCCAGTTTTCCCAGCACCATTTATTAAATAGGGAATCCTTTCCCCATTTCTTGTTTTTGTTAGGTTTGTCAAAGATCAGATAGTTGCAGATATGTGGCATTATTTCTGAGGGCTCTGTTCTGTTCCATTGGTCTATATCTCTGTTTTGGTACCAGGACCATGCTGTTTTGGTTACTGTAGCCTTGTAGTATAGTTTGAAGTCAGGTAGTGTGATGCCTCCAGCTTTGGTCTTTTGGCTTAGGATTGACTCGGCAATGCGGGCTCTTTTTTGGTTCCATATGAACTTTAAAGTAGTTTTTTCCAATTCTGTGAAGAAAGTCATTGGTAGCTTGATGGGATGGCATTGAATCTATAAATTACCTTGGGCAGTATGGCCATTTTCACGATATTGATTCTTCCTACCCATGAGCATGGAATGTTCTTCCATTTGTTGGTATCCTCTTTTATTTCATTGAGCAGTGGTTTGTAGTTCTCCTTGAGGAGGACCTTCACATCCCCTGTAAGTTGGATTCCTAGGTATTTTATTCTCTTTGAAGCAATTGTGAATGGGAGTTCACTCATGATTTGGCTCTCTGTTTGTCTGTTACTGGTGTATAAGAATGCTTGCGAGTTTTGTACATTGATTTTGTATCCTGAGACTTTGCTGAAGTTGCTTATCAGCTTAAGGAGATTTTGGGCTGAGACGATGGGGTATTTTAGATATACAATCATGTCATCTGCAAACAGGGACAATTTGACTTCCTCTTTTCCTAATTGAATGCCCTTTATTCCCTTCTCCTGCCTGATTGCCCTGGCCAGAACTTCCAACACTATGTTGAATAGGAGTGGTGAGAGAGGGCATCCCTGTCTTGTGCCAGTTTTCAAAGGGAATGCTTCCAGTTTTTGTCCATTCAGTATGATATTGGCTGTGGGTTTGTCATAGATAACTCTTATTATTTTGAGATACGTCCCATCAATACGTAATTTATTGAGAGTTGTTAGCATGAAGGGTTGTTGAATTTTGTCAAAGGCCTTTTCTGCATCTATTGAGATAATCATGTGGTTTTTGTCTTTGGTTCTGTTTATCTGCTGGATTACATTGATTGATTTGCATGTGTTGAACCAGCCTTGCATCCCAGGGATGAAGCCCACTTGATCATTGTGGATAAGCTTTTTGATGTGCTGCTGGATTTGGTTTGCCAGTATTTTATTGAGGAGTTTTGCATCGATGTTCAGCAGGGATATTGGTCTAAAATTCTCTTTTTTTTGTTGTGTCTCTGCCAGGCTTTGGTATCAGGATGGTGCTGGCCTCATAAAATGAGTTAGGGAGGATTCCCTCTTTTTCTATTGATTGGAATAGTTTCAGAAGGAATGGTACCAGCTCCTCCTTGTACCTCTGGCAGAATTTGGCTCTGAGTCTATCTGGTCCTGGACTTTTTTTGGTTGGTAAGCTATTAATTATTGCCACAGTTTCGGAGCCTGTTATTGGCCTATTCAGAGATTCAACTTCTTCCTGGTGTAGTCTTGGGAGAGTGTATGTGTCGAGGAATTTATCCATTTCTTCTAGATTTTCTAGTTTATTTGCATAGAGGTGTTTATAGTATTCTCTGATGGTAGTTTGTATTTCTGTGGGATTGGTGGTGATATCCCCTTTGTCATTTTTTATTGTGTCTATTTGATTCTTCTTTCTTTTCTTCTTTATTAGTCTTGGTAGCAGTCTGTCAATTTTGTTGATCTTTTCAAAAAACCAGCTTCTGGATTCATTGATTTTTTGAAGGGTTTTTTGTGTCTCTATTTCCTTCAGTTCTGCTCTGATCTTAGTTATTTCTTGCCTTCTGGTAGCTTTTGAATGTGTTTGCTCTTGCTTCTCTAGTTCTTTTAATTGTGATGTTAGGGTGTCAATTTTAGATCTTTCCTGCTTTCTCTTGTGGGCATTTAGTGCTCTAAATTTCCCTCTACACACTGCTTTGGATGTGTCCCAGAGATTCTGGTATGTTGTGTCTTTGTTCTCATTGGTTTCAAAGAACATCTGTATTTCTGCCTTCATTTTGTTATGTACCCAGTAGTCATTCAGGAGCAGGTTGTTCAGTTTCCATGTAGTTGAGTGGTTTTGAGTGAGTTTCTTAATCCTTAGTTCTGGTTTGATTTCACTGTGGTCTGAGGGACAGTTTGTTATAATTTCTGTTCTTTTACATTTGCTGAGGTGTGCTTTACTTCCAACTATGTGGTCAATTTTGGAATAGGTGTGGTGTGGTGCTGAAAAGAATGTATATTCTGTTGATTTGGGGTGGTGGGTTCTGTAGATGTCTATTAGGTCTGCTTGGTGCCGAGCTGAGTTCAATTCCTGGATATCTTTGTTAACTTTCTGTCTCGTTGATCTGTCTAATGTTGACAGTGGGGTGTTAAAGTCTCCCATTATTATTGTGTGGGAGTCTAAGTCTCTTTGTAGGTCACTAAGGACTTGCTTTATGAATCTGGGTGCTCCTGTATTGGGTGCATATATATTTAGGATAGTTAGCTCTTTTTGTTGAATTGATCCCTTTTCCATTATGTAATGGTCTTCTTTGTCTCTTTTGATCTTTTTTGGTTTAAAGTCTGTTTTTTCTAAGACTAGGACTGCAACCCCTGCCTTTTGTTGTTTTCCATTTGCTTGATAGATCTTCCTCCATCCCTTTATTTTGAGCCTATGTGTTTCTCTGCATGTGAGATGGGTTTCCTGAATACAGCATACTGATGGGTCTTGACTCTTTATCCAATTTGCCAGTCTATGCCTTTTAATTGGAACATTTAGCCCATTTACATTTAAGGTTAGTATTGTTATGTGTGAATTTGATCCTGTCATTATGATGTTAGCTGGTCATTTTGCTCATTAGTTGATACAGTTTCTTCCTAGCCTTGATGGTGTTTACAATTTGGCATGCTTTTTGCAGTGGCTGGTACTAGTTTTTCCTTTCCATGTTTAATGCTTTGTTCAGGAGCTCTTTTAAGGCAGGCCTGGTGGTGACAAAATATCTCAGCATTTACTTGTCTGTAAAGTATTTTATTTCTCCTTCACTTATGAAGCTTAGTTTGGCTGGATATGAAATTCTGGGTTGAAAATTCTTTTCTTTAAGAATGTTGAATATTGGCCCCCACTCTCTTCTGGCTTGTAGAATTTCTGCTGAGAGATCAGCTGTTAGTCTGATGGGCTTCCCTTTGTGGGTAACCCGACCTTTCTCTCTGGCTGCCCTTAACATTTTTTCCTTCATTTCAACTTTGGTGAATCTGACAATTATGTGTCTTGGAGTTGTTCTTCTCGAGGAGTATCTTTGTGGCATTCTCTATATTTCCTGAATTTGAATTTTGGCCTGCCTTGCTAGACTGGGGAAGGTCTCCTGGATAATATCCTGCAGAGTGTTTTCCAACTTGGTTGCATTCTCCCCGTCACTTCAGTTACACCAATTAGATGTAGATTTGGTCTTTTCACATAGTCCCATATTTCTTGGAGGCTTTGTTCATTTCTTTTTATTGTTTTTTCTCTAAACTTCTCTTCACGCTTCATTTCATTCATTTCATCTTCCATCGCTGATACCCTTTCTTCCAGTTGATCGCATCAGTTACTGAGGCTTGTGCATTCATCACGTAGTTCTCATGCCGTGGTTTTCAGCTCCATCAGGTCCTTTAAGGACTTCTCTGCATTGATTATTCTAGTTATCCATTCATCTAATTTTTTTTCAAAGTTTTTAACTTCTTTGCCATTGTTTCGAACTTCCTCCTTTAGCTTGGAGTAGTTTGATTCTCTAAAGCCTTCCTCTCTCAACTCGTCAAAGTCATTTTCCATCCAGCTTTGTTCCATTGCTGGTGAGGAGCTGCATTCCTTTGGAGGAGGAGAGGTGCTCTGATTTTTAGAGTTTCTGGTTTTTCTGCTCTGTTTTCTCCCCATCTTTGTGGTTTTATCTACCTTTGGTCTTTGATGATGGTGACGTACAGATGGGTTTTTGGTGTGGATATCCTTTCTGTTTGTTTGTTTTCCTTCTAACAGTCAGGACCCTCAGCTGCAGGTCTGTTGGAGTTTACTGGAGGTCCACTCCAGATCCTGTTTGCCTGGGTGTCAGCAGCAGTGGCTGCAGAACAGCGGATATTGGTGAACTGTGAATGCTGCTGCCTGATTGTTCCTCTTGAAGTTTTGTCTCAGAGGAGTACCCAGCCGTGTGAGGTGTCAGTCCACCCCTGCTGGGGGGTGCCTCCCAGTTAGGCTACTCAGGGTTCAGGGACCCACTTGAGGAGGCAGTCTGCCCGTTCTCAGATCTCAAGCGGCGTGTTGGGAGAACCACTACTCTCTCTTCAGAGCTCTCAGACAGGGACATTTAAGTCTGCAGAAGTTATTGCTGACTTTTTGTTTGTCTGTGCCCTGCCCCCAGAGGTGGAGCCTACAGACGCAGGCAGGCCTCCTTGAGCTGTGGTGGGCTCCACCCAGTTCGAGTTTCCAGGCTGCTTTGTTTACCTACTCAAGCCTGAGCAATGGTGGGCACCCCTCCCCCAGCCTCGCTGCTGCCTTGCAGTTTGATCTCAGACTGTTGTGCTAGCAATGAGCGAGGCTCCGTGGGCGTAGGACCCTCTGAGCCAGGTGCAGGATATAATCTCCCAGTGTGCCGTTTGTGAAGTCTGTTGGAAAAGCTCAGTATTAGGGTGGGAGTGACCCGATTTTCCAGGTGCCCTTTCTTTGACTAGGAAAGGGAATTCCCTGACCCCTTGTGCTTCCCGGGTGAGGTGATGCCTTACCCTGCTTTGGCTCATGCATGGTGCGCTGCACCCACTGTCCTGCATCCACGTCCAGCACTCCCCTGTGAGATGAACCCGGTACCTCAGTTGGAAATGCAGAAATCACCCGTCTTCTGTGTCACTCACACTGGGAGCTGTAGACTGGAGCTGTTCCTATTCAGCCATCTTGGCTCCACCCCGAAAAAGAAATTTAAATGGTGTTTCACATCAGTCTATTACATGATTTTGCTGTGTCTCCACCCAAATATCAACTTGAATGGTAATTCTTATAATCCCCATGTGTCATGGGAGGGACCCAGTGAGAGGTAATTGAATCATGTGGGTGGTTACCCCCATGCCATTTTTATGATAGTGAGTGAGTTCTCATGAGATCTCATGGTTTTATAAGGGATGTTTCCCCCTTCACTCGGCACTTCTCCTTCCTGCTGCCATGTGAAGAAGGAAATGTTTGCTTCTCCTTCTGCCATGATTGTAAGTTTCCTGAGGCCTCCACAGCCCTGTGGAACTGTGAGTCAGTTAAACCGCTTTCCTTTAAAAATTACCCAGTCTCTGGCAGTTCTTAATAGCAACATGAGAACAGACTAATGCAGTCTAAAAGGTTATGCTATTTGACTCTTCTCAACATATAAGAAGGTAAAAAGAATTAAAAACAATAATGCTTCTTTCCAACCATACTCCACATATTTCAGTTATACCACCCTTGATCTACACTGCTTCAATTTGAGGCCCTTGAAGACTGATGGCTGATGAAGCACCTCTTGGCAAATTTACATTATTTGTGTTCCCTGAAGAGATGGTAGAGAAGAGGATCCCTAGCATGATCCCAGATTTCTCACTTTCTCTGGAGCCTTCACAAGTTATGCCTTGTGTTTCTCTTATTTTTACTGCACATAAGACCTTCCTTGCAGGATGAGGCTCATATAAGCCCACCCCCAAAAATCACTTCTTAGGAATCTTAAGAATAAATTAATATAAGGTGGCTTTGAAGTATTTTCATTCATCTTCTTCACTTTTCCCAGATTCCAAAGGTACATATTATTCCACCTTAGATTTTGCCATCATCTCTAATTGCTCCACTCCCCAAATCCCTCACTCAAACATCCCAATCGCAATTCACATCTTCCTCTTCTACTTACTTGTCCAACCATGTCTACTATGAGCATGAACGTAAATTGAGTCCTCCAGGTTTTTGATCTCACAACCAAATCTTCCATTTCTTGAGTCCTACGTCCCTTACCAGGTTTAGCTTTCTGCAATCACAGCCACAGCCATCCCCCAAACATTTTCTGTGTGTATTCTAATATATTCAACCTTGGCTTAATATATTGTTTCTTCCTAAAATGACATGCTCTCCACCATTTGTATCTGTTGAAGTCTACTCTACCTTTTCAACTCTATAACTTGATTTTACACAATGCTTTTCATTTTAAAAAGTCTTTTCTTCTTATTAATCTTTCCCTTCCTCAAACTCTAACATCACTTAATTTGAATTTCTTGCTCACCATATTCTATCTTAAATATAATTGCTCTGTTTTGATGAAATGGTTTGTGAGCTCTTGCAGAACATGGGAAGAATCTTTCTTCTATGTCTTCAACATAGCTAGCTCAGGGTTTTGAAAGTAGCAGTAGCTCTATAAATTGCAATTAAATTATTTCAGGTTTTTTATTGATAATGCAGAAGTGCTTGTCTTATGTATATAAATGACAAATGCAAGGTCATTTAGAACAAAGTTATTTTGCTTATACTTCTCTGTGACCTACCTAAAAGCTATGTGAATCATCATTATTAGAAACAGAAAGGAGATAGCTGTATTGTTTAACATTATTTTAGTAGCTCACAGCATAAGCTATGTTTAAAATTCTGTTAGTTTCCCATCCTCTCTCAGTTAATATCACCATTGGTACATCACTGTGTAGTAGGCACCATGAAAACAACAGATTTATTTCCTAGTATGTTTATAACATAAATGAGGGTATATTAAATGATTCAATAAAATACCTGGTCTGAGAAGTCACTATATCATATAGATAAATATTATAGACATCACTGAAATCACAACCTCTTACATGAAGTAGTAATTTTTGTAATATGTGTAGAGAGATACCACTGAATGTGACCCAAGGCAGTTTCTGGGAACATTCCTTCACTTTCTCATCTAATTTGTTCATTTTCTTTTAATCATCCTTCCTTCTATTTATTTTCTTATTCTTGCACCCCTTATTTCTTTTCCATCCCAAAGGTTGGATTGAGCAGGAATACATATGGGTGACTTCAGTTTCCCCTCAGGGTGTTTGGAGAGAGAGGTCACTGGCTCCAGTTTAGAAGGTGCCATTGTCAGAGTCATCATTCATTCTTCTTCTTGGTACCTTCCTGTGAGTTTTCAATAAGTTGTCTCAGCTATTAAAGTTTAAACTTCATCAATCAAAAAGTTCAATAAATGGATTATTCTAGATTACCTCAGCATTCTGATTAACTGCAAAGAAAATAATTCTTGGTGTTCTCTATATGTTTCTATTTTTACAATGAAGAATGCATTGGCCTACTTTGTTGCCTTAGGAAGCAGAATATATTGAAAATAACAGATTCTTTTTAATGAGGATTTAACATAGCCTAGGATCAACAATTAGAGGATATATATAAGCATCATATAATAAAGAGAATAGTGGAATGGAAACATTGTTTTTGAGGCTTGTTTTGTTTTATTTTTTTCCTATTGAATAGGTACTGACACCAAACTGTGCTTCTAGAAATTTTGGTAGAATTTTGTAAAATAAAATCTTGACATAAGCCTGTTTTTTTGTGTGCTACTGCATTTTTTCGGCTTTTTGAGGAAAAACATAGTTAATTCAATGTTCCAGTCATATGGATTAAATTTAATCAGAATTTCGCCATGCTGAAACAAAAACTCTTGAAACGGTACACATAAACTCAGTCATCTTCTTTCTTTTGAGGCCACAGACTTTAAAGTCAGTGGTTAAATAACCAATCCATGAAAAAAATGACAATTTTCTTTTGCCAACATTATTTTAATTGTAAGTTCCAGTTTCTTCAGCATTTTGTTTGCTGATACATGGCTAGCTTACACAGCACCTTGGTTTGCTGTTCCAAGTAATGTATTGGTTTCTCTTCTTTCCTATAATTAAATTCAAGTAAATGTTTTCCCCAATGTACAACTCATAATTAGTAGTTAAGTGCATGAAATTTTTCATTAGCTTTGTTTCTATATTATTAAAATTTTAATATAAAAAGTTGGGTTAGCAGAGCCATTTTGTAAAAGTCTAATTTATCAGATGACACTTAATATAAACTCAAATATTTTTATAAGTAGTTATGTATATCTTTCTCTTTGTCCCTATAAAATAATTTCAGCTTTAGAAACAGGAATTCCAATCCTAGCATTATTTTACATAAATACAACTTACATTTTCCATTTTTTTGTTCTATTTGCTAAATGTAGACGCATTTCTATTTATTTATACAAACAGTAATTACAGCCTCGAGTTTCTCTTTACTTGATCCCACTGTGTATTTCTTTGGTGTAAATATCCTTTACTAAGGAGGAATACTTCCCCTGCTTTGCAAGTAAAACAAATCACTCATCACAAAATGATGTAAAAATATAGTTTAAGTTTTTGTTAGCATATGTGATAAAGTGTCATAAGCCCGCAATGGCTGAGGCTAATGAGAGAGAATGATGACTTTCTGAATAAAATATATTTTCTCATTTGCTGCTGATTCAGATTGATTATTCATTACCATCATTGAAAGATAGAAAACACACAAGCATAGGCTGATATATGTAATCAATCATCTGATATGCTAAATAATTAATTATCTGATATGCTGGTTATCAAACCAAATTAATGCACCTCACCTCTAGAGGTACTAGTTAAAAAGTTTGGAAAATGGTTGAAATTAGTGCCAATTTTGTAACCTTGTTATTCCCTTTATCCCCCACAACTACACCTGTCATATGTAATTCTGAAGCACAGTTACTTGGATCACATCATGTGAAAAAGTGCATTAGAAACCACACTTCTGTATTGAAATCTTCTTCTGCTCTTCTAGTGAAAAATTGTCAACTATCAGCAATTTCCTACAACCCAACCTAGTATTTTCCCCTCTCGTCATATTAACATAAAGCTGGCTTTCCGTTGGGTTGTAGAATTCAGTGTTGTGGTGAAATAATATTTTGAAGTTTAGCTAACTGGTCATTTTCTATATTTTATGTTACCCTGTGACCCTTTGACATTAGGGCAATGTCTGAGCATGTTTCTGCCACTATAACAGAATACCACAGACTGGGTAATTTATAAAGAAAATAAATTTATTTTTCACAATTCTGGAGGCTAGGAAGTCCAAGAGCATGGGTCTGATGTCTGGCAAGAATCATCCTATGATAGAAGGGCAGATGGCAAAAGCCAGCACATGAGACAGGGAGAGGAAATCAGGCTGAACTTATCCTTTTATCAAGAGTCCACTCCCATGATAATTAACCATTTTCCACAATAACAGCATTAATATATTCACAAAGGCAGATCCCTCATTATCTAATCACTTCTTAAAGGTCCCACCTCTAACACTGTGACAATGGCAATTAAATTTCAATATATACTTTGGAGGAGACATTTAAACCATAGCATTATGCCCCTGACTCCCTCAAATTTATGCCTTCTCATTTACAAAATACTTTTTATCTATACCAATAGCCCCCAAAATCTTAACTAATTTAAGCATCAACTCTAAAGTCCATATTCTTATGTAATTCAAATATGGATGAGACTCAAGGCATAATTCATCTTGAGGCAAATTCCTCCAGCTGTGAGCCTGTGAAATTAAAACAAGTAATTTACTTCCAAACTACAATGGTGGGACAGGTATAGGAAAGACATTCTCATTCCAAAATGGAAAAACAGATAAGAATAAAGGGGTAACTGGTCCCAAGAAAGTCTAAAATCCAACAGGAAAAACAACATTACGTATTAAAGCTGAAGAATAATCTTTTTTACTCCATCTCTCACATCCCGGGCCCACTGGGGCTAGGGTTGGGTCCTCAAGGTCTCAGGTAGTCCTACCCCTATGGCTTTGCTGGGTTTATCCACCTAGCACCTCTCATTGGTTGGAGTCCCCTGCCTGCAGCTTCTCCAGGCTAGCATTGTATGCTGGCATCTTCTATAGTTCTGGGTTCTTACGGGTAGCCCAGCTTCCATGGCCCTACCAGGCACTGCCCTAGTGGTAGCTCTCTGCAGTGGCTCCATCCCTGTGGCAAGTTTCTGCTCAGACCCCCAGGCAATTCCCAACATCCTTTGCTCCATGCCCCCACAGCTCTCGCATTCTGTATGCCTGCAGAATTGGCACCACACAGATGCTGGCAAGGCTCGTCACTTATACCTTCCAGAGCAGTGGATCAAGCCACACCTGAGTTCACCTGAGCCATGGATGGCATAGCCAAAAGACACTGAGTGGAAATGTGGGGAACAGAGACTTAAGGCAGCACTGGGAAGTGAGCCTGCGTAGGGTACCCTGGCCCATCTCCCAAAATCATTGTGCCTTCCTAGTGCTCTGAGCTGTGATGGGAGGGGCAGTCTTGAAGACCTCTGAAATGCCTTTAAAGGGTATTTCTCTCATTGTTCTGATGAATAGGATCTGGCTGTCTTCTATCCATATTAATATCTTTAGCAATGGGGCACTTGGCTGCACCCTTGGTATTCTCTCCCTAATGTACCTTTTTACTGCTTATGTGGCCAGGCTGTGAATTTTCCAAATCTTTTTATTCTACTTCCCTTCTAATGATAAATTCTTCCTTTAAGTCATTCCTTTTATCACCATCTCACTGAATACAATTGAAGGTATCCAGAAATCAGCCTGAATGCTTTGTTGCTTAGATATTACTTCTGCCATATATCCTAATTCATTGCTCTTGAATTCTGTATTCCTTAAAGCCCTCAGGCGTGGAAGAAGTTCCACTAAGGTCTTTGCCACTTTATAACAAGAATGACCTTTACTCTAATTTCCAAAACCTTATTCCTCATTTCTGTCTAAGACTTCATCAGCATGACTTTTTCTGTTCATATTTCTATTAACATTCTGGTCACAATCATTTAAGCCATCTCTAAGAAGATTCAGATGTTTCATATAGCTCTCTTCTGAGCCCTCACCAGAATCACCCTTAATGTTCCATTCACAGAAATCTGGCTTTTTTTTTTTTTAGCCTGCTGCTCTAAATTCTTCCAGCTTCTAGCCATTACCCAGTTCCAAAGCCATTCCACATTTTTAGGTATTTGTTATAGAAACAAATACCTCCCAATATCAATTTTCTATCTTAGTTTGTTTTCTGCTGCTGTATCAGAATACTACAGACTTGATAATTTACAAAGAAAAGAAATTATCTCTCACAGTTCCTGAGGCTGAGAAGTCCAAGAGCATTATACCAGCATCTGACAAGGACCATTACATGGGGAAAGGGTGGAAAGCAGAAACAAGCATATGAGACAGAAAGAGGAAATCAGGCCATAATCATCTTTTTATTAGGAGCCCACTTCCATAATAACTAACCTACTTCTATAATAAGGACATTAATCTATACATGAAGGTGGAACTCTCATAATCTAATCACCTTGTAAAGGTCCCACCACTCAACACTTACAATGGCAATTAAATTTCAATACAAATTTTGGAGGGAACATTCAAACCATAGCAGGCAACTAAATCATGCAGCATCCATTGACTCCTAGAAAAAAATGTACTCACAGAAACAGAAAACAGTCTTTTGAGGATCAAAAGCCCCTATTTCTTATTAGGAAAATGTAGCCCACAAAGAAACTCAAGGCATAGATATTTTATGACTCAAGTGAAATTTTTCTGCTTCTGTCCCCTCCTCCCTTCTCTTCTCTCATCCCAAGATAAAAAGCAACCCCAAAAGATGGGAGAAGGAGACAGTGGGAAGAAAATCTATAAGTAAATAGATACTGTAAGCTATTGGGATGGGGCATCCACACTCTGCTGAGAGAAGTCTTGAAGGAAGATGACAGAAGGACTCTCGATCTGTTGTGGAAAACAAGAGTAGAGAGAACACCTGCCTCATTTTTCCTAATAGAGATGAAGAAAGGGAAAGTTCCTCAAGGTAGCAATGGCTTCAAAATAGAACTTTCTTATACCAGGAATAGATAATTCCCCCTTTCCTGAGTAAATAGGAAGAGGTAAAGAGCTGAGCTATATGAAGCTTGCTGTGGTTTGGATGTTTGCCCCTACGAAATTTCATGCTAAAGTTTATTCTCCAGTGTGGCATTGTTGGGATCAGAGGCCTAGTGGGAAGTGTATGGGTCACGAGGGTGAAATCTTCCTGAATAGATTAGTGTCTTCCCCTGGGGTCAAGTGAATTCTCACTCTATCAGTTCTCATAAAAGCTGGTTGTTAAAAAAGAGCCTGACACCTCCCCACTTTCTCTCTTGCCTCCTCTCTTGCCATGTGATCTCTGCTTATGCTGACTGTCCTTTGCTTTCCATCATGAGAGGATGCAGTTGAGGCCCTCACCAGAAGCTGAGCAGATGCCACCTCCAGGCTTCTTGTACAGCCTGTAGAACCATGAGTAGAATAAACCTCTGTTCTTTATAAATTACTCAGCATCAAGTATTCTTTTATAGCAACACAAAATAGACTAAGACAAGGCCCCATTGGGTTTCTGTAGTCTCAGGATGGACAAGAATAATAAAGTGATACTTGTGCATGGAAGAAAGGCCCAGGCATTAACTGGGTCATAACATGACCCATGGAGCCTTACAGTCAATATTTTAAAATGTCACAACAGCAATCAGCATGGGTCAACACACAAAGGCCAGAAAAGGCGGCAACACAGAAGGCTGCTGCAGGAGATGCAGAGTGGCCACCCAAGACAGAAGCCATTCTTAACTACTTGGCATTCTGTAAGCTCCTTGAAACACAGAGTCAATCCCAGAGAAAGAGGAGTGAGTATTTTTGGGGTGGGTAGAGGGACGGTCACCAAGTGAAATTAGAGTTCATGTTAGAAATACCAGTTGGAGAGAAATAAAGAAAAATCTATTTGTTGGACCTTTGAGTTTTGAGGCTAAACTGGAAGGGTTATGACAAAAATAAAAACTATATGCAGCAGAAATACATTTCGAACTGAGAGAAGATTAAGTCATTTAACCATTCCTTTCCAAACCCTGCATTAAAAACAATAAGGCATTCTAGGTCTCTCTCTGAGTAAAAAATTTTATTTTACAGCCCATCTTCCAGTTTTAGCCACATTAGAAGCTAGTGAAATAGGTTCCGTCTTTGGCTTTTGATAAGCACATTTCATCCCTCACTACTTTAGTAAGTACCATAAAGTACTGTCGCTCAAGATTCCTGATTTTTACCTTCCTTTCCTACTCTTATTTTCTGACTGTTCTCAGAGTATTTTGATTAGCCTGTAACTCATTCTTGACTGTCTTTGTCCTGATTTCCTCTTGTGTTATAACCAATAGATAAAATCCATTTCCCCTCACATTTTCACCAGAGCTCTTCTCCATCTTTCATCAACCCCTTTTCCCCCAAACAGCATGCTTATGTATGTTAGCATTGAATCTCATATTTACCTGTTAACATTTTTACTTTAAATTTGTGTCACATTATATTTCCCAAACCATAATTTCCATCCTACACATTTTTCTGTAATGCAACTTTTCCACATACTTATCAAGTGGTAGAGTGTATGTCTGTGTACTTCTTAAATCCTGAACTTATTTTAACTGATAGAATATCATAGAAGTGACACAATTCCAGTTCTGGGGGCAGTCCTTCACTGACATGGTGGCTTCTGATTCTTGCTCTTTAGGAGCTAGCTGCTACAAGAAGTGAGACTATCATTCTGTGACAGTCCTAGCTACATGGGGAAGCCATGGAGGACAAAACATCATGAAGACTGACCAAGAGGCCAAGGAGGACTGAGGCTCCAGACATGTGAGCAAAACATTCTTCTTGAGTATCTTCCTATCAAATCGTTAGATGGTATGAGAGGCCCTAAGAGAGAACTGCCCCATTGAGTCCAGGCAAACTACAGAACCATATGAGATGATATGTTATTGTTTTGTAGTCATGTATTTTTACTTAATTACAGAATACAGTATACATGTGTATATCACATTAAATTATAAACCATAAATCATATTTTCTTATATAGCAAATGGTACATATAACAATATGTGTAATGGTGTTGTGGGTATGTTAGATGCTCAATAAATATATGTCAGATGAATTATATTTATATCTTATAGATATCAATTAAATGAGATATGTTTTCCAAATGTGAAGTATATTACTTGTCCTTCAAGGGCTAAATCTCTTTGCACTATAGCAAAGCTATTCAAAACTCTCCTCATTTATGAACTTTCTACTATGTTTCTAGTTAGCAGGGTGTCTAAATGAACTGGCCCAGATATTCATTTGGCAGCTTTAATAAATTGTGGTGAATTAGTAAGTAAGACTTTAAATCATCCTGGTTCTGCCACAATGTGAAGACTCACTCTTTGTAATTTCTCAGAATATTGTAACCAACTTTTACTGAACATATATCTATTTTGATGACATTTAAAAAATAAAACTATTAATTGGGCATAGGGAACATCAGATCTTCCTCAGTTCTAGGGAGTCAGGTGGTGGGGGATGAAGAATGAAACATTGGTTACAATAAGCCAGTTACCAGGAAGTGAAATAATTAACACAAAAGTAATTATCTTTCAGTTCTTCCTCTGTGACTAGGCTCTTGTGTCCTTTACTACACCTTGCTCTTTATTTCTCATCCTGCTATCATAGATAGTAACTTATAGCAGAATTGGACCCATGATGACCAGTGAAGAGTTTGGGTTCCATTGTTCCTTTTATCTTCTCCATATACCTAGCAAGACACTTCAGAGGTAAAGAAAATAGAACTGGGTTCATGAGAATCAATTTAAAGAGAGGAAAAATAAAAATAAAATAAAAGATTGTCCACACGGTTTTTAACCAGAAATCCATACACATCCAAGTAAGTGACATTTCTGTCACCAACACACTTGGGTCTGAAAATTTACTTTCCATATACAAACCTACATAATTAAAAAGGAACTAGTTTTACAAGTAATCGAATTGCTAGTATATGCTAATAAAAGATCATTCCAGCCTTCCCAGTATTAAGAGAGCAGAAATAATCAATGAATGTGCGTAAATCAATGAAATTGTAACTAAGCATTTTCAGTTTTATTAGAAGACTAAATAATCAGTGGTTTAGCTAACATTTATAATAAAATGTATTGACATATTTTTCAATATCTATATCTTTTGATCAAATTGGTTATAATTACAAAGAAATTTTAAAATATAGATTATTTTATTGACCTAATATTTGTTTTTTTTTCTTTTTTTCTGAGATGGAGTCTCACTCTGTTGCCCAGGCTGGAGTGCAGTGGTGGGATCTCAACTCAGTGCAACCTCCACCTCCCAAGTTCAAGCAATTCTCCTACCTCAGCCTCCCAAGTAGCTGGGATTACAGACACCCACCACCACACTCAGCTATTTTTAGCATTTTTAGTACAAACGGGGTTTCACTCTGTTGGCCAGGCTAGTCTTGAACTCCTGACCCCGACTGATCTGCCCACCTCGGCCTCCCAAACTGCTGGGATTACAGGAATGAGCCACCATGCCAGGCCATATTTGTATTTTTCTAAAGTATGACATTCAAGATTATCTGCCTGTTTCAAATTAATAATTCCATAATAGAACATGCCAGAAGTAGAAGACATTTGAGCACCAAAAGTTATAATGCTTTGATATATAAAACATTTATTACAGAAATTCAATTATTGTTTGATTCTATGGTTTATATTTAATAAAAAGACGACTCTGATCTTAACTTCATCTCTAATCTCTTTAGAGATTATATGCACACACATTTTGTTTTTATCATATTTCTTCATACTGCTTCACTTCATGTAAGCCTACTTTTATTAAAGATGTTTAAATACAATCGTGAGAGGTTTTGATTTTCAGAAACCAAAGTACAAAAATTCAGTTTAACCAAGTGTGATAAAGTGTTATTTCTGTCTGGAACTTTTTAACAGCCTGGCTCTTACAGTAATATACCATAAAAGAAACAATTTCTTCCATTGCATTGAAAGTGCTGCTTCTGTATAGTAGATCACTACCTTAGTGCTAATGTTTTTTAAAAAAGAAATCCTAAATGAATTTCTTTTAAACATTCTGAAATAACTTCTTTTTCTTCTAAGGAGAGACACAGAAGGGCTTTGTTTCTTTTGTTATTGTACTGTTTTATTGTATTAACTAAGTGTCCTAGGAGGAGCATAAAAAGCAGGTGTTGGCTCTACTAAATGCTTGAAAGAACTGGAATCCAAAAAAGTTAAAGGACTTCTCTGATATGTTGTCACAGAATAAAAATTAGAGACATGAAGCCAGCTCCTAGTTGTTCTGTACCACACCCAGTATTAAACTTCACCTCTCTAGAAGGATTAGTAGTTGACCACCTCTTACGATACTTATATTCTGCCACACTATGTTAAGAATTCTAACAGAATGTCTTAACTTATCAACCTACAAAATGACACCTACTTAGGTGACATCTCTCATGCCTCGATATAGAAAAATTTGTGCCTCAGTATACATTAAAGGTTGACTGTAACCTCAGTTTTTGAAAACCCAGGATCTTTTGCAGTCTATATTTGCGTATGGACTGGTTGTACTAGAAACACATAAAAATCAAGAAAATATTCAAAATGTTAAGCAGATAATAATTTGTCTCACATAAAACCATTTTTGCATGTCTTCGTAGGTATATAATTGTTCATGCATATACTTATTTTTATCAGGTGTTGCCTAGCAGCAAATAAACCCCTGCATATTTAAATTAGAGCACAGAAATAACTGAGCAAGCCCGGGGGATAGTGAAATTTCATTTTCAACATAATTAGCTCTGTAATTGTAAGGCCCAGCTTAGTAGATGTATTTGGAAATCTAATTAATTATGATTGATTTAAACACTGTTTAAAATGCATATTTTTATGTTCTAAAAGCTGAATTATGTAGGGAAAGATTCAACTTTGAAATTAGTAGTGTTTATAAACACTATAGTTTTTTAAAAGTTAATGTAGTAAAGTTAGCTGCAATTGCCTAAATGTAATTTTTAGATGAAAACATTATACAGTATAAATTAGTATAAATTACAAGAAATTTAAAAATCTGTTTTATGTCAAATCAACTAATAATAGAAACATTACTACTTAAATAATCAAAATATTTTTAGAATAACACATTCTAATAATATTTATAGTCCAAGGAATATTAAAAAACTATAAATCTATCCCTAGAGCTATTTTTAAAAATTATTTTTATGGTAGGTAAAAACACACAACATAAAATTTACCATATCAACGATTTCTAAATATACAGTCCAGTAGTGTTAAGTATATGCACATTGTTGTGCAACTAATCTCAAGAAACTTTTCATCTTGTAGAACCTACACTCTGTACCCACTAAACAAAAACTCCCCATTGTCTTCTCCCAGTCCCTGTCAAACACCAATTTTACTTTCTATGAATCTAACTATTCTAGATACCTCATATAAATGAAATTGTAAAGTTTTTGTCTTTTTGTGACTAGCTTATTTCACTTAGCATATTGCCCTCAAGGTTCATCCATGTTGTAGCATGTATCAGAATTTTCTTCCTTTTTAAGTCTGAATAATATTCTCTTGTATGTATTCACCACATTTTGTTTATCCATTCATCCATCAATAGACACTTGGTTGATTCCACTTTTAGCTATTGTAAATAGTCCTGATATGAATTTGGGTGTGCAAATATCTCTTTGAGATCCTGCTTTCAATTCTTTTGGACATACATCCAGAAGTAAAATTGTTAATCATATGGTAATTCTAGTTTTAATCTTCTGAGAAACTGCCATACTGTTTTCGGTAGCAGCTGTACCGTCTTACATTCCTACCAAAAATGCACAAGGGTTCCAATTTCTCCATATCCTTGCCAACATTTATTTTCTGTTTCTTTGTTTGTTTGTTTTGTTTTGTTTGGTGGTAGCCATTCTAATGGGTGTGAGGTGATACTTCATTGTGGTTTTGATTTGCATTTCCCTAATGATTAGCAATGTTGAGCATCTTTTCATGTATTTGTTGGCCAGTTGTATATAATCTTTGGAGAACTGTTGACTCAGATTCTTTGTCTAGAGACAGATATTTTGACAAAAGGAATGCTAAAAAGGAATCCTAAATGAATTTCTTTTAAAAATCCTGAAATAACTTATTTTTCTTCTAAGGAGATACACAGAAGGGTTTTGTTTGTTTTGTTGTGGTATTGTTTTATTGTATTACCTAAGTGTCCTAAGAAGAGCATAAAGAGCAGGTGTTGGCTCTACTAAATGCTTGAAAGAACTGGAGTTCAAAAAAATTAAAAGACTTCGGCCGGGCGCGGTGGCTCACGCTTATAATCCCAGCACTTTGGGAGGCCGAGGCGGGCGGATCACGAGGTCAGGAGATCGAGACCACAGTGAAACCCCGTCTCTACTAAAAATACAAAAAATTAGCCGGGCGTGGTGGCGGGCGCCTGTAGTCCCAGCTACTCGGAGAGGCTGAGGCAGGAGAATGGCGTGAACCCGGGAGGCGGAGCTTGCAGTGAGCCGAGATCGGGCCACTGCACTCCAGCCTGGGTGACAGAGCAAGACTCCGTCTCAAAAAAAAAAAAAAAAAAAAAAAAAAAAAAAAAAAAAAAAAAATTAAAAGACTTCTCTGATATATTGTCACAGAATAAAAATTAGAGACATGAAGACAGAACGATAATTAGAGACAGAATATCTGTCTCTAGACAAAGGACCTGAATAGACATTTAGGTCTAAATATATTCACTGAATTTTCTAAACAAAAGACAGAAGAAATTCTTAAAAAAACAACAAAAAAGTCAGGGTTCATAAAGTTCCATATCAGAATAGAAGTAATTTGCAAAATAGTACTCAAGAAATTTTGTTTTGCTTTGCCTCTTGTTTGTCTTAAGGCCTAGCGGGTTACAAAGAGAAAAGAAAAAGAATCGTGCATTTTTCTTTCAATTAAATTTGCTGAAAGTAAAGCCTGTCCTAGAGTTGAGGAAATGAGGGAATTCTGACTTCCTCAGCTGGGAATGGCTTACAGAGTAGGCAGAAAGTAGTGATACCACAGTCTGGAATACTTTTGAAACTTGGCAGAGGGCCCCACTAACCCTGAGGCTGTGGTTCTTTGAAGACCAGCAGAAGTTGCAGGAAGTCATGAGTCATCACAATCTCAAGGCTTGAATGGCTCATTGGCCTTAACTCTTTCTGCAGAGTAATCTCCATGTTGCTCTTTATCTCATCAGCCTGATAATTTCCTAGGCTTTTGTCACAGTCACTTGAACAAGATACTGCCTTATCCTTCTCCATTTACCAGAAAAATTAGTCCCAATCCTCCTCTGCCCTCAGTTTCCCTTGCCAAGGTTTCTCAATTTAAGCACAACTAATCATTTATCTCTCCCATTCTAAGGTGTATTGACTTCCTCCGGTTTTTTTTTACCCTTTTCCTGGGAACTGCACCCCTTTTGCATTAGGATGCTGTTCTCCTCTTCCCCTTCGACCTTGAAGTTCTAACGGGAACTGACAATAATACTTTACCTGCCTTGATAGAGTTGACTTATTCAAGGTGGGCCAATCTAGATACTCCCCTTTGAAGAGTGAAAAGACTAAAAATCCCTCTGTAGTGGTAATATTATGAGAGTTGAAGACCCTAACCTATGAAAGAAGCTGATCTTCAATAAAACAATAACCTCACATCTAGAGAGAACAAAAGAGAGACAGTCAGGAGGATGTCCAGTTCCCGGCTTCAGTTGCCCCTCGGGCTAAGCTGCATTCTGTGGCTCCATGGTTAGGCAATCCAGCCTTTCCATAAAGTCCCCTCTCTCGGGAATAATTTGAATGGATTTCTGTCATGTGCATATGGAAGACTCATGATAATATATTTATTTCCTTCGGCCATTGAATAACCCTCCTTTTATGCGATCTTAGATCTGGCCTGGTGAGGCCTTTGCTTCTCTTTGGCTGGTTAGCATGACCTTTTGATGAGGCTTTACTGAAACCATCTGAAGCAAATACATTACTGTTGTCCTACAGAAATCCTTCGTAGGAGGCAGGGTTTCAAAGTTATTTCAAGACTGAATAACATTTTTTTCCAGAGGTATTTTTAACTAAACTGGACCTGTATCATCCAGCTTAAAAGGTTTAATACCTATATGTACTCACATCTTCTGATGAAGGATCTACCATATCAACCTGTTCTCTCAGCCAAAAAGCAAGTTTATTTTAGATTCTGTATAAATGGGCCTGTCTCTCCTCTTCTTCCAGGCCCTGCAGAGTTGATTTGAATTTAGACTCTCCATCAAAAAGAACTTATATTCAGATTAGCTTGGGACATTAAGGATAAAGATAAGAGAGCAGTCTTAATGTGGTGCTTCCAGCACTGTAGGATTGCAGTGGGTTTGGGCACAAGAGCCATTTTGGCTTCATTATTAATTTTAGGGTGAACACATATCTATGAGTGGCAGAACAGAGTACAGCAGAGTTCTGTAAATAAGTAATATTCAAAAGTAAATTAGAATGTGGAGTTTGTAATAAATCTACAATCAGTACTTTCAGGAGCTCATTTTACAGACCATAACCTGACTGCCTAGCCCATGACCTGATTCTGATGTAAGGAGATACTCAAATATTCCGTGAGAAATACAGCTCTATACATGTTAGAAAACCCTTTGTGTTCTTTGCTCCCACTAAGAATAATCCAAAACAGACCGAGTAAAAAACCAGGGAAACACCTCTAGTCATGAACTAATCATTACTTTACACCTCAGTGTGTTCATACCATACCTGCTTTAGGCAAATCTCCATGAGAATTCTAAATGTTTTGATTGCTCAATAACCATTGGCAAAAGCAAGGGGGTCTCTTGAGCCACCATAGCAGGCCCTCCCAAGTGTGAATTACCAAAACCTGCTTGTTTGCCAGCAGCTGCTATCTTCTGATCTCCAAACCTACATTTGCTTGGAGCTCAGCTTTGTTTAGATCAATTAAATTGCTCTAGGTGAAATGCTTGTTTCTCCCTTTACTGTACTTTTCTCTCTTACTTCTCTGCAATGTATTTACTTTAAAGAGAAACATATGGATGTGAAAAAGCATGTCTGGGGGATTAGAAACAAAGCTTTATGGTTCTAGAAATTAAACTTTCCTGTCACTCTTCTATTCATGAATGGGAAATGATACTGGAACCTTCTTTTGGGGGAATACATGTTCTCGAAACTTGTATCAGTTACCAGTGAAAACATATACTGTCCCATAGTAAAGGAGATGCATGGCTATTTTGGAAAAAAAGAGTAGGTTTAAAGATCTTGGCTGTTACTATTCCGACTTATTTTCTTCAGGGAACATTGGCCTTTTTCAGGCACATTAAAATCAGGGTTTTGAAAATGTTTGTGGTGCATTGTGTCGTATGAAGAGTGGGCTTGGACCTCAAGCTTAACCTGGAAGAAAAGATAGAGGTGACAGGTAAACTGTAGGAATCCAAATGATCAATTGTAGTTCTCCAAAAGGCCAATAAAATACTGAATTATAGAACAAAAATAGGATTCTGGAAACACAAAGCCATATTGCCATAGTCCAGGGTCATAGGGAGGCAAATCTGAACAAAATACAGAATATCAAATACCATCATTAATCAATTATATTCACTTTTAATATTTGAATATAATTTTTAAGTTTTCTCTCCTCATTGTAGCCTTCTTGTTTTCTTCTTTGCAAATGTTTGAGATTTCATGTCTCCTGGGTATTGAGAAGATGCTGGAATTTATGACTCTTCAAATTTACTTTTGAACATTTTTATTTTATTAAAATCTAGAAATAATTTTCAATCAAGTCTCCAGTATTAACAATCACCAGTATTTAAAATCTAGATATATCTCTCATTTTATGCTTGGGAAGATATTTCATATAATCATATAAACGGCTGGAAGAATAGGAATCATTATTTCTCTTTTACAGATGAATAGAACAGTAGCCCAGGAAGGAATGTGGAACAAAGAACAGCAAAGTGTAGATTACTTTCTAGGTCTCCTGGGTGCTAACTCAGTGATCTTTGTAATACATCACATGCTATTTTTTAAAAAATGTCTCCAAAGTTTAATTACAAAGGAATGGCCCCTACAGAAACCTATGAAATTAGATTTTTCTTTGTTTTGCTCTTGTACATGTACTGCAAAAATTAACAATGATGCAAAGATAATTTGCCAGGAATAAACCACACATGTAGGTGTGAGAGATTTTTCAGCTTAGCAATTGAATCCTTAGTGAATGGAATTTATGTTTCATACTAATAGAAAGCACAGCACCATTAATCCTCAAGATTCACTGAAAGACAGCTAACTAAACCTTATTTATCTTTGCTAATTGATGGATCCCTGTGAAAAGGTATGAACACAGTTTATTGTTGTGGTTTTAATGAATGAAAACGCCTTCAGCTGTGGATTGGTTTGGTAGTCAGAATTTTGTTTAGATTTTTTTTTTCTGTAAGGATATTGAATTTGTATCAAAGCCTTACTCCAAAATCTGTTTATACATAATAGCTTATCATAGTTTCATCTTATATCTTTCCTGATATTCTGATATGGTTTGGATTTCTGTCCTTGTCGAATTCTGTCCTTGCCGAATCTCTTGCTGAATTGTAATCTGCAGTGTTGGAGAAGGGGCCTGGTGGGAGGTGATTAGATCATGGGGGCAGATTTCCCTCTTGCTGTTCTCCTGATAGTGAGTGAGTTCTCACCAGATCTGGTTGTCTAAAAGTGTGTGGTACCATGTGAAGACAGTCTGCTTCCCCTTCGCCTTTCGTCATATAATTGTAAGTTTCCTGAGGCCTCCCCAGCTATGCTTCCTGCACAGCCTGCCAAATGATGAGCCAATTAAACCCCTTTTCTTTATAAATTACTCAGACTCAGGTATTTATTTATAGCAGTGTGAGAACAGACTAATACATTTTCAAAGATAACCAAACCCCGTGGCAACTCTCCCACTCCCCACACATTCAAAACCATGTCAACAACATGCCAGAATCTCATTTTCTGAAACTGTTGAAAAATCCTCCTGGAGGTTTATCTGACTATTTAAGCTCTCTGCCTAAAATGCTCAGAAAACAAGAAGAAACTCAGGTGACCCTGATCATCTGGTCCTTTTTTTTTTTTTTTTTTTTAAACAACTGATGTATCTTTAGGTTTGATAACTTTTCCCTATCTCATAATTAAAAGGCAACAATTAAGACATAAGAATTAAGAGGTCATTTCATTCTAAATCCTCCCTATGGGTAGATCTTTTTCATCAAAATCACATATATTTTAATTTTTTAAATTTTCTGAGGATTGTCACCCTTAAATTTTTCCTATCACAAATCATTCATTATTACTAAATAATTATAAATTTAAGTTGTGCCTATTATTTTTTATATGTAAGGTACAAAACAGTTGTGTAGCAGTTTCCTTATTGATTGTATGAATTCACAGGCAGTATTGTCACCCTTTATATTTTATTATTTTGTTTCCTACATTGTGCAGTCTCAGTTTACTGGACTCATCCACGGATGCCTAAATTGTCACCTGATTCTTCAGCTTTTCCTTCAACTTAGCATTCAGTAACAACAAATAAGAAAATCTTGGCTCTGTCTTTTTACTTACTTTGTTGACAATGACTAAGTTATTTAACCTCTCTAAAACTATTTTCTTAATTCATAAAATATAGGTAATAAAACTTATTTTATAAAACGTACATTTTAAATGCAAAATAATTGTATATAACAATCTTAGCACGATGTCTGGAATCTAAACTTCTGGTAAACTGTATCCTCTTCACAGAACCCTAGGCTGAGGAGGACGAGGGCAGAGAGGAGGATCTGTAATTTACAAGATATTTCTCCTTAAAAAAGAAAAGAAAAAAATAAAATCTCTAAATTAGCCTTTACCAAAATTCATGGATTCCCCAGGAAAGGCATTTCTTGCACTCTGGTCAGTTCACAGTGCTGCCTGTCTTTTGACCATCCACTGTGGCTGTGTTTGCAGGGGCTGGCTCTGTTTCTGGCTTTGCCTATTGGCTTCATCCTAAATAGCCTATTTCTTTACAAACACATCCCTTGATTGCTTTACGCCCATGTGTTCTGCCTGCTGTTCTCATTTCCCCAACTCCTGAGCTGATGTTACTATTCTTCAAATTGAGGGCACCCTGAGGATGGAAACCTGCAGGGCAGCAGAATGAATTTAATCCCGCTGTTAGATTCCATTCTAAACTACTCAGCAGGCAAAGAGCAACTCCTCATAGAATGTGTTGCTCCTGAGAGTGAAAGGGTAATGAACTGTAAAACCAGATGGCTCAATCCCCCAAAGCTATTACAGGGTTAACTTTCCTTTTGCCTGGGATCAGCAAGGGTCCCAACTCCTGCTGATTGTCTCTCCAAATCCCCAGGATAACTAACTCTGTGTCCTAAAAGATGTTTCCTTTTTGGGGAAAAAATATTAAAATTTGTTAAGATGATCAAGAAAAAGTGAAATTCTCAATTTCTTGTTGTAGAAAACTGATAGACACTGTTTAATTTTTCTCCCAGTAATTCTAAGAGTTGATATTTTAATCTGGGAAGGTAGATGAAAGTTTTTGCCTGTGGCTTGAAGAGAATACACCCAGTTAACATGGATTTTATTCAAGAGAGAGGCAAAAAAGAATGCTGGTAAGGATGTGGAGAAAAAGGAACTCTCATTCACTCTTGGTAGGAATGTAAATTAGTACAATCACTATGGAGAACAGTATGGAGATCCTCAAACTAAAACTAGAACTACCATATGATCCAGCAATCTCATTGCTATGTATATACCCAAAAGAAAGGAAATCAGTATATCAGCACTCCCGTGTTGTTGTAGCACTTTTACAATAGCCAACATTTGGAAGCAACCTAAGTGTCCACGTACAGATGAAAAGATACAGAACATGTGGTACATACACACAATGGAGTACTATTCAGCCATAAAAAAAGCATGAGATCCCGTCATTTGCAACAACATGGGTGGAACTGGAGATCATTATACTAAGTGAAATAAGCCAGGCACAGAAAGAGAAACTTTGTGTGTTCTCACTCATTTTGGGGAACTAAAAATTAAAACAATTAAACTCATGCAGATAGACAGTAGAAGAATGGTTATCAGAGGCTGGAAGGGATAGTGAGCGAGGAAGAGAATGAGGATGGTTAATGGGAACAAAAAGTATAGTTAGAATGAATAAGATCTGTTATTTTATAGCACAACAGTGACTGCCGTCAACAATAATATATTGTACATTTTATAATAACTAAAAGAGTATTAAAAAGTAGAATGTTCGTAACACAAACAAAGGATAAATGCTTGAGGTGATGGATTTGGTTACATTTTCGACAACATGCTCTGTAAGAAGCTTCATATCAACGTTTCTCTCTTTCTTATGACCTTTCCACCTATAACTTGATTGAAAATTCACCATCGGTGCAGGCATATGTCCCACATAAAGGCTAATAGAAACTGCATATGTATGCACATCAAGGAAAGGCTTTTCCCATTAAAACAAAACAAAACAAAACAAAAACATTAAAGCTTTGGTTCTTTTTTTTCTATGCATTCTATTTAAAAAAAAATACTGTTTAGAGACAATTACAGGGGCCATTTGTGATGTTATTGGTCAACATGGTTCTAAGGACATATTTTTTTTTCTCAGAACTTGGTGAAAAGTACTTTCATCCAATAAAGGCAAGAGATGATGATGAGAAAGCTGGCTTTGTTCATTTCGTCAATATGCAATTTTTGTTGTCCTTTGGCTCTTTTTCATATTGTAATGCTGTGACGAATCAAACACAGCTACAAATCTTGCAACATTATTTCCATTATAGATTGTCCCCAAGGATAACTATTTCACTTATAACATTAAATTTCAGGATAATTTTTCAGAAATGTATTTGGGGGACCAAATGCCAGCCCTTTAGAGAAGTGTGTAAACGTGTCTCATTTTTTAGTCTTGACTTTCAGCTATAAGTTTCTGACAAAGACTCTCTTTGACCAAACTGTAGTCAGGCTCCTCTGAGCGCTCTTCTCAATTAGGCTTCAACCTCAGGTTTCCCTGTCCTATCCTGGGGTCCAGCTATAGCAAGAATCCTGCTAAGTTAGTTTAGAGAGAATCTCTCCACCCTTGATATTTGATCACTCTTAGTATCTATTAATAATCAGTTTCCTCATGCCCTACCCTCAATACCTGACCATTCTGGCCTGCCTTCAGCAAGAGTCCTGTTAGGTCAGTTTCACCAGAACCCCTGCTGCCCTTCCTGTCTCCTTTTAGTAATATTTTATCTACCAACCTGACTCTCCAACCTGCACTTTTGTTATAAATCTCCCACTAGTTTTTGCTGTATTCAGAATTGAGCCTGATTTCTTTCCGGTATTTTGATAGCTTTTATACTATTGCAATGGTTCTGTAATAAAGTTTTCCTTACCATCTTGTCAGAACTGTCAGAACAAGGTTTTTTTTTTTTTTTTTTTTTGACAGTTCATTAGTTTTAATAAGTCTCAGTAATTGTATGCATGGGAATTCTCAAATAAATCACAGATACCTACTGGATAAGCTAACTTGTAGCTTCATTTTTCTAAGGAGAATATTTCAGAGTATTTACTAATCTTTGAAGATAAAGTTTATTGCAGATGCTAATCTGACTTTTAATCTGCTTTCATCTTTTTCTTATTTATCTCTGCCTCATCTCTATTACTAACATGATATTCTTCAGGAATAAATGTTCTACTTTCAGCCTCTAAATCAAAGCATGTAGTTTCATACAATAAAATCAATTCTGACTACTCAGGGAAAAAGATAAGGTTGTCTGCATCAAAAATCTATTTAGAGTTTTGATAAAATAAACTTTTTCCAAAAAATCCATAAGCCACCAATTAGCATTTTATGAAGGAATATGCTATGCTTTAAAACTATTTAACTAGTTTGAACATTTAGATGCCCAATTATAGTCTTAGTCACAATATCAGAAAAAGCAGAATTTGTATGAGTAAAGAGTTAAATCAGAACTACTCTTTATCATAATCAACTCCTCAAATAACTATAAAAGTTATTAATGAATAAATAAGAGACACATTTGATTCAAGTCAGTTAATTTAAAATAGTTTGCCTAATTTAGCAAGCCATGTGGAAATCAAAGAGACAAAGAAAAGGGCAACTAACATTTATTTAATGCTTCAACAGGTGTTTCATAATGTTAACTCCTTCAATTTTCACAACCTTGTAGTGAGTGTATTATCTTAATTTTAAATAAAGGAAACAAGATGTGAGAGGTTACATAACTTGCCTAAGGTCAAAGTGCTAGGAAATGGTAAATACCAGATTTGAAATTAAGCCTGACTAAAAAAGTTCACACCTTCGGTAAGTCCTGCAGTTCAGGCAGGAAATAAGCTTTGCATCCTTAGCTAGTCCATGGGATTGCAACCATGGCATGCTAAGGTGACACTGTAATGAGTCATCATGGCATGACTCCAGCCAATGTACAAATTGGCACATGGGACCTACTTGCATTCAGAAAAAAATGACTAAAAGGGCCCCTAATGAATAAATAATATTTCAAAGTTTGAGCTGGAAAAGAAGTTCAAAGAAATAAATTTGTCAGTTTCATTGACTTATTTTAAATTGAGAATACATTCACTTGGGAAATAAATAGAAGGTATCCAGTGAAAAGTCTACCTCCATCTGTGCCATGTGAGCTGAGAGTTTCTATTCCCCTCTTTCCATATATAAACCATGTGATTAGCTTTTTATGTGCCCTTCCAGTGGTTGTTTCATGCAGACATTTTGTCACCTTTCTTATGAAAAAGGAAGCATAAGATATATACTGTTCTACACCAAGTTTTTTTCTCACATAACAGAATATCTTGGAGAGTTTTACTAATCTTTACTAAAGATTGGTATATAAATAGCTACCTCATTCTTTTTTTGTTTTTTTACAGTTGCAGAATGTTTCATTAAATAGACAATAATTTATTTAATCAGTCTCTACTAATGGGCATGGTTTTCAAATTTCTTGCCAATATCATTTTCATTTTTGTGCTATACTTTCATTATTGTTGGTCAATTATCTTTTAATTATTCAAAAATGCTTTAATTAATAAAGTTGTATATACATAATTTCAAACAGGTATAGGCATATCTGTAGGTAAACTACCAAAATGGGATTGCTAGATCAAAAAGTAAATGAATTTATAATTTTCTAATATCATAAGTAAATCGCTTTTCATAGGGATTGTGGCAGTTTCTACTCCTATCTGCAATGTGTGAGCATGCCTATTTCTCATAGGCTTTATTAAAAAGAGAGATTTTTTAAAAATCAAGTTTCGAGATTTTTGCCATTCTAATAGATTAAAAAATGTCATTTTAGTATATTTATTACACTACATGTTGTACTCAGTTATTGTTTGTATATGTAAGAATGATTGAAAATATATATTTTTTACTTTACTGAATTATTGAAACCTCTCATTACTTATCAGGTAGTTTTTCAGGTGATTCACTTGGGCTCTTCTAAGTATACAATGACATTGTCTGCACTCAGTAATAACTTAACCTTCTTCATTGCAAACTCCACTGGTTTTTTTGTTTGTTGTTTCTAATTACATCGACTACTAATTCAGAATATATGTAATAAAATTTCATATAACTGTAAAAAAAAAAGAGTACATATAAAAACTTATGAAACACTAGTCTATGATTTTGTTACAGTATTGCTCCAGTGTCAGTTTCCAAGTTTTAGTAAACGTATTGCAGTAACATAACATGTTATCATTGGAAGAATCCGGGTAAATATACATAGGAACTCTGAACCATTTACACAAGTAAAATAAAAGGTTTCCTTGCATTTGACAGACTTCTTGCTCTAATTCTAACACTTATTTCTTTATAGAAATTTAGGCTTTTTAGATATTTAGATATGCTTATAGAGGGTAATAGTAGAAAACCCAATAATATTGTTTAGTCTACACACATTCAAATTTATAACATGTCTTATGTGTTGTGGTTGTATTTCATACAGCATGGTGATCTTTCTCAACTTGAAAAATTAGATAAAAAATTACTCACAACTGGAAAATATGCTGCTGTTTCCTGTGCTGATCCCTGATGGGAAAACAGAAGCGCCTCTGTTCTCTGTGTGACAGGTTGAAGAAGGAACATTGATCCAGTCTCCTCTGAAATAATGCATCTTCACTGTGGATTCCCTTATAGGGAAGAAAGAATGTTAGCAAAATCGATGTGAAAATAGAAACATACAATCTTAGGGGTTGAGGTGGGGATGGAAAATCATTCAACATGGATTAAGAAGATCTGTCATATGAATGAGACTAAGTTTTCTGAGTCATTCTCTTAAAGGAGGAAGTTGAACTAGATGACCCAATGCAGTACTTATAAGCATCGCTGATTTTCAGAAATGCTGGGAAGATGCTAAGGTGATTCAGATGACAAGCCAGGTTTGAAAACCCACTGATTCAAGACAAATTTTATGTCTAAGTTATTATTTGAAATAGGATCAGAACATCATCCATTGCAGGGATAACTGTTATTCCCAACAAATAACCAATTGACTGAAAAAGTGAGAGTTCTTAAACCAACCCAAATATGAATTTCAGACCTTAGAAGAATAGTTATTCTTGTTTAAAAATTACCTCTTACCCATTGGAAATTTTGGATAACCTTCAAGTCTTCATTATTAAGCACTCCATTGAGAATATATTTGACTTAAATACATCCTAAATAACAGCTTTAAGTGAAATGAGTCAAAGTTTTCTTTCATATGTTATGAGCTGCTGTATTTATTTAACATTTGAATAGGATCACCCTAAAAAACGGGGAAATACTTCAGAAAAAGGCTGTATCTGACTTTATAAATGATCATACAATTCTTACATAGTTGAGGTTTTATTTTAATTTTCTCTAGCTCTTCATTGCTTAAATTTCAAAAATGACTTAGCAGGTTTTCTTTCTCTTAAAAAATATTTTTACAATTGCTTAGGTAGAATCTTTCGCCCATATGGGGCTAACTGCTGTTAAGTCCCGACTCTCACTTCAACCACTGTAACTTCGTGCTTTACCTTCAGACTTTTTATCTTTAATACTAATATTTACCCTTAACAGATTGATGTATTTTTATAACAGAAACCAAGAACTGCTTCTTCAACTCTTCCTAAAAGGCACCTTTCATTAAAAATAGGTGTAGGCAGGGCGAATAAGGGACCTTGCCCATACTTGCCTGTCTTCTCTCATTAAGGTTCTAGGGTGTCACTCTTGGTTCAGGTCCCACATTTGTACTCTCATCACTGCCCTGTGGGGAGGGCTGAGACAAACAATGACAGAATTTGGCTTCTGTTCTCCAAGGAAGTACCTGTGAGCATAGGCAGAGAAGTTATCTATATCATACATAGTAAGTCTTGATGGGGAAAATATTTTAAAGCCTGATGACCACAGTGTTCATCCCTCTTAGAAGTCTATGAAAGGCCCTGCTGCTATGCTAGTAATTAACACCAAAGAAGAGCTCCTTGAAGGCAGCATCATAGATAAATGCTCTTTCACTAAGGCAATGTCAGAGGTTAAGTCCTTAATAACAAGGCAATGGAGTAAAGTTGAACTCTTGGTTGAATCCTAAACTGAGCTCTGCCTGATCTCTACATGCTCCCACACCTTCTTCACAAATAAATGCATACAATTTTTCGAGTTCCACCACATAGATGGAGCAAAAAATGTATATGCTGTTCTTGATGTTATAAGCCAGCCTGATCCACACCAGCAACAAATAACAATCAGGGTTTTAGGATAACTCCATTGGTGGTACCAGCACCTTCATCTGGCTTTCTCTGAATCTGCAAAAGCCAAATTTCTTAGCTCTGTGACCCTAATATTATCTTTATCCTCTAGTTCTTTTGACCTTTAGTTCTAATGTTTTGGACATTGGCTTTCTCTTCTACTTTTGACTTAAATCATTCATCTGTCAGTATTCCTTTACTCATCTTAACCCACACTCTTACTTTGTTGGGAGACAATTTTCCAGGGGTCTCATGTTTTTGACCATCCTGTGACACCTTCCATTCTCTACTACATTTTCAAAGATATTTGTGTAAGAAGGAAACAACAGACACTGGAGTCTACTTGAGGGTGGAGGGTGGGAGGAGGGAGAGGAGCAGAAAAGATAACTATTGGGTACTGGGCCTAATACCTGGGTGATGAAATAATCTGTACAACAAACCCCCATGACATGTGTTTACCTATGTAACAAACCTTCATATGGACCACCAAACCTAAAAGTAAAAATAAAAGTAAATATAAAAATATAGGCAGGGTGCGGTGGCTCAGGCCTGTAATCCCAGCACTTTGGGAGGTCAAGGCTGGCGGATCACAAGGTCAGGAGATCGAGACCATCCTGGCTAACATGGTGAAGCCCTGTCGCTACTAAAAATACAAAAAAAAAAAAAAAAAAAATTAGCCAGGCGTGATGGCAGGTGCCTGTAGTCCCAGCTACTCAGGAGGTTGAGGCAGGAGAATGGCGTGAACCTGGGAGGCAGAGCTTGCAGTGAGCTGAGATTGCGCCACTGCACTCCAGCCTGGGTGACAGAGCGAGACTCCAACTTAAAAAAATATATACATATATATATATTTAATATTATATACATTTATATATAATATGTATTTATATATGTTTATATATTTATATATTATATATTTATATGTTTATATATAAAATAAAAATTAATATAAAATTTAAACATATAATACTTAAAACCCCAAAGATATTGTGTAGTAAATAGCCTTGCAGGTATAATACCTACTTCCAGCGCAGAGGACGATTTCTTTATTGTCTAGGTTAAAAAAGACAATAGCTCTCTCCAGGGCAAAATTTGAGCAAGTCTGTTAGCAGCGCCTTTAGAAGATTGAGGGTTTCTTAGTCTCTGGGTTCCTCAGCACAGCCTCTTCAGATGCAGCATTCTCCTGTGCCTGCCTCTAACTCATCCGAGTGGGGCTTAGGGTGAAACAAAAACCAATGCAAAGATGGAGCTCATGCTGCCTGCTGTGCTATGAGTAATAAAGTCCTTTGTCTCTAACTCAGAAGTCTTATGTCTTCTGCTGGCATCTATGAGATAGCTGGCTAACTTGTGAGCTTCTACGTAGAGTAAAATCTCACACCATTTGCAGCACTTGACATGCCTCAGTCATATAACTAGTATAGCTGGCATTGTTTCTTTGGAGTTTTCCTAGAATTTATTTCCCTTTCCTAATGGTACTCTGGTTCCCTCTTGAGAATTACATGTTCCCCATTGGATACTATCTTCAGGAATTTAATTAGGTGTTCTGTCCTCTCCTAGCTAAGACGTGGAGGCATGATGCAGGCTGAACTCATTGGAACTTAAACAAAGACAATGAAAACAATTGACATTGATTTCATCCCCAGCAGTGACTCCCTAAACAAGTATTATCTGCTATTTCTGTACATCCTTTTCCTAGAATCTATACACAACTTGAACTCTGTCTATGTCCAGGTCAGGTTCCTCACATTTCCCATGAATTGTGTGAGATTCAAATATCCCCAAAATACATTTCTTTTGGTTGAAGTTGGCCTTTGTTTCTTTCTGCCAGAGAACTCTAACATAATCAGCCAGCATTCTGGGCAGTCTGCGTCCCACTCCCCACAAGGTCATAAGTGTTTTTGTGTTGTGGCCCCCTGCCTTTTCATAAAGCATGGTTATGTCCCTCTACATATGGGGATTAGAAACAAGATACTACTGAATACATAAGTAAAAAACAGTAAAACACCCTACATTTCTAGATTTTGTCCATCTCTCTGGTTAGAAACTTATTTCAAAGGATTCATTCATTCATTAAAGACTTACTTCCTGAGCATCTCCTTTATGCCAAGAACTGCAAGATGTTAACAAAAGGGAAATGGCCTCTGCTGTCATTGAGCACACATTCTAATACTATTCTGTATCACATTTCTACTCTCTCTTTAAAAAAAGAGACTGTTAGAATATAAATTCCTTGTGGGCAGAAATTGGGCTTTTTAAAGTCACTTTCTAACATGGAAATTAGTGGATATTAAGTATTCAATAAGCATTCAATAAGTATTTATTGGCCGGGCGCGGTGGCTCACGCCTGTAATCCCAGCACTTTGGGAAGCTGAGGCAGGCAGATCACAAGGTTAGGAGATCGAGACCATCCTGGCTAACACGGTGAAACCCCGTCTCTACTAAAAAAAATAGAAAAAATTAGTCGGGCGTGGTGGCGGGCGCCTGTAGTCCCAGCTACTCTGGAGGCTGAGGCAGGAGAATGGCGTGAACCCGGGAGGCAGAGCTTGCAGTGAGCCGAGATTGCACCAGCACCACTGCACTCCAGCCTGGGTGACAGAGCGAGACTCTGTCTCAAAAAAAAAAAAAAAAAAAAAAAAAAAAAAAAAAAAAGCATTTATTGACTAAATAAGTAAATGACATTTCCAATGGAAAGTTGAAATGCATTACTGGTCACAAACAGAATTGTCCAAGACAAACATTAAAAGCATTCAACCTAAGATGATGAAACAATAAATAGGTTTCTTCTTGTATTTAAGTGAGGTCAGTCTAATGGTTTTCACAATTAGTATGCATTTGGCAAATAAATTCTCAATGTTCAAGGAACACTAAAAATCATTCTTGATTAATTAAGAATTTAACTGGAAAATAAGCATGATTACAATTAAATAGAAAAAAGTAAAAAGTGTGAGAAATGTAAATAAAAAGCATATAAGAAATGTGTGAATAAAGTTTATTTTACAGTTTAATGAATAATAATGATTTTTTTTTGCACAAATCAAGAAATATGGTCCAGAAACTTGGAGTAAAATCATAGACTTTATTGATTGTTTATCCTGTTTTTTGTTTGTTTATTTGTATTTGTAGAAACAGAGTCTCACTATGTTGCCCTTCTGGTCTCAAACTCCTGGCCTCCGGAGATCCCCCAGTCTTGGCCTCTCAAAGTGCTTTACAAAGTGGGTTACAAGTGTAAGCCACTACACCTGGCTTCACTGATTATTTTTTGTCACCTTATCTTGCTTTCCTTTGTAGGGCCTCTATTTTTGATCTAAGATTATGCTTTCTTTTATTTTTCATCCTTGTATAGCTCTTCTTTTGTTTTCCCAATTTTATTTTATTTATTTATTTTTGAGACGGAGTCTCGCTCTGTCGCCCAGGCTTGAGTGCAGTGGCGCAATCTCGGCCCACTGCAATTGCAAGCTCCGCCTCCCGGGTTCACGCCATTCTCCTGCCTCAGCCTCCAGAGTAGCTGGAACCACAGGTGCCCACCACCACACCCAGCTAATTTTTTATATTTTTAGTAGAGACGGGGTTTCACCGTGTTAGCCAGGATAGTCTTGATCTCCTGACCTCGTGATCCACCCACTTTGGCCTCCCAAAGTGCTGGGATTACAGGTGTGAGCCACCACACCTGGACTATTTTATTTTTAATGAGCTCGTTTTCCCACTCATCTGTTTTTAATTCAGCTTCTATTATAATTTATATCAAAGGAGTCATTACCAGGTCTCAAATCAAATACCTATCATTATTATTATTATTATTGCACCAGTAGCATGTATGGTGAATGCTCAGAGGAAGGGTTGTGATCTGAAGTGCGGCTGACAGCCCACACTTGTTCTTTTTGCATACCTGAAACCTTCTTTTTCTCCATGCTTGTTGGATAATTACAGGACAAATGGATAGGTCTTTTTGACTTCAGTGACAGCTACTAAATTCTTCTTAAAAGAATCAACTGAATTCAACTTAATTATCTCCAATAAAAAGAGGTCGGGCAGAGTATCAGCTAAAAGCAATTAAGCAGCCAACTCACAAATGTTCAAATGAATAAGTGATGAATAATTGGTTGGTTTCCTATTATATTCAATACAAACTGAGTGAGTAGAACAGATGGGAAAGCAGGAATAAGAAAATATAAACTATTTTGTACTAAGAGTTGGGATCCTGTTTGAGAACGAATAAGCCAAGAGTATGTTTTAACAAGTGGCCTAAAATAGCAGGATTTAAATGTTTCTCACTACCACACAGCTGTTTCTGAATGAAAAGAAAGTGGAATTCAAAGATTAGTAATTGAACACATACTATGTACAAGACAATCCAAAAGATATCAAGATAAGTAAGACTCATTTTCTATCTAAATGAAGATTACAGTGGGAGAAAAATGAGACAATCTGTTTAGCATAAAACAGAAAAGAACATGAAATATAAAAATAAATTACAATAGTCATTAAAAATAAATAATCTCTGTCTGGGAGAATAGAACAAAGGTCAATGTGGGCAGAGAAATATAGCTGTGAATGAGCATAGAGTGTTCCAGCAATAGTAAACACTTCGATGGGGATGTGAGCAGAGGGTTTGGTGCCTGTCCAGTGGTAGTGAAGTGGCAGAGAAAATGGAGGAAGAAGCAACTAACTGGAAAGGTAGGTGAAAGATAGCCTGTAAGAAGCTGTGTGTGCCATGCATGAACTGGCATTCTGTTAGAAATGAGAGATCCTAAAAGTTTAGAGGTAGGATTATGCTGTAATAGAGTGATGTTTTGAAAAGATAGCTGGTGGCCACATGAAGGAAAAACTGCAGAGCAGATGCACTGGACTGAAGAGCACAGAAGAGGCTGTGACATGGTCAGAGCTCTGCTGGAATATAGTTTAGCTGCCATCAGCTTGAAGAGCTGGAGAAGGCAGAGCACTAGAGAGGAGTACGGGTTAAGGGGGAGTCCCAGGAGACCAGGAGAGGCTCTAAACAAGGATGGAGGAAATGGGCAGAAGTACAGAATAGGAAGGTGAGAAATGGGGTACAGTTAGAGCCCATAGGCTCCTAGGCTACAAACCTGTACAGCATGTTACTGTAAAGAATACCGTAGGCAATTGTGACACAATGGCAAGTATTTGTGTATCTAAACATAGAAAATGTATAGTAAAAATACAGTATGAAAGATCAAAAAGCAGACCCCCAATCCCTATATAGGTCATGAATAGACTTTGCAGCAGTGGAAGTTGTTCTGGGTGAGTCAGTGAGTGGTGAGTGAATGGGAAGGTCTAGGACATTACTGTATACAACTGTAGACTTTATAAACACTGTACACGGAAACTACACTACATTTATTTAAAAAATTGGTATTTCTTCAATCACAAATAAACATTACCATACTGTAACTTTTTTAAAGTTTATTTTAAAATTTTTAAGGATTTTGACTCTTTTGTAATAACACAGCTTAAAACACAAATGTAGAGCTGTAAAAATATTTTCTTTATATCCTTATGCTACAAGCTTTTGTCTATTTTTAAATTTTTTTTTAACTTTTTAGACTTTTTCTGTTACAAACTAAGTCACAAACACACATAACTAACCAAGCTCTACACTGGGTCAGGATCACCAATATCACTACCTTCCACCCCAACAGCTTGCCCCACTGTAAGGTCTGTCATCACCTATGATAACGATGGCTTCTAGAATACCTCCTTTAGGACCTGCTTGAGGCTGTTTTACAGCTAATTAAAAAAAATTAAGTGCAAGGTATATACTAGAATATAATGATAAAAAGTACAGTGTAGTACATAACCAGTAATATAGTCATTTACTATCAAATATTATTCACTGTACATAATTGTATGTATTTACTTTTATATGACTGGCAGTGCAGTAGGTTTATTTACCACAAAGCATCACACAAACATGTGAGCAAACACTTTGCTCTTAACGTTACAATGTCACTAGGTGACAGAAAATTTTCAGCTCCATTAAATGATTTAGGACCACAGTTGTATATGCAATCCATAGTTGACTGAAGCGTCATGATGCGGAGCGTGACTGTACCTAGATGTGAGAGGTGAGAGAAGCAAAGCAATTCTGGAATGCATTCCTTACCTAGTTTTGAACAGCATAAATTTGCAAAAGAATGTGGAGGCAGGCATTTTATTGTCAAAAATTTTTTGAAAGAAACACTAGTTTTTGTAAGGTTAAATAGTTAATATTTTTCCTGAAGGACCTCTCAGAGTCTTTAATATGACAACATGCATTATAATTTTCTAAGAGAGAGGAATAACTTGCGGCGATTACTAAGCCTAGTGTAACATAAACATTTATTTTAGATTTATTGACACAATGTGGAAACAAAGTTCAGTAAATGTTACTTTGGAGTTTTAAGCCTAAGTGCCTGGGAGAGTAAAGTGTACAGTGGAAGCTCTTTTATTGATTCAACTAGGATGTATATTTGGTTTTCTAATCAAAATATTTGGTTGGTTAATTATTTAAAATTTTAGTCACAAAACAAAAATGTGCATCTCTTCACCAATTTCATGAGGAAGAACAAAGCTTTTCTACTAAGAAGAGTTCCCAGATGGAGTTCTTTGTCCTCTTTCATGTTTATGCCTCCCTCATATGGCATCATCTACAATATTAAATTTCAGTTTCTTTAAAGTAGAATGAAACACTGTTAATTCTCAGAGGAGTCCAGGAGATAACTCACGGTTGGATGGGGAAATTGATGGTTTTCAGTTTGGATATACTGAATTCTAGAATTTTTACAATTGCACGTAGAGATTTTTAGTTGGTATTTGGAAATGCGTAAATTGCCTTTCCCTTTGAGAATTAATGGCAATTACAATACTTAGTTTAACTGTATGTATGTGTGTGTATAAGAGTGTCTGTTTTTTCTTTATCTCCCTACAGAAGTATGTTAATAAAGTTAGTCACCAAATCTAATAACATTACATGGTTTAATTTATTGTAACCGCTATCGTCACAATAAACATTACTTTCTTCAGATATAAAGTTTACATTTAGATAAAAAATTACACAGATGCGTTGGTTCTTGTCTCCAAGAATCACAGGGAAACCTGAACAAGTACTGCAGTAATGACAACACATACTTCTTGTTGAAAACCACAGTTATGAGGAGTTAGATATGTAGATGTGTCCATAATATTCACAGATTTTAAAATTTTGGCAGTGAGCAGTGGCTCAAACCTAAAATCCCAGCACTTTGGGAGGCTGAAGAAGGAGAATCACTTGAGGTTAGGAGTTCAAGGCCAGCCTGGGCAACATAGCAGACCCCATCTCTACTAAAAATATAATTAGCCAGGCATTGAGAGGTGATAATGTGCTGGCGGCCCTCGCTCGCTCTGGGTGCCTCCTTGGCCCCCATGTCTGCTCTGGCTGCACTTGAGGAGCCCTTCAAGCTGGTCGCTGCACTGTGGGGGCCCCTCTCTGGGGCTGGCGGAGGCTGGAGCCAGCTCCCTCTGCTGGCGGAGAGGTGCGGAGAAAGAGACTCGGGCGGGAGCCGGGGCTGCGCGCGGTGCTTGCGGGCCAGCACGGGTTCTGAGTGGGCGCGGGCTCAGTGGCCCCACACAGCCGGCCGGGGCCTGCTGGGCTTGATGGTGGGGAGGAGCTGCCTCTGGGCTGCTGGAGTGCCTGGGCTAGGTACTGCAAAGTCCCACGGCAAGTGCTGGTGACAGGTGAAGCGGGCTGGGCTTCTCGTGAGAGGTGAAGCTGGCTGGGCTTCTGGGAGGGGTGGGGACTTGGAGAACTTTTCTGTCTAGCTAAAAGATTGTAAATGCACCAATCAGCACTCTGTGTCTAGCCAAAGGTTTGTAAATGCAACAATCAGTGCTCTGTGTCTAGCTAATCTAGTGGGGACTTGGAGAACTTTTCTGTCTAGCTAAAGGATTGTAAACACATTAATCAGCACTCTGTCTAGCTAAAGGTATGTAAACGCACCAATCAGCACTCTGTCAAAACGGACCAATCAGCTCTCCGTAAAATGGACCAATTAGCAAGATGTGGGTGGGACCAGATAAGAGAATAAACGCAGGCCACCTTGCCAGCAGCGGCAATCGGGTGGGGTCCCGTTTCACCCTGTATTCTGTTGTTCTTCCCAATGAATCTTGCTGCTGCTCACTCTTTGGGTCTGTGCTGCTGTAACACTCACCGCGAAGGTTTGCAGCTTCACTCCTGAAGCCACGGAGACCACAAACCCACCGGGAGGGACGGGAGAAAGGAACAACTCTGGCCGCGCCACCTTTATGAGCTATAACCCTCACTGCAAAGATCTGCAGCTTCACTCCTGAGGCCAGTGAGACCACGAGCCCACCGGAAGGAGCAAACAACTCCAGACACACCGCCTTTAAGAGCTGTAACACTCACCGTAAAGGTCTGCAGCTTCACTCCTGAAGTCAGCGAGACCACAAACCCACCAGAAGGAAGAAACTCCGGACACATCTGAACATTTGAAGGAACAAACTCCGGACACACCATCTTTAAGAACTGTAACACTCACTGCGAGGGTCCGCGGCTTCAGTCTTGAAGTCAGCGAGACCAAGAACCCACCAATTCCGTACGCACTTACACCACTGCACTCCAGCCTGGGCAACAGAGACAGAACTTGTCTCTAAAAAAATAAATGATAGGAAAAAAAAAATTGTATTAACACACTTCCGTTGGATTATTTTTTAAAATATTAAGGTAGGCCACAGCCAGACATAATAAGAATTACAACATGGAAGTAAGTGGCATAGCATGAAATTCCTAATAACAGGGGAGACCCCTAAGTGTGGAGGTGGTTTTGCCACAGAGTAATGTAAGAGCTCTGAGCTCTTCTAATAATGCAACGCCCTGCTCCCTGTGTACCCCACAAACCACCGTGTACATGCCTCTTATTGAAGAGAAGGATATGCTGGGGTGCTGTGTCCCATTCACGTCCTTGATCTTGGGTACCTTCATGTGCTACTTATTGGCTGATTTAATAACAAAGCTAAGTGAAAGTAATTCTTGTCAGTCTTTTAGCCGCAATTAGCCTTTGTGACCTAGTCTAGCTCAATAGCTTAGGACTTGGAGCATTTTATCTATTTGCACATGAAGTATTTTGGGTAATTTCACAAATTCTCCTTCAAGTTTTTTTTTTTTCCTAAAAAGATAGATGTTGCTGTTTTACACATGGTACATTGTTAAAGAGCATATTTAAATATGAGCATTTTTGTAGTGGTTACAACAATTACGTTCATAGTGGTGAGTAAAGATAACTGAATGGGATCTTTAGGAAATTTTTAATTAGGTTGCAGCATACAAGTTATTAAGGAATTAAGAATTTTAACCTAATACAACAAGAAAGCCTAACATGATATTCCATTTGCCAAAATGGCGTATTCACCAAGCATAAAGCATTTTTGTAGTTAGTAGAATCTTTGGTCTAGAGAATTCTTTGACCTAGCGTTTGGGAATTTTATGATACATAAGGACTGAGCTACTTTTCTTTTATAGCAAGATAGTATAACATAGGGATTTGTGACATAGGTTCAAAAGCTAGACTGCTGGTTCAATCTTGGTTTTTGGGCTCACTCACTATGTGCACTTGGGCAAATCACTGAAACCTCAGTACAGACCTGGGGTGTCTCATCTGTAAAATGATGAGGATAATAATATTTACCCTATGGGGCTACTATGAAGTTTAAACGAGTAGATAAACTTTCAGGCCAAGTTACAAGTAAAAAAAAAATTATAACTTTAATATATAAAACATACGAAATTCTCCCAGAAGCAGAAACACAGGCAATTAAATCCCTTTATACTCATTAGAAGTAGTTTATAAGCAGGAGAAAAGAGAACCAGGAAAGCAGAAATTCAAGACAGTGTAATCCCACCTACGGGTGAGGAGTATGGCCAGGCAGTGACACCCTACCTGTCAGTTAACAAGACCTCATACCGATGGACAACGCTGTGAATCAGTGAGACAGAAGCAATCAGGCAAGTTATCAGGGAAGATGAGACATTTAGATAAGTAATAGATTTAAAATAAGATGAAAATTATGATGCTTTTGGTGAAAAAATAATTGTAAGATTCATGAGACCCCAAGAGTCAGATCAGAGTAACCAGGAGAAAAAGTGAAACAAAAAAGTTCACAAGGTAAATTATTGTCATTCAAGATGCAGTGTGAATCTTATTTCTCAGGGAGATTTTTTTCCTAACCACCAATCTAAAGCAGTAAGATATCATGACAGGTCAGATTATCAAATTAGACACATAAATCAGAGATCTTACCCAGTATCAAGTTAAAAAAATTCCAAAGATGAAAATAATGAAGAAGGATCAGGAAGCAGCAAGCTAGGAGAGGATCTTAAAACAACTCCCCAGGCCCTTTCTTTCTGCATTGTACACACTCTGGTCCAGGATAACAGGTGAGTTTTTTAAGTGAGGGATGTGGTCATCTAAGTTGCAACTGTATTTTATTGTATACTAATACAAAGTTAGTACTTACATGACATTTTTCAGGGAGCTATGCACCTTAAATCCAGTAATATCAAGTTTGCTTACCTCAAGCACTCCTCGCTCAGGGACGTCCTGCTGAAAGTATTCTATAGAAGACTCTCTAGCTAGAAAATACTGCTAGTTTATTTACCTGGTGGTCTATCATTAGCATATGTCCAAGATTAGACTGATCCCCTGTGCCTTCTTTCTTTCCTGCAATGATTCTGCTGCCTAACTCCTTCCTTTCCAAGAAGTTACCATGTGATATAGTTTGGCTGTGTGTCCCCACCCAAATCTCATCTCAAATTGTAATCCCCGTGTGTCAAGGTAGGGACCTGCTGGGAAATGTTTGAATCATGCGCAAGGTTTCTCCCATGCTGTTCTCATAATAGTAAGTTCTCACGAGATCTGATGGTTTTATAAAGGGCTCTTTCCCCTTCACTGTCTTCTGTTCTCTCCTGCTGCCATGTAAAGAAGGTCCTTGCTTCCCCTTCGTCTTCCACCATGATTGTAAGTTTCCTGAGGTTTCCCCAGCCATATGGAACTGTGAGTCAATTAAACCTCTTTCCTTTATAAATTACCCAGTCTCAGGTAGTTCTTTACAGCAATGTGAAAATGGACAAATACCCCATGTTTTAGTTTTCTGCTTGGCCCACTGCATTTGTGTATTTGTTCATTTTCTATCCCTACTCCCTGCCTACCATCATCACTAAAAGGTAATTTCTATATAAGTATTGCTGTTTTCTCAGCCCATAACAAAAAATAGGGGCTCAATAATTACTTATCATCTTCACAGAACAGTGGTTAGTTTTTTTGGGGGGAGGGGGTGGGGGACAGAGTCTCACTCTGTAGCCCAGGCTGGGGTGCAGTGGCGCAATCTCAGCTCACTGCAAGCTCCACCTCCTGGGTTCACGTATTCTCCTGCCTCAGCCTCCCGAGTAGCTGGGACTACAGTTGCCCGCCACCATGCCTGGCTAATTTTTTGTATTTTTAGTAGAGACGGGGTTTCACCATGTTAGCCAGGATGGTCTCGATCTCCTGACCTCGTGATCCACCTGCCTCGGCCTCCCAAAGTGCTGGGATTACAGGTGTGAGCCACCGTGCCCAGCAAACAGTGGTTAGTTTTTAAGGATGAATTGAATTTTGGCATGTTAAGAATGTGAAGATGGCATTCTAAGTCACAATAAACTGTGTACAAAAAATGGAAAGAATAAAAGCATTTGAGTGGACTCCATCTGCTGGAATAGCTAAAATTTTACTTTCTCTTAATCATGGTCTTTTGAGATTTGAAAACCCATCCCAAACAGCTATGAGAACCAAGTTTGTTCTTCTGTACCACAATAACTATCCTTTAAAATGTTGATGTTAAACTGAACTTTTGACTATACAATCTTAAGTCCATTTAAGATATTTAACACATTCTTAATTACAACAGTTTTAAAAGTTTAATGGAACTATATATTATGTATATAGAGACTTTCTACATAGATGATTATGTCATATGTTTATTTAGCACACTGTTATTTAACAGATGAAAGACCAAATGCCAATTACTGTACGGAAGGTGAAGTTGAATGGATATTGCCTCCCAAATACAATATTAAAGCTAGGGTAATTTTGAAATAAAAAATATGTTTACTCCATCCAAATTGTCTCTAAATTAAAATATACAACACCATCTTGAAAGGCAATAGAGTATAGAATTTAAGAGCATAGGTTCTGGTGCTCCTTTTGGCAGTAGATACACTACAAGAGAGTGCAGGTTCTAGAATCAGACTGACTTAATTCAATCTCCACTTCACCATTTGCCTTTTAAAGTTGAATTAGTTTGCTCAACTCTCTACGCCCATTCAACATTCATTCAGGATTAAAAATTCTTCACAAACTAGAAATAGAAATACACTCTACATAATTAAGCATATCTATAAAAGATCTACAACTAACATTACAGTTAATGGTGAAAGACTACTTTCCCCCTAAGTTTGGAAATAAGACAAAAATATTCACTACCAAAACATATTCACCGTTATACTCAGAGCTCTAGACAATGTAGTAAGGCTATGAAAAGGAGTAAAAGGCATGTAGATTGGAAAAGAAAACATACAAGTGCTTTTATTCACAGATGACATAATCACAGGTGCAGAAAATCTCTAAGAAATTACTGCATATCTATACACATATATACAAATTGTATTTCTGCATAATAGCAACAAAAATTAGAAAATAAAATTAAAAATACCATTTTCAAAAGCATCAGATAAAAACTTAAAATACTTAAGGATAAATTTAAAAAATATGTTCAAGAACTATACACTGAAAACTATAAAACATTGCTGAGAGAAATAGAGATATATTGTTTCCATGGATCAGAAGACACAACATTCTTAAGAAGTCAAGTCTCCACAGTTTATCTGTGGATTCACTGAAATCTCAATCAAGATCCAAGGAGGCTATTTTTGTGTGTGGATATTAACAAAGTGCCTTGACAATTTACATAGAAATGTAATGAATAGGAAAACCAAAACTGCTTTGAAAAAAAATGTTGAAGGCTCATCTACTTGATATAAAAACTTACTGTAAAAGTAATCAAGATAGTGTGGTATGGACTAAGGATAGACATATAGACCAATGAAACAGAATATTGTCCATAAACAGATTTACATGTATGTGTTCAACTGATTTCCAACAAAAATGCCAGAGTAATTCCATGGGAAAAGGATAGTCTTTTTATCAAATGATCATTATATCTAAAATATATAATGATATTGTCATATTTACTAATAAGAAAATAGAATTTTGACCTAATTGAAAAATGGACAAAATGTTCAAACAGACTATCAAGTGTATAGATGGCAAATAAGCATGTGAAAAGAGGCTCAGCATCATTACAAAGTAGGAAGAAAAACAATTAAAAATCACAATAAGATTCAATTACATATTCACCAGAATGGTTAAAATTTAAAAAAGACTGAGAAGGAACTTTTGAACCAAACGAAGTGGTGTAGACCCATTTCTCCAGCCTCCTCTCCACTAAGAATGACTGTAAACTATTTACATCGGGTAAGATGCAGCCAAAGTAGAACTCTGAGATATGGTAAAAGGAAGGCAAACTAGTTTAGCAGCCTATGACTATAGAAACAACACAGAAGCAGGATGTCTTATGACCCCTACCCAACTGATAGAGGTGACCCATGTCTCCCTTTTACCAACCCCAACCTAGTAAGAGACAGCAGGTGGGCACCACCAGCGAGGGAGATTCATCCCCAGCTCCACTAACAAGAAGCAATCTGAAGAGCTCTCCAAAAACAAAGCAAAGCAAGCGGAAGGAAGAAAATAATGAAAATAATAAATAGTAAAGATAAAAACAGAAATCAATAAAGTTGAAAGTAACAAATGAGGAAGTCAATAAAATAATGCTGTATCAGATATTCTGAAGAGGCCTATTATAATCATTAAAAATTTGAATTCATGATTAAAAATCTCCTAAAGAAAAAATTGTCAAGCCCAGATGGTTTAGCTGAAGAATGCTACCATTCAAATAAGAATTAACATCAATTTTATATAATCTCCTGCAGAAAATATGAGAGGAGGGAACACAGCTCAACTCATTTCATAAGGACATTAGTACCTTGATACCAAAACCAAAGATAGCACAAACAAAGAAAACTACATAACAATATATCTCATGAACTTAGATGAAATTCCTCAACAAAAGATTAGCAAACCAAGTCTAACAGTGTATTAAAAAATGTACATCATGACAAAGTGGGATTCATTCTAGATATACAAAGCACTGGACAAAACCCAACACCCATTCATAAAAAAACTCTTCAGTAAATTAGAAGGAGAGGGATATTACCTTAACCTGATGAAGAACATCTACAGAAAACCTACAGTCAACATCATACTTAATGGTGAAAGACTACATATTTTTCCCTTAAAATTGGGAATTTTTAGACAAGAATATCCATCCTCATTGCTCTTATTTAATGTGGCACTGGAACAATTAGCCACTGCAATGAGGTAAGAAAAAAAGATGAAAGGCATACATAGAGAAGAGGAATAAATAATATGACTCCTATTTTCAGATGGAATGATTGTCTACACAGAAAATCCCCAAAAATCTAGCAAAAAATAAAATGGAAACATTTAATTTTTAAAATTAAAACAAAAAATACTAAAAATGACTGTGAAAATTTAATTAAAACAAATTTAAAATTGCTACAACAAAAGTTAAATATTTAGATATACATATAACATTACAGGATCCATATATAAAAAATTATAAAATGGTGATAAAAGGAATCAAAGACCTAAATAAATGGAGATATATATTATATTCCTGGGTTGAGAACATCAACAAAATCTTTACTATGTTAGTTCTCTTTAAGTTGATCCACATGTTTATGCAATTTCTATCGAAATCTCAGAAAAGTTTTGAATAAACTTAGAAAAGCCTATTTTAAAGGCACATGAACTAGAATAGCTGAAACAATCTTGGAAACAAAATGGAAAGGTTCACCCCTGCTCCATATTAAAGCTTACTGCATAGCAACTCTATCAAGACAGGGTGGTACTGATAGAGGGATAGACAAACAGATCAATGGAACAAAATAGAGAACTCAGAAATAGACCCACAAAAATACACTCAACTGATTTTTGACAAAGGTGCAAAAACAAATTAGTGAAGGATTGACTTTTCACCAAATGGTGCTAGAGCAATTGAACACCCATCATATTTCATATTTTAGCAAAAATATGAACTCAACCTAAACCTCATACCTTATTCAAAAAGTAATTCAAAATGGATCATGGACTTAAATGTAAGGTGTAAAAACTGTAAAACATTTGGAAAAAAAAGGGTAAAAATCTCTGGGGTCCTGGACTAGGCAAAGAGTTCTTACATATGACACAAAAAACATAAGCCATTATAGAAAAATTGATAAATTGAACCACATCTTTTTGCTCTGCAAAAGAGTAGGTGTAGAAAATAAAAAGACAGGAGACAAAATAAAAAGACAAGAGACAAAATAAAAAGACAAAACAAAATATTTGCAAACTATGCATTTGATGAACAACTAGTATCTATAGTATATAGAGAACTTCAAAACTTAACAGTATAAACAAACCAACAAAACAACCCAATTGCAAAGTGAAAAAGATACAAACATTTCACTGAGGAGCATACATAGATGGCAAATAGACTCATGAAGAAGTGTTCAACACCATTAATCATTAGGAAAATACAAATTAAAACTATAACAAGATATCACTATACACTTATAAGAATGGCAGAAATAGAAAATTATGACAGCACTAAATGCTGGCAAGGATATGAAGAAATTGGAGCACTTACAGATTGCCAGTGAAAATATAAAGTGGTACAGCCACTCGTGAAAAGTTCATTTCTTATTTTCTTTTCTTTCTCCCTACCCTTCCCTTCCCTTCCCTTCCCTTCCCTTCCCTCCCCTTCCCTCCCCTTCTCTTCCCTTCCTTTCCTTCTCTTTCTTTCTCTCTTTTTTTTTTTTTTTTGAGACAGAGTCTTCTTCTGTCGCCCAAGCTGGAGTGCAATGGTGCAATCTCGGCTCGCTGCAACCTCTGCCTCCCGGGTTCAAGTAATTGTCCTGCCTCAGCCTCCTGAGTAGCTGGGATTACAGGCATGTGCCACCAAGCCCAACTAATTTTTGTATTTATATTTTCGCCATGTTGGCCAGGGCAGGAGGTGTCAAACTCTTGACCTCAAGTGATCCACCCGCCTTGGCCTCCCAAAGTGCTGGGATTACAGGCGTGAGTCACCGTGCCCAGCCACATTTCCTGTTTTCTTAAACAGTCAGTATCCTGTTCCATTAAAGTAGCTCAATAGGCCAGGTGTAGTGGCTCATGTCTGTAATCCTAGCACTTTGGGAGGCCGAGGAAGGAGGATCACTTGAGTGCAAGAGTTCAAGAGCAGCCCAGGCAACATAGCGAGCCCTATCTCTCTCAAAAAAAAAGTTCAGAAAAATAGTAAAAGCAAAATTGAAAAGTTCATTTCTTATAAAACTAAACATGCAATTATCATGTGACCCAATATTTACACTCTTGAACGTTTGTCCCAGAAAAGTAACTTATGTTCACATAAAAACCTACACGCAAATGTTGATAGCAGCTTTATTCATAATAGCTCAAAACTGTAAACAGATCACATGTCCATCAATGGTGACAACCATTGGTTTCATTGAATAGATTTATCTTTTAAGAGATGTCATATAAGAGAAATGATATAATAAATAGGCAATTGTGCCTGGCTTATTTTACTTAGCATAATGCTTTTGGGATGCATCCATGTTGTAGCATGTATGAGTAGCATGGCTTTTTAATCCTGAGTAGTATTCTGTATTCCACTGTAAGCTTATACCACAATTTGTTCATCCATTCACAAGTTCATAGCTGTGATACATACATACTGTGGAATACTACTCAGCAACATAAAAATACACCACCATTGATACACAAAACGGGTAAATCTCAAGGGAGTTCAGGGTAAAAAAAGCCAATCTCAAAAGGTTACATGCTCTGTTATTCCACTTATGTAACTTTTTTAAATGATAAAATTATAAAAATAGAGACTAGATTAGTGGTTGCCAGGAGAAAGGAATGAAGGGGTTGGGTAGGAAGGTGGGTGAGGTTATAAAAAGGGCAACAAGAAGGCTCCTTGTAGTTAAGGAACTGTTTTTATTTTGACTATTGTGTAGAGACAGGAACCTATAAATGTGATAACATTTAATAGAACTACATATTAGTTATATAAACACACACATACTTCACAAATGAGTACAAGTAAAACTGGGGAAATCTGAATAAGATGAGTGGATATTGTCAATGTTAACATACTGGCTATGAGGTTCTGTAGTTTTGCAAGTTGTCACCATGGGAGAAAACTAGGTAAAGGTTATATAGGATCTATGGGATCTCTTTGTATTATTTCTTACAATTGCATGTGAATCTACGATCACCTAAATTAAAATTTCAACTAAAAAGACTGACGATATCAAGTGTGTGTGAAAATGTGGAGAAACAAAAAATCTCATCCATTCCTGGTGAGAATGCAAAATGGTACACCCATTTTTGAAAAGGTTTTGTTAGTTTCTTATAAATTTTAACTATACACCTAGCAACCCAGGAATCCCACTCCTAGATACTACTCAAGACAAATGAAATCACATATTGATATAAATATCTAAACGCAAATGCTTACAGAAGCATCTTTCATACTAGCCAACAACTGGAAACAACTCAAATGCTATGAACTTGTGAACGGATAAACAAATTGTGGTGTAAGCTGACAGTGGAATACAGAATACTACTCAGGATTAAAAAGCTATGCTATTCATACTTACTAAAAGATGGATGCATTCCAAAAGCATTATGCTAAGTAAAATAAGCCAGGCATAATCAACTATTTATTATATCATTTCACTCATATGACATCTCTAAAAAGATAAAACTATTAAGAAATGAAACCAATGGTGGTCAGAGGCTGGGGATAAGAGGAGAAAATTGATTAGGTTGGCGCAAAAAGTAACTGTGGTTTTTTTACTTTTAATGGAAAGAACTGCAATTACTTTCGCACCAACCTAATAAGAACCGTTACTTAAGGTAAAGAGGATCTAAATCAATGAAGGATATAACAACTTCATTGATTGGAAGAGTAAAGATATTAGTAGAAACAAATCAATTCACCCAACACCACATTTATCTGTAGATTCAGTGCAATCCTAATCAAAATTTCAGATTAAAAAAATAATTAAGAAGACTATTATAAAGTTTTATGGAAAGCAGAGGGCCAAAAGAAAAAAAAAAGCCAAGACAATCTTGAGGGAAAAAGTGGGGGAATTTATACTATCAGATATTAAACTTATTATAAAGCTACAGTGATTAAGTGGATATAATATTGGCTCAAGGAAGGACAAAAAGACCAACCTATATAGGAGTACCTGATTTATAACAAAGTTACCACTAAAATGCAGTGACAGATAACTGCTCAATAAATAATGCTGGATTAACTTGATAATTAAGAAAAGTAAAACTATTTGAATATAAAAGAATATCATCATGACCTTGGGATAGGCAATTTTTATACAATAGGACACAAAAAGCATAACTACTAAAAAATACCAGATTAAATAAGAATCTTTGTTTATAAAAATATGTCATTATGAGAGTGAAATGGCAAAGCACAGAATCTAAGAAGACATTTGCATTGCATATGCTATAAAATGACTTAAATCCAAAATATAAAAGAATTTCTACAAGCCAAGAACCTCAAGGGGAAAAAATGTGCAAATTTCTCGACAAGATAGGATATCCAAATGGACACAAATCATATGTAACAGTGGCTGATTCATTAGTCATCTGGGAAATGCAAATTCAAACCTCAGTGTAATGCTAGTATAGAACCGAACAGAATTAAGAAAAGAGGAAAATGAAATACCAAATGTCGGTAAAGATGTAGCACAATAGAGAGTAAAAATTAATAAAACCACTTGAGAAAACTGCTGGGCAGTAGCTATTAAAGCTCATCATACACATACCCTAAAATCCAGTAATTTCGTTCATATTATTAAAAGAAATGTATGCACACGGATACCAAATATATGTACAAAACTATTGATCGCCGTATTCTTAAGACCCCCAAACTGGAAAGAATCCAAATGTCCATTAGTAGTAAAATGTATTTTAAAAAGTATGGTATATCCACACAGTGGAATACTGTGCAACAATTCAAAAAGGACAAACAGAAGAGTGTAAATGAATTTCACAAACATAATGTTAAGGGAAAGAAAGCAGCACAGAAAGGACATATTGTTTGATTCAATTTATGTAAAGTTAAAAAAGAAACAGTTAATACTAATGGTAATGAAAGTCAGAAGAGTGGTTTTCTTTCTTGGGGGTAATGTCTGGAAATGGCAAGGTAAGTTTCTGAGATTATAGTTATAGCCAACATCTTGATCCAGGTGATAAATAGGTTTGTTCAATTTGTAAAAATTTATAGCATAGCAACTTAGGATTTGTGTATTTTCCTAAATATCCATGTTAGAGTTCAGTGTAAGTTTACAAATGAAATGGGAGTAACAGACATACCCATTAAAATGTAACATCAATTCTATCAGGATATACCATTATCAGTGTTCACACATACAGAACAATAATGAGTAAAAAATATAGGCACACAGGGGTCTTCTAAACATTACAAATATATTCTTCTAAGAATACAGCCCTCAGAACTTAGCTAAATTTTGCCAGTGTGGTAATAATGGTGTGAATTTAAGAGTAGAAGTGTAAACATGCAGTGAATTTCAAATAATTTTATTTTAAAATTGGCTAATTATAATTTTACTATAACAGCAAGACTGGTAAGCAGAGGCTATATCTTGAAAATAAGATTAGCACAAATATTTGCATAATAAATGAATTTTTCCCAGAAATTCTACAACATAATCCTCAGGGTGTATCTCATCACTACTACATTCAGCCCTTCCTATCTGCAGATTCTGCATCTACAGATTCTCCCAATCACGGATGGAAAATACAATATTGGAGAGATGCAGAATCTGTAAATACAGGAGGCCAACTGTGGGACTTGAGCATACAAAGATTTTAGTACCCACCTGGGATCCTGGAACCAATCCACCCAGGATACAGTGGGACGACTGTAGTTGTAATCCTTCCAAGTGCTAGGGCAAAGGAGCGAAAACATTAATTATCACCAAGTTCTCACAGTGTATTTCCTTGGACCATTAGCTAGAAAACTCCATGTAAGTTCATTTAGCTACTGGTCTGTTTTTAAATTCTTCTATGTATACCATACATTTGTGTTTAAACACATTTTTATATTATTAATTTTTTAGAATAAGATTTATATTAATTCAACAAATTTATAAAAAATATAACTGCACAACACTACAATTTTCATGAAATTACAGAAGATACCTTGTTGGCCTTTTTAGAAACCTCTCTTTGGAGTAATAGGATAGTCGTTCATTAGTAAACATAGGGAGATTGTTTCCAGGACTCCTCTTGGATACCAAAATCCTCAGACACTCCTGTCCCTTATATGAAATAGCACAGCATTTATATATGACCTATGCATATGCTCTGTATACTTTAAATCATCTCTAGATTACTTACAATACCTGATACAATGCCTACACATCACTTCATTCAGGTGGACTCAGGTAGTACTTGGCACATAGCAAATTTGTTTTTCAGAACTTTACAATTTTTTTTTCCTAATATTTTATCTGAGATTGGTTGCATCCAGGGACGTGGAACCCACAGATTCAAAAAGCCATTTGTGTTTGTGTATACATACAGCATGTGTATGCTGTGTTCTGGTGGGGAAAGAGGTCATGAAGAAGTGACGCAAGTTTACTGAGTGAAGAAACACACAAATTTTATTTAGAAAATGAATGACCATGTTTGCAATAAACTCCCAAAATATCCACCATAAGATGGCCATAATATTCTGATGATCAAGGAGCACACATATACAAAATTTATTGGATTACTGCAATTCTCAGAGGCACAAAACCTGACATGGTGTGATACAGTATATAATCAGTCACGGGGGGGAGAAAGAACATTAAGTCCTTAAAAAGGCTTAAGAAGACATAAACATTAAATCTTTCTGTTTTTCTACCTTCCTTTGGACAGTGTTGTATTTCACTTTCTTCTTTGCAAAATGTTTCCAAATTCATTTGCTCAGGATTTATTTAAGATAATAACTTAAAACAACTAACAGTTGTTTATACTACATGCATATCATGCATGTTCTACTGGTTCAAGGACAAAATTAAAACAAGATCTTCTCTGTAAAGCAAATATATTTATTATGCACTTTCATATACATAGGGATTTTTTGAGTAATATACAAGGGATAAAATAAAACTTTTACAATGTGAAATTCAATGTACATTTTAGGCTATTTACATACCTCAAACCAAGGGAAAAATAAAAAGAAAGCATTTGTTTGCAACTACATTTGCTGAGAAGTGTAAATGGAGGACATTAAGCAAAACAAATATTTGCATAGCCAAAACAATATTGAGAAAAGTATTTACTTCTGTTTTTTAAGTATCAAATTTTTGGTGAGAATTCCAGTGAGGGTGGGGGTGAAGACAAAGAACAAAAATTATTGGCTGTACTTTGCAGTACGCACCGATTTCAGGTCATTTTTCCTTCCAAAACCTTTCTTAGAAACATTCAGATTTTTATTTCATTACTGTATTTTTATCACTTTCCTTACTATAAACTCATGATATTTAGGGAATAGACACAGACGGAATGTTATAAAAATGTTATAAGCACATGCCATCATAGTTGTGTAGTGGCAACAACTGATTTATAAAATTTAAAGATTTTAATTTCAAAAATATCTATTAAGGAGTTTTATATTTGGAGGACAATTTTTACTTTTTAATGGAGCGGAAGCCATTTTCATTTATAGTATTAAATCCCCCACAGAAACAAATAAGCAAGGCAGGGCATCTCCAGCACCCATCTTACCATCCTTATCCTAACTCAAAGTCATTTATGTTCTATTCCAAAACATAATTTATATAAAAACATCCCGAGGAATACTTACTTTTGAAAATCATATTTTTCCAATAGGTTCTCTTCCTACCAACTGCTTCAAGTGTATATAGTATGGATATGAAAACAGTTAGCTCTTTGAAAAACATAAATCCCTTATGCAATGTCATATCTTCGCCCTTTGGACACAAGGTGCAATTTTGTAAAAACAATAAAATTAAATAAATACAATTTCAATAATTCAAAGTTAATAGAAAACTGGCAGCTTTCAGGGTTCTCGTTCTAAAGAAAAATACATGTAATAGAAATTAGAGCTTCATCCTCTACAGTAATGTAAATGTACTGTATTTGAGATATGAGTAAAGTTGGTTCTAATAATAGTATGTGTTCATATTTATTAATAGACTCATTAACACTTTTAAGGCTACTTTGCAAGAGTCCTATTAAGTGTATTTAATAAATGTCCCATAGGGACAAGAATTCAATACTTGAAACATTCACATCTGAGTTACTAATATTGCCATGTCACCTTAGTATCAATTGAACTTATCAACTTATCTCGTAGTCCTTACTATGACTTATAGATGACAGACAAAATGAGTTTTGCTGACTTTAAAAAATAAAAGCAAGAAAAGCCTTACAATAAGATTCAAGTGGAACATTTATCATAATTACACATTTCTATTTCCACGAACAATGTATCACATGTGTCCTTCATATATGAAGATGACATTACTGACCTTTGTTATTAGGACATATTCTAAAGATTTTGTTCTAGAAGTAGCAATGGTTTTGTGCTGAATCTCCAGATTCTCTTTCCTCATTCCTCCTTATCAACAGTATATGAAAAGAACAGAATTTCTGGGTTCTATAAGACTAACAGGCCCATTCTAAGATCAAATCCACAACCTTGGCTTCTAAACTGTTATGACAACTTTTCCAGACATATAAACGACCCATCTAAGCTACAGCTCCACTGATTTAAGAGTAAGGAGACTAAGGCTGTGGGTCACATGCTCATTTGAACCAATTTTACCTTCCTTGTCATGAATTTCTCTCTTAACCCTGGCATCCAGCCCTCCTGCATGCAATTGTACAAAGAAGAAAACAGGAAAGAGTATGAGGATAGAATAGTGCAAATCTATCACTATTAAGTAACAATAAAAAGTACACATGTGCTATGATTGACAGGTGAGTGGTGTCATCTGTGAAGGACAGCACATTTTATATTCATCCAACCAAACCATTAAAATTAATTCAATTGATTTTGAGTGGGGCTATTTTGGTCATGCAGCAATTTACAAAATAGAAACCGCTGAGAGAGAAGCCAGCAAAATTAATTTATTTAGCCAGGAGGAAGAGGTCAGTTTAGTCAATGAATTATTCAGGGATCAAAAATCTACCCTTAGATAGGTGCATTTCTCTCTGCACACACATGTGACTGAGGCATGGCTTTGTCCCTGAGAATTTTCATGCCTCAGGAATGATAGTCTGTCTTCTTAGAGGTGGAATGACAAAGTGAATGGAAGGTGAAATTGTATCCCAGCGGATGAAATAGGACTTTATTCTGCCTACAGACTGGTTGGTTGTTTGTTCTGACATGTTTAGCCAGAGATGAGAAGAATTCTACTGGGAAAATCCAGATTTAAACTACTTAAAGCAGCTCCCTAAACTACTATAAAATATTTTTTTAAACTGCCAAGAAATCATTTTTTCATTTCAATGTATAGAAACTGATTTTTATCCAATGCTGAAGGTGTAGTGAACATAGAACAGTTGCAAGATTTGTTTTATTGAGCAACATCTTTAAAGATACAAGAAACAGGCCATACACTGTGACTGAAACAGTATGTTTAAGTTTCTTTTGCCACAAAAAGAAAAAAAAATAAATACAAGGAACACTGCCTTTTCATATATATTTGATTATGGCACATGCACATTTTTTTATCAAATCTTAACTTAAAATACTCAAATTTTCTTTTCAGCTTTTATCAGGGAACTGCAGCATGTATCTGCATTTTTAAAAAGTGCTTATTCCTGTGTAGTGAATACAAAGCACATAAAATTAAATTTTTTTAAGCACAGAGGGTTACATTGAGAAGGCAGCCTTACTATTTAGGCACATTACAGTAATTAAGGTAACTGTACTGCAGAGATCACATTCTTCATTTTTTTTGTTTTTTCAGCAAATTAACAGGCATATGTTTCCATCCAGTAGCTGAAGAACCACTCCATCACAATGTCTTCTGTTTCACAGAATAGGAAACTAATGCAAAAGTTAAAAAAAAAATTAATTTCTACATTGTATTATATAGCTACATATCATTTTAAAACTTTATATAATACATTTACCTCTATATATCTTTATCTATATATTTACCATGCAAAGCACAAAGCAGACTTAACTATTATTTAACTTATAAGCCACTTTTTAAATTCCACAAAATGTTTACCTTAATTCTGGTGTTTCATTTTTAATATGTATTTATACTTTGCCTTTAAAACAGATATCATGAGAGTTGAAAGGGTGCACCATCAGAACTAATTATTTTAAAAACGAATTGCATTTGGGGACTGAATTAACTACTTTATTCAAATTATTTTTGAATGACATTTGACTGGTCACCCCTAGATTCATATTGAAGGCTGTTTATTAGACGATATGAGGAATTTATCTGTAATAGTGTTTTACCTATTATATCCCTAAAATATATTTACAAAGACAGAAGCAGCAAAAAGGAAAGAGTATATATAATTTTGTTAGAGGAAGAAAAATCATTAAGCAAAGTGGGATAAATATAGCTGCAGTGTAAGCTAGGAAAGACCCCTAATAAAATCTTCAAATTTATCTCCAATATAGGAAATGTGCTTCTGAAAAAGTATCTAAAATATAAAACTTACATACCTATTTTCCCACTAACATCCCCTATATTATTAATGAAGTATCCTTTGTCATGGGGAGGAGAAAAAAATATTTTTATTTAACAAATATGACTAATTTATCTAGGTATAAAGTGCCCTAAATACCAATATTGCAAAAACATCCATTTACCATTTTTCACATCTATGCCTTATGTGTGAAAACATTACTTGGAAGAGTCTCAAGAGATCGGTCATCATAAAAACTACCTTCTACTAAGTTTTTGACTTCTTTCTGAGTGAAAAGGATTGAAATTAATATTTACTATCTACTATGTGCTACAGACATTATTGCATTCAAACCAAAAAGATGAGTTTGAAATAGCCCCTCCCTCTGACACCATCAAAATTCTTTTAAAAGGAGGACATAACTGAATAGGAAAGAATTCTTAATCTGGGATCCATAAGTAGTATATTAATTCATTCATTAGTTCATTAACTTATTCAACAAATTTTTACTGGGAAACTACCATAGGTCCAAGCACTATTCCAAGTACATGAAATACAGTAGTGAACAGACAGAAAACCCTACCCTCACAAAGGTTGTATTTTTAGTTCAGAGGAGAAAAATAATAAAGAAAACATCTGAAGTATTTTAAATAGTAAGTGCTTTGGATAACATAATGCAGGCAAGGGGGAAAGGAGTGCTAGAGGCAGGAGAATTTTGATGTAAAGGGGTGATGAGGCAGGTCTGGCCCAGATGACATCTGAGTAGAGATTAACTGAGGGAATTGGCCTTGTGATCAGGGAAAAGAGCATTCCAAGTAGAGGGAACTATACTTTTGTTTTTTACTCTTTGACAAAATATTACCTTTTATAATGGTGTTTCCTTTTTATAGTTGAAGCTAGGGTCAGAACCTTCAATCTGAAGCTTCAGAGCTTGTTTAAGGCTTAATTCTGTCTCTGAGGAAGGGTATCCCTCCAACACTTCCTGATGCCCTCTATCTTGCATTGTTCGTGGGACTGAAACCCTACCAAGAAAAACCTGGTTGCTCTGAAGATGATAATTTGGATTTGTCATTATTCCATTTCTCTTCTTCTGTTCCCCACTTTGTTGGTGAATAAGAAACTGCTGTTGAGATCGACCAATTTCCTGCTGAGCTGAAGGTATCATAATTTTGCATTGAGATTCTGCTGGCATTTGTTTAGGTGGTGCAGCAGTCCCGGATTTGGCTATAGGTCCTCTTCTATCGAACTGAGTCATTTCATATTCTAAAACCTTTGGCTGTGAAGAATTACTTTGTTTCGCTTTTTTCCCAGCTGATCCCGACTTGGCAGAATTTTCTGATTTCCCCCCTTTATTTGCTTTAGTTGACTTCAAACTGGGCTTTACTTGACTCCACTCAAATTCACTGCTTGGTGAATTATGACTCTGTCCTAAGGACTGTGTTGTGGAAGATGGGGAAACAATTGACTGTCGACTTCTACTGCGTGGCAATGAATGCTGCTGAATTTGTTCTGTAAATGACAAGTTATGAAAGCTATCAATTGGCACTGTTTGAGCCGTTGCTGTAGATGAAGTAGTTCTCAAAGATGAATTTTTTGAGCTTTTCAGGGAATTATTTGACAGTGATGACTTCTGCCGGTCAACTGTAGAATCTGGAGATTCTGAAGGAGAACTAAAAGCATGAGCTGGCCCATTAGGTAAACCACGTAACGAAGGCTGCATATCCCCTCCACCAGTACTACCAGAGCTATTTGATTTAATTGTTAATGACTGCATTTTTGAAGACACTGACTGTAGAGGTTTTTGCTCCATTGTGTGAACAGGAGATGGTGAACAGCCATTCAAACTAGATGCACCGTATTTTTCTAATAATTTAATTATCTGAGAATGTCCATTTTTTGCTGCAACACGCATAGCAGTGCGTCCAAATTGATCAGCATGGTTTGGATCAGCACCATGCTCTAATAAGACCTGCACAGCATCAATGTGCCCTTCCTGGGCTGCAATACAGAGTGCAGTTGCACCTTGGTTACATGTATGGTCAACCACAGCACCATGCTCAATCAGAAGCTGAACCACTTTTACATGGCCCTGCCAGGCTGCAGACTGCAAAGCAGAGCGCTTTTCATTGTCTGCAGCATTGACGTCAGCATGGTATGCTATCAGGACCTGCACCATTTCCATATGGCCTTGCCAACAAGACACATGAAGTGCTGTCCTTCCTTCAGCATCACTTGCTTCTACGTTTGCACCATTTTCTAAAAAATATTCGGCCATTGTAAGCTGATTTTCTAAGGCCAAGATATAAAGTGTGGGCCGACCATCAGCATCTTTGCAGTTAACATCAGCTCCATGGCTAAAAAGCAATTCAACAATGTCCCTGTGCCCTTCTAATGCAGCAACCCGCAGTGCATTTCTTCCATCATAACCTCTTTGATCAATGTTGGATTTGTTTTCCAGTAATATTTGAACACAATCATAATGACCCTCTTGTGAAGCTAATATGAAAGGGATTCGTCCATCATTGTCAATCTCATTTGTTCTAGCACCTTGTTCAATAAGTGCTTCACATATTAATCTGTGCCCTTCAAAAGCTGCCATGTGCAAAGGTGTCCATCCAGCATCATCTCTGTGATTTTCATCTAACCCTCTATCCAGTAGAGTACGTACCACCTCAACATTTCCTTGTGCTGAAGCTATACTGAGGACTGTCCTACCTTCACTATCAATACTATCCACAGCTGCACCCCAAAACAAAAGTGTATTTACAACTGATGCATGACCCATAGAAGCTGCTGCTAAGAGGGGTGTACGACCATTGTTATCTGTGTGATCTACATCTGCTCCCCCTTCTAGAAGCAGGTCAACCACATCAACATGTCCTTCATAGGCAGCTACCAGCAGTGGAGTCATGCCATCTTTATCACAATGATCCACTTCAGCACCTCGATCAATTAAAAGGCTAACAACTGATGCGTGCCCTTTACTTGCAGGCACACAAAGTGCAGCTACAGAGAGTGCAGTCCTGCCATCAACATCCTCATGATTTACTTCTGCTCCATGGTCCAGTAGGTGTTCCACAATCTCTCTATGTCCCATGTATGCTGCTGCTATCAAAGCAGTTCTACCTTCATTATCAGCTTTGTTCACTTCAGCGCCATGTTGTAGCAAATTCAGTACAATATCCTCGTGTCCTCCCCATGCTGCTGCTCTCAAAGCTGTTCGGCTATCAGCATCTGCACAATCCACTTTTACGCCAGCATAAAGTAGTGCAGAAACTACCTCAGTATGGCCACCCCAAGCAGCAGATCTTAATGCTGTCCAACCATCTTGATCAGTGTGATTAATATTTGCTCCACACCCAATCAAACAATTAACCACCTTGGTATGTCCTTGTCTAGCTGCTAGGGTGAGTGGTGTATGTCCATGAGCATCTTCTATCTCTAAATCTGCTCCCCTAGAGACAAGTAAATTGACTACATCAAGACTGCCACTATATGCAGCATTAGCCAATAATGTTCTCCCATTTGAATCACACTGATTTACTGAAGCTCCATTATCTAATAATGTCCGAATGGAATCCTCTCTTTCTAAGGCTTGTCGAACTATGCATGATGTGCGATCATCTTCACTGTTGACATGAGCCCCAGCTTTAACCAACAGCTGTAGCACTTCTTGTTCCTTGGGTATTAAAGTAGAAAGGGAATCTCTGACAGGTGTACCATTCCATATCATCCACAGAGCTAACTCCGCTGTCTCTAATTGTAAGTTTGAGTTAATTAAGTGCAATGCAAATTCTTGTGCTTCCAATGGTGTTAAATTCTTGGCTTGACAGGTATAACTCATAGCCAACATTCTGTGTCCTTCTGCTGCATTACATAAATACTTCTGAGTACAGTGTTTTACATCCAGAAGCCACTCTGCAAAACTATAATGAAACAGTATTTTTGTATTTCCTAGTCCATCAACAAGAAGTTTGGAGAGGACATCTAACTTGCGTTGAAAATCTTCCAAAGTTAACGACATGTTTTTGGTCCATACTGCATGATATAATTCCGTTATGGTCAAAGGTCGGCAGGCTGCAAGAATCACATTCAAAATAGGCTGAACCTTTGCAAATTGTTTCCTTACAAAAAGTCTTTGGCACAGCCAGAGATATAAACCATTTAGAGTTCCTGGGATGTCACGAATTTCTCTTAACATAATAAAATTTTCTACAACTCCATCTAAAACTCGTTCTAGGTAAAGAAAGCATCCGCTGCTTTTAATGTGCAGTTGATTTAACATCTCTGCAGTTTCTTTTGTGAGGTGTTGTCGCAAAGCTTCTTCTTGATCTAAACGATGAAGAATGTACTGCTGAACATCCTTGACAATATATGCCTTCCGAAGGTCATCTAAACTTATTTTTCGAAAACCTAATGAAGAGATAAAAAAGTAGATGTCATCAGTTGAAAAGGATTATAGAAGTTACCATATTTTCAAAGAGAATGTCAATATAACAAAAAATAAATCAATTAATAAATTAATACTAATAAGCAGATCAATTAATACCTATTAGTATGTAAATCAGTTTTCTTTTCTTTCTGCAAAAACACACTGATGGCAGAAAAATTTCATTTTCCTACCTACAAATCGAACTACTTATTCCTTTAGTAGCTTGGTGCCTCTCTCAACTCCATTGTAATAGATACTAATTAAGAAGCAGACAGTCTTACGTAACCATAAAAGTACCCAGTTAACATCATCTGAACTCCCAAGCGATTAGGAAAAAAAAGTTGCAGGAGAAATAACAAGTAAGGTTTCTTTTTATAAAATCTTTTCCATATAAATAATTTATGTATTTTCACCTATACACATGAATATACACTAGCCTTAATTATGTGACTGAATATTTACATCCAATTAGAATATCCAGTCATTGTCTTTAAACTACATTACTGCACATTTTATCAAATTAAAATAACTAAATCTCAGACCATCAATAAATAGCTTGAACCAATTAAGATCTAACTTTTTGGCTAAATTATGGTCAAGAAACTTCAGCACTGTAAAATAAATAATAAGATTTAAACCAACCTAAAAATATACTAGCTATAGCTATTTTAAACTCATTTTAAGTTCTTTAAAGGAAGCCACAATTTCACTGTCTAAAGGCAGATGACATCATGATGTACAGATATGAACTTATTAGACAATTGTGTATTCATCTTAACAGAACAAAAAACTGCTAGGTGAATGAACTTACCAAGTCTCTAACATGACCAGATTTGCATTTTGAAGGAATATTCTAACATCTAAAGAAGAACTGGAGCAAATCAAGACTAAAGGAAAAGCCTTTTTTAAAGAGGCTGTGATAAACTCTAGATGAAAATCACTATGAGCCTGAACAGCCATGGTGGTGGCAGCAGTTGCAGCAGCAGCAGCAAAAATAACATGATGGACTTGGGAATTTTTAATAAGAGCTAGATTATACAGTGTTTGGTGAATGTGGAGAAGTAAAGAGAGAAGGACGAGTCAAAGCTGACATTAACTTGTGGCTCTGCCAACAGGACTGAAAAAGACCACTGAAGGACAAATAATAGGTTTGTAGAAAAAGCTGATGAACTCAATTTTGTAATACTAAGCTTTAAGTATGTAGACAAAATGGACAGTTATTGAAAACTTAAAAACAACCTACCAAGAATAAAATATGAATAACAGTTGTCCTAATATAACCCTTTGTATATAGATTTATATAGCCCTAAATCTATATAAAAATAGAATCTAATTTTACATATATACGTATACACACACAATTGGTTATTAAATCCTCAACAGAAATAATTTCAAAAGATAAATTTCAATTATGAAAAAGTCACTGCTCACCTGAGGAGGGTTTAAAACATACCTAGAAATTTACAGCAATCTATATTTACCAGTGATGTGAGATGATTTGCCTCCACATCTTTTTCTGTGTGTCCATTTGCTTTTGGCTTTATCAATTCACTTAAAAATTTAAGTTAGATAAGGGAAATACCCAGTACATTGCTAATAAAATAAGTTACTTGAGAAATAACACTATTTTACGTTATATAGTGTTTTAAAGTTTCTGAAGCAATGTAATACTTTACATTACTTTAATGTAATACTTTATATTACATTACTTGATTTACATGAAATATCATATAATACATTATGAATAAATATCTAAAATTTAAACCTAATTAACTAAGATGTCATGATTGGAACTTGAGATTATTAAGACAGAAACTCCAGAGTAACAGGTAGGGTTCTACAGAAAGGAATAAAAGAGAGCAACATTTATTGAGAGTCAACTAAGGCAGCAGTTTAAGTATTCATTATATATAAAACTTCCTTGTCTGTTAAGCCTGGGAGATAAATATTTCTATTTTAAAAAATGAGGAACCTAAAGCTCAGAAAGGCTAAATAAATTGCTCACAGTAACACAGCTAGAAAGTGATAAATTTTGATTGTTTTGTTTGACTTTGAAGTTTGCTCTTTTCATTAAGATAGGAACAAGAATAGAAAGCTGTGAAAGAAAACTCAAGTGTTTGACAGGGGAGTGAAGAGGAGGGAGTAGAGACATAGGATTAATTCTATAAGAAAGTATAGAATTTCATAAAGAAAACTTACAGAGAATTTGTAATTTAGAGAATAAATCTCCCCCCAGTCTAAATAATAATATGGATTTTAGATAGAAGAAATTATTATGTTCATGACCAATAATAGTTATAATAGTTATCTCTTCATTAAAACAGAACTAAGAATATCTATTAATCAACAACTTATATATCTTGAGTTACGGTACTGAAAATAATTACTTTTAAAAATTGTAACTGCTGACTAATACACATGTAATCCTCTTATTATGAACACACACAATATATAGCTATCACAGCACTTTTAAACATAAGATAGGGCTGAAAAATAATCAACACTTCTAGGGGAATAAAAATATGACTTACTGAAATGATGGACCACCTACCTCCCTATTTCTTTTCTATTCTTACTTGAATAGAAGTATTTTTCTATTCTTTTCTATTCTTACTTGAAATTTTCTATTCTTACTTGAAACATTTCTATTATTTTCTATTCTTGCTTGAATTATTTCTCAGGGTACCGCATTACGCAGTACTGGTGAAAACAGAGTGAAAAGAGAAGACCTGTGCCAATATTTATAAATTGATGCTTACTGAAATTACTTATTATCATGAGGAACATATGAGGATGAGCAATACGAAAATAAAACCTAAAAATATAACAAGAAGTTTAAGCAAATGCCAGCATATTAATATACAAATAAAATATGTAAGCATTAAAATAGTCATTAAAAAGACAATATGGTGACACTGAAAGGTTTGTCAATATTAAATTTAAAAAGCAGAAAACCAAATTGATATATAGCATGATCTTAACTAGGAAGGGAAACATATACAGAATTTAACACAATGTGTTAATAATAATTAAGCACTCATTATTATCTGGTGTAATATTTGTGTATGTTGTCATTTAAAATATGTTCTAAATGGAGCCTGTATTACTTTTATAATCAGATAAAATAAACACATAATCTTTTAAAAATCTTGGAGTGTTAATTTTTTGTGCACAAAATGTTTTGAAATAGGCTGCTATTTCTTTCAGTCCCATAACAAGGCCTAACAACTATCAGGCTATGATAATACCCTAGTTGTAGTCAAAATTCTGCTTAGTGCCAAAGTAATTTTCATTAGATTAATCTGAAGCCGTTAATGAAAATGCTACTGGTCAGTATAATGAATACATCAGAAAAGTTATAAAAACTCTCTTTCCAAAGGCTTAATCCTCAGATATGAGTAGGTGAAGCCAATTTAGACACAGTAAAGATCTTAATGTTACTGGCTATGATGATACACTTGCCAATTTTAATTTCAAATGCATGCAACTCAAAACACATACATTTCAACTTAAAACATAAGCAAAGACCAGAAAGATATGTGTAGGACATATAGAAGGAAAACTGGAAAATCTAAGGAGAAACTTGAATAAATGCACAGATATGCTACGTTTATGAGTAGAAAGAAAGCATATTTCAAACAGCAAATTCTTTCTTATTTAAATTGCAATTTTATCAAAATCTTAATAATTTTTTGGTTTACATCACTGATAGTTATAATTTAAAATATGCTATTATAACCTAGAGGAATATAGGTAAAAATATATAATTTAAAATTATAATAATGATAGCAAAGAGGGCTAGGAAGTAATTGTGCAAGAAAATTACAAAAATTAAGCCAACATTTTATTTGCATAATAATGCTGACAGATAGTTTAGAAAAGCAGATGAATAGTTTAGAAATAGAGTAATAGTACACAGACATATCTATATGTACACACACCCAAACTTAATGTATGATGAAAAAAAATCACCAAGTAATTGTAAAGGAAGTCAATAAATTGCTGAGAAAATTTATGGTTTTACAGATTATTCAAGTTAGAGCTTTATTTCATACCTTTTATAGTAAAAAATAGTGTATATGGACAAGATAATTAAAGGTAAAACTAAGAATACAGAAAAGTAAAGGAAATACATTAGAGGTTACATATAATATACTTCAAAATAATTATTACAATTTTAAAAAGCTGAAGAAAATAGTTGCAAAGAATTGAAAAAATATCAAATAAAAGCCCTGAAAATCAGTAAGAAAATTACTTTGACTTCCCAATAAAAACATAAAGGTCAGATAGCAGAATTTCACGGAAAAAAGGCAAATTGATGAAATAGGCATAAAGGAGAAAGGGTTCAACAGTAAACAAGAAGTACAAATAAACATAATAGAGTATTTTTCACATATCACATTGACAAATTAAAGAAAGACATAATTCAATACTGGTGCAAGTAAAAAGAAACCACCCAACACTTTCAGGTAGGAATATAATGATATATATCCTTTTGGAAAGCAATTTGACAATATGTATTAATAACTTTAGCAATATCCTGAAGTTTTTACCTCAAAATTCCACATCTACCATGTCACATGTTTATATACAGCCCAACAATTTAAATAATTAATATCCCAAAAAAAGAAGTACAATTAACTGGAGTTCAAAATGTACATACTCTATAATCCAGCAATTACAAGTCTAGATTTAGAATGTAAACTTTCAGCACATGTGCACAAGAATACGTGAACAAATATGTTCATGAAGCATTTTTTGTAACAGCAAAAAACTGAAAATGATCTAAATGTCCATGAACAGGATAATGGAAAAATAAAAAGAGATTTATTGATGGGAAGGAGTACTATCTACCAATTAAAATCAGTGAAATGGATTTCTAATGAATATGGCTCAAAAATATTGTTGGCTAAAAAAAGAGAATCAAATAATAAGAATAATAGCAACAATATATTTCTGAAGCACTTACTATGTATTAGGCTTTGTCCTAAGTGCTTCATATGTAATTTGTCATTTAACCTTACAAAAACCCTGTAAGAAAAGTAATATTATAATCCCCATTTCATAGATAAGGAAACAGAGGCACAGAGAATATAAATTTTGTAAAGTCACATGGCTAGTGAGTGGTAAAAGCTCAGATGGTGTATGGAGTGTTTCATTTATGTAAACTATAAACATACATAATATAAAATGTGAGCTGAAAGCATATAAAATAAGTGAATAATACTGGTTTTCTCTAATGAGGAATAGAAAGGAACAGTGACACAGACCAAAAGAGGCTTCTACTGTACCTATGCCTGACATACTAAATGCTACCTAAGTGTTAGCTATTGTCATTTAAATTATTAAACTTTTACCAACTATATTTTTATCAATAACAACAAGAAAGAATGCCATATGTGGAAACCAAAAGTGCTGCCTTTAGTAGCAAGGGAATTGAAGAGAGACAACCTGATAGAAGGAATAAAGCCGCTCACAGAAAATTATTTTAACAAACTAACAAGATTTCAACATACTGTAAAATGTATAGAACTACTCAAAAGTTATATGGCTAATTAACCATTAACTTAGTATCTCTCCAATTATACTATATATCCTGTGATAGGTCCTTGTTTTACACTCCTTTTATTTCCCACAGGACAAAGAGGAGTGTGTTAATCTAATAGGAGTAACCACAACTTTATTATGGTAGTAAGTAAAGAAAAGTAAAAAAAGTAAGAGAAAGAAAAAAAAAGAAACTCTGACAGTGTACTTTTATATATTATATAGACTGTAATCTCAAACATCAGAAAAAGGTTTAAATTGATCATGATACAACAACATAATAAATGCAGCCCCAAGATGTATAGCAGCAAATATGGCATGAGATACTCCTGTTACCAAAGCACTTAGGAAAAGAATCTTGAAAAAAAGGTAAAGTTTAAATGATCTTAAAAACATGCTAAGGCTTTTTTATATAAATTTCAAAAGGCACAGTTGAGAATAGCTGATAGAAGGAGCAAATGCAACACGCAGATCTTCAACTGCGTACTTTTTCCTCTGAGAAACTAGTTCATTAATGAAAAGCATTTGAGGATGGCAGTAAGTAATTATGCTTACCAGTAAACATTTTAGTAACAGCCTTACTCTGCTTTCGGGCAGAACAGAGAAGCAATAGCCATGGTGGAAAGAACTCATGGTGACCAGCTAAAAGTGCTGCAACAGTCCCAGATAAGCTGGTAGACGTTTGTTCACCTTCAGTAATGTTACACCCTTCATCAACAGAATCAACAAGCAGGTATAGGCTTTGCTGGGGAGGCTTCATTCCCAGAAGAGGGAGTAGAACACACCTGTAAAACACATACACATGAGCATTTTGAATGTTAACTGGCTATGATGTTAAGATTTATTATTCAAACATTACAGTATTAATTATAAATTCTTTAAGAATAAAATGAGGTATTAGAACAAAAAATATACAAGTTTCAATTCCTTACTTTAAGTACAACACTGGTCCCAAATAGTTTGTATTTCCAATTACAGCATTTTAAACAATCAAGAGTATGTGGGTGGGTGTGTGTGTGTAATTCAGCATAATTAACAAAGGCATTCAGAACTGAAGAAAACTACATTTCAATATTCCCTTTCTGATTGTTTTGAGTCAATGATAAAAAGTGTGATTTCCTTATGACAAAGCTAAAATGTGTTGCAGAGTGGAAAACAAAACAAACTCTGGGGATCACCTTAATAAAAAGTAAAATATCAAGAGTTCTGTAGTAGAAGTATTTTATCACCATTTTTCTCACAAAATTACTGCAGTTTATACAAGCTCATCTTCCACAAGTTTTATTTTAAAAGACTGTACAAAGATGAACTATATTCTAGATCCCATTTGATGTATTTTCAAACTTCAAAGTAAAGAACAAAGTATTAGGCTTTACTCCATTAATTAATGCATTTCCTATGCGTGTAACTTATATTGCAGTTGAATATAACATTTTCATAAATACAACAATGCTCATTCATTTTCAACAAATATTTACTTGATGTGTGCTGTGGGGTCAATAATGTGCTGAGCAGATACAACAGTGAAGAGGACATAATCCATCCAGTTATGCACACCAGAAACTTACAAATAATGTGTTCTAAAAGTGTGTTTTCTTAGTCTTTCAATATAATAGCCACCAAGATCTAATTTATCACCATGCAAGAATCAATCATTTGTTTTTAAAAAATCTCAAATATCCTGTAACATCATCACTGTAGGCCAACCTACCTCAATTCTTCGTCTCTTTTACCTGGGCTACCCTAACAATCTACATGCCTCCAACAGCTGGCCTCCTGTGAGTTTCTACTGCAGCCAGGGTCACTTCAAATGTTATTCCAGCCAGACTAGCCTTCTTTCAATGACTTCATGAGACACAACTACACATGGGCCTTTTCATTTGCAGTTTCCTCTGCCTGGCATGCACTTCCCGTCTCTCTTCATGTAGTTATCTTCAATTTTATGTTGAGAGTAACCTTCTCAAGGTCAAATCCCTATTACATGCTTCCATAACGTCAAATACAGTAGTTCTTTTCCACTCTACTAACAAATTTGCAATTTTATATTTAACTATGTAGTGTCTTTTTAAAATTTCTCTTTAGCTGTAAGCATCAAGAGAAGAGAGACTAAATTGGTTTTACTCATCAGTATAACCCTAGAACCTAGCATAGTGCCCACAGTAGAACCTAAAGACTTGACATTGTTGCAAGCTAGAATGGAAAATGAATTAACTTCAATGCACTGTTCTCAGTGCTATAATAAAAAGCAGTAAAATTACTAACAAGATAAGAAGAAATGACCAACTCAAGTGCAGTAGGTAGGGAAAGAAGAGAATGTCAGACTAATATTCATATATTAGGTGTTCAAGATGAACTAAGTTTTCAGGAACCAATCATACTGCTACAGGAGGGTAGAGGGAAGGTGGGGTAATCCTGGCAAGGAACATGCTGAGTTTGGGAAAACCTACTCTATTGTATCTTACACATATATTTTGACCATTATGAGCACAAAGATGGCTGATGAAAAATCAGTAACGTAATCATATAGTACAATATATAGAGAACACAATATACTAGAATAATGTACATAATAAGTACCACTTCAGATATAGCACACAGGAAGCCATCTTAAGTTACTTTTGACAGGGAAAGTGTGGGGGAGAGGTCAGGGAAATTGGGAATTGAGGTTGGTAAGGTAATGAGCCAGAAGAAGGAGTTTAGTCAGGAGAAATAGCTGGGGGTAGGGGAGGACACACAGGAAAGAAAATCTAGTTGAGGCAACAGCACATGCAAAGACTTAAAGAAGAGAAAAATCAGTGAAGTATGGAAGAAAGAATTATGAGAAGCATGAAAATGAGTAAATGCTGGGTATTATTATAAATTGTGGGCTTTGCTCTAAGGGTATTAAGGAGCCACTGTAATATTTTAAGCAGAAAATTGATATGTTTATATTGGAGTTTAGAAAGATAACTCTGGTGTATGTGAAGGAAAATCTGATGTACGGTAAGTCTAGAAGGAAAGAGTGAGATATGAGGCCAATGCTTAGAACTTAGAAAAAAAAAATCTCCATCCAGAACTACCACTATCACCAAGGCCATCACTGCCAACTTTAATTCAGTGCTCTTTATGCTTTAAGTACTTCACACATCCATTAACTCATCTGATTCTCACATTAATTCTTGAAGGTGGGTACTATTATAATACTCATTTCCAGGAAAGGTAATCAAGGCACAAGAGGATCAGTCACTTGTTACTTTATAAGTGGTAAGAAAGGGATTCAAGTCCAAGGTCTTGTTCCAGAACCTACACAAGGGGGACTATCTATCCTGGTTTGCCTGGGACATTCCCAGTTTCAAGTACTGTGTCTCAGGACCCAGCCCCGCCTCTTCCCAATCTCCTTCTCCCCTAGTCCTGGGCACATCATAGTGGGGCGCACCCTAGTCTCCACTCTTACCCACTATGGTCCACTGACTAGCCATAATCAATATGAGAAAGCAAATTATAAATCAGTAGCAGTGGGGATAGCAAAAAGTAGACAGATTTGAAAGAAATTTGGTGAGCAATATTAATAGGATTTAGTGATTATCTCCTTTCTTTTGCCTATTCCAGGATATTGGCTCTTCTTTACCTAGTTTCTTATAGTGGAAATTGAAGTCATTTTTCATACTTTCCTCCTCCTCTAATATAATCCTTTAATGCTGTTAATTTCCCTCTAAGCATTTTCAGTATCATCCACTTAAAAATAATTTCCCTTTGATTTCTTCTTTAAAATATCCATTATTTAGAAGTGAGTTATATAGCTTTCAAATAATTGAGAATGTCCCAGTTATCTTTATCTGTATTAGCACAGTTTAATACAATTGTATCAGATAACATGTTTTGTGTAACTTCCATAGCTTCAAATTTATTGTGACTTATTTTATGGCCCAGAGTATATCTATCCTAGCAAATGCTGTGTATGCACTTAAAAAGAATGCATACACTATTGTTGCTGGGCAGACTGTTCTGTAATTGACAATTAGGTTCATTTGGTAACAGTATTGTCCAAGGGTCCTATGTACTTACTGATTTTTGGTTTATTTACTTTATCAGTTGTTAAAAAGGGAGTGTTAAGATATTTGAATATAAGTGTCTACTTCTTAAAATAGTGTTAGTTTTGCTTCCTATATTTTGAAGTTCTGTTTTAAGGGCTACAAATGTTATGATTGTTACATCCTCTTAAGTAACTGGCCCCTGTATCATTAGGAAATGACTCTATATCTAGTAATCGTCTTTTCTCCAAAATCTACTTTGTCTGATATTAACGTAAGCACACCACATTTATTTTAATTAGGGTTAGCATGGCATATACTTTTTTTTTTTATATTTAAGCTATTTGCCTCTTTATATGTGAAGTGAAATTTTTATAGGCAACGTATAATTAAATCTTGTATTTTTACCCAGTCAAATTCCATCCTTTAATTAAGATATTTATCATTTACACTTAATGTAGTTGTTAATAGTGTACAGTTTAAATCTATCATGTTTTTGTCCACATAATTTTGTAATATACATGTATGTCAGTAGGATATATTACTAGGAATAGAATTTTTAGATTAAGGGACGCCTTTATGTATATTTTGATAGATATTGCCAAAGCGATGCTGTCCTTATAAATTTTATATGTATACACACACATACACACATACATATATACTCACACACATAATGTATATATATACTCATATATGTAATGTGTGTGTACATATTTATCACACACATATATATGTATATATTTATACACACACAGGCAACAGTTGTGTAACAGTAGGTGTTTTCCTAGCCCCTCCATAATAGTGATTAATATTATTTACTTTTTCTACACCTAGGTGAAAAATGGCATCCTCATAATAGTTAAAAAAACTATATAATACATATATTAATATTATATACTATATAACATATAATAGTTGTACATATTTTGGGAGTACAAAATATGTGATATTTTGATACCTACATGCAATGTGTAATGATCAAATCAGGGTAATCCTGGTACCTATCACCTCAAACATTTATATCTTCTGTGTATTAAGAATATTACAATTCTTCTTTTCTAGCTATTTTGAAATGTAATAAATTGTTAACTAGTCTTATTGAATACTAGAACATATTCCTTCTATTTATGTACCCCTTCATGCTTTTAATTTATAATTCCCAACCATAAGGGCAATCATATTCACATGTGCCTAAGAATCATATTTCTTTTTCTTTAAATTGTGTTTTCATACACTTTACCCATTTCCCCAAAGACTGCTAATTTTTCTCTTATTGGCACTCTCTGAGTGTTAAGAAATTGAGATAGTGCCACTCCACTCCAGCCTGGGTGACAGAGTGAGACTGTCTCAAAAAAAGAAAAAAAAAAAAAGGAAATTGTTTGTTGTATGTAATACAATTTTTTCCCACCATTTGTCATTTTTCTTTTGACTTTTTGAAAGGATTTTTTTGGACATGTACAATTTCTTTTCTTTTTGTTATTTTTACTTTTATATAGATAACACATCAGTCTTTTTTTTTTTTTTTTTTTTCCGTTTATAGCTTCTAAGTTTTATGTCACATTTCTGAGGGGATTCCCCAGTTCAGTGATAATAAGAAAAGATTTTTGCTATGTTCCATCTCATTCTGTTGTTTCACCAACTCTTTTCCAAGCACTTACATCTCTGCTTCATACAACTGTTTAACTCGGGTAATCATCCATTAATTGTTTTCATTTAAGGCAATATATTTGGTCAAAGATTCCTTTTGTTCAATGAAAACATTTTTTATGGTGTTTCTTATGCCCTGTTTTTCACATTCCTTCCCCATTTGTTCCTGAGATATATTTTATGTATCCTGTGATAGCTCTTTTTGAGTAAATTCTTTCTGGATCAGCAATTAAAAGTTTAGTGTATGCAGTGTCTAGGCTAGCAAGAAGTCTCCTTATGCATCAGAGTTATAGGTATAAACAATTTCTTTGAGCTTTGACTTCTCCCCAGCCAATTAAGATAAAAAGCTACGGGGATGTACACAACCCGTAGAGTTTACTACATCCAATACCTTTTACTACACCCAGTACTACACTCAATACCTTCCTCCTGCACATACATGGCTCATCTGTGTGACGCATTCTGCCCTGCCCTCTTCGTTCTTTTTTTTTTTTTTTGGTTGATGTTTTTATTAAAATGGACCATTAACTTATATCTCACACAAAACTGCAAGCTACATTCAATTACAGGTACATTAAAGATGTAAATGTAACGAACAAGGCAATAAAACTTATAGAAACAATATAGGAAAATAACTTTATGGCATCACAGTAAAGGATAATTTCTTTTTTTAAATTTTCTTTTATTATTATTATACTTTAAGTTTTAGGGTACATGTGCACAACGTGCAGGTTTGTTACATATGTATACATGTGCCATGTTGGTGTGCTGCACCCATTAACTCGTCATTTAGCATTAGGTATATCTCCTAATGCTATCCCTCCCCCCTCCCCCTACCCCACAACAGTCACCGGAGTGTGATGTTCCCCTTCCTGTGTCCATGTGTTCTCATTGTTCAATTCCCATCTATGAGTGAGAACATGCGGTGTTTGGTTTTTTGTCCTTGTGATAGTTTGCTGAGAATGATGATTTCCAGTTTCATCCATGTCCCTACAAAGGACATGAACTCATCATTTTTTATGGCTGCATAGTATTCCATGGTGTATATGTGCCACATTTTCTTAATCCAGTCTATCGTTGTTGGACATTTGGGTTGGTTCCAAGTCTTTGCTATTGTGAATAGTGCGACAATAAACATACGTGTGCATGTGTCTTTATAGCAGCATGATTTACAGTCCTTTGGGTATATACCCAGTAATGGGATGGCTGGGTCAAATGGTATTTCTAGTTCTAGATCCCTGAGGAATTGCCACACTGACTTCCACGATGGTTGAACTAGTTTACAGTCCCACCAAAAGTGTAAAAGTGTTCCTATTTCTCCACATCCTCTCCAGCACCTGTTGTTTCCTGACCTTTTAATGATGGCCATTCTAACTGGTGTGAGATGGTATCTCATTGTGGTTTTGATTTGCATTTCTCTGATGGCCAGTGATGATGAGCATTTTTTCATGTGTTTTTTGGCTGCATAAATGTCCTCTTTTGAGAAGTGTCTGTTCATATCCTTTGCCCACTTTTTGATGGGGTTGTTTTTTTCTTGTAAATATGTTTGAGTTCATTGTAGATTCTGGATATTAGACCTTTGTCAGATGAGTAGGTTGCGAAAATTTTCTCCCATTTTATAGGTTGCCTGTTCACTCCGAGGGCCCTCTTCATTCTTTCTATATGCTTATCTGGGTCCAGGAAACTTCTAGCACAAGTCTATAACTTATCTCCCTGGGATCAAATGAGAGCTTTTGTCCTCTTGATATTCATCAGAATATGCACTTATTTCAACGAATAATGATCTGCCAGCTTTGCATCTCAATTTGATATTAACTTTCACATTAGACTGAGGTTTGGGATTATAGGTCTCTCATAGTTTCAAAATACATAGAGCTTTTCATTCACTTTCTTGCCTTGAAGCTATTTCCCAGTACTATTTAAAATGGTCTTAGTCATGTTAAAAGCAGATAGGATTCATTCCTAAGTCCTCCTTTTCATTTTAGCACATTGTCTTCCTTTCTGTTTTAACACCAAGCTTTTTTTTTTTTTTTTCTTCCATTCAGGACCTATTTCTAACACTGAGCTTTCTCTGCCAAGAAAGCTCCCTCCCCCAGGCAGTACTTCTTATCCTTCGGGTTTCAGCACAAGTTTTACTCCTGAAAGAAGCCTTCTCTGACCACCATATCTAAAGCAGCCCTCATCACCATTACTGTTCCTGCAATTGTTTTTTTTGTAGCATTTATCACATTCTTAGATTAACTTGTTGTGTTACTTCTGTACTGCTTTTGTTACAAGGCTGAGAGTGAAGCTCCTGCACACCTCCACATCTCCTTGCCCATAATGTAGGCTCCAGGAGGGCAGGAACTATGCCTATCTTGTGCACTGTTAAGTTTCCCAGCACTCAAAACCACTCTTAGCACATCATAAACACTCAATAAATTTGCTTCATGAATGAATGATACTTGATGGAAAAAGTTTTGTTACTTTAAAACAAAGGATTAAAAATTTACTAAACTCAGAATTCCCATATTAAGTTCCCTTTCAATTATTTCAAAAGCACCTATTTGGGGATATCTACATCAAGTGACACACAGATTCACATTTTTCTGTTAGGTTACATTTTATCATTTGTAAAACGAAAATCCCACCAAAGTATGTGTACACAAAACATAAATAATTTAGACAGTCTAAAACAGACTTTTCTGTATTTGTGAATATTTATACACATGTATATTATTATTATTCCAAATGAGATAATGTAATGACAGTCAGTTATCACAATCACACAAAGATAACACTGTATTTAAAAGCAACGGTATGATACAGGGTTTGACTTTGTATGTGTATCTTAACTAAATGTCTTGCATTTCTTACCTTCATTAATATTGAATCAATATTTATTACATTCTTAATTTTTTATTAATTCAATTTAAAATCCTCGAATTAGTTTTTCCCCCATTTTCAATTGTCTTGAAAATGAGGAATGCCAAGATCATCCTTCTGTAGCTAGCCTTTTATTGATGATTTACTTAATTTTTTTAAAAAGTGACAGATAAAATTATATGTATTTACCATGTATAACATGATGTTTTGAAGTAGAGATACATTGAGGAAGGCCTAATTCTAACTAATTAACATATGTATTACTTCACATAGTTATCATTTTTGTGGTGACACTCTTGATTTCCTGGCAGAAAAGCAGCTGAAATTCTGAAATGAAAGACATCCATTGTTCTTTTTCCTTGATACAAGGAATTTACTTACTGCCTTTTTCTTAGGAGATTAATAGGCTTTTAAAGTACTATAAATAAATTATAAGGAATATACTATTAGATAATAGATGGATAAACAGATTGAACATGTAAAAAGTGTCTTTAGAGTTAAAATTGTTTCTATGAAACATCAGGTTTCAGCTCACCACCTTCCTCAATTGTTCAGACATAGAGTATTAGGAAAAGTGTCCCTCCTAGCCTTTTAACAAAACACCTCAGACAAGCTGGAGGGAGAAAAATTGTGAATTACAGAACAGAATGTGGAGCCCCTGGGGCCACTGATAAAGAGCGTTCACACTCTCTTGCTGCCTTTTCTCTACTGACCCCTTAGGGCTTTAAAAAATACAGCAACCACCCTGGCTGGGAAAGGTATGGAATGAAGCTCCGCCCCCAGACTAGGCTCTTCTCCCATATGACTCCTATGGAAAAGCCTTAACAAGGAGTGGGTGGGGAGGAATAGAATAAGCATTACTTGTCCTTGAGGCACAAGTGAAACCCACTGCAGCAGCCTACAGCAATGGGATGAGCAGGATCAGAATACCTCACCCCAAATCGAGGGGTATAATACAATCTTAATCAGAAAAACAGAAAATGTCCCCATTCTCTGCCCTCACTGCTGAGAGAGTTGCAGAAGAGAAGAATTTGAGAGCTGAAGGTAGAGAAGATATTGAGAAAATCCACCTGGAAAATCAGCCCCTGCCCTAAATACAACATATTATTAGAAGATTTGAGGTCAGAGGTGCACTGAGGGTACCCACAGCAACAACAAATATCAAATTTTGTGACTCCTGACTAGCTTAACTCACCTCTTCTCCACATTAAAGCATCCTGCAGAAAACAAAAACTAGGCCCATTTCCAGGTAAAGACTATTTACAATTATTTTCCAGTTGTTTGACATACGGTATGTGGCTTCAAAAAATAATTATAAAATACTAAAATAACGGAAATAATTCCGAAAGAAAAAAAAGGTTGAAGAACTCACACTACCCAATTTTAAGATTTACTGTTAAAGCTAGTGCAATCAAGACAGTACGCTATGTATTTGTTAACGACAGATACATAAAAATTCTGGAAACAGAACAGCATAAATATAGGAACATGATTTTTCACAAAGTTGTAGAGGTAATTCAATTGAGAAAGGCAGGTTTTTTGTTTTTTGTTTTTGTTTTTTCCCAACAAATGATGCTGAACAAACAATGACAGCTGGATGCCCAAATACAAAAAAGACGAACTTCAATACATATCTCTCACCCCGTCACACAAAAATTTACTCAACACAGATCATAAACTTAAGTGTAAAACATAAAACTATAAAACTTTTAGGAGAAAATCTTTGTAATACTGAGTTAGGTAAAGAGTTTTTAGACACTTCACCAAAAGCAGGATCCATAAAGGAAAAAGAAATTGAAAACTTGACTTTTATTAAAATTAGCTATAGCTATTAGATACTGTTAAGATAATGAAAAGAAAAGCTGAAGACTGGCAGAAAATATTCGTAAAGCAAATTTCTGACTAAGGCTCACATTAAGAATACATAAATCACTCTCAAAACACTAAGAAAACAAAAATTGTTTTTAAATGGGCAGAAGATAAAAATAGACACTTTAGAGAGGAAGACAGAAGGGCATCAAATAAACATAAAAACATGCTCAACACCATCAGTCATTAGAGAAGTTCAAATTAAAACCACAGTGTGATACCACTAGACACCTATTAGAATTGTGCAAATAAGTAAAAACCCTGACAACACCAAGTGCTGGTGCAGAGCAATGGCATAGCCATTTCCAATGGTACAACCACTTCAGAAAAGTCTGACAGGTTTCTAAAAAAGTTAAAGATACACCTACTGCATGTCCTAGCAATCCCACTTCTAAGTATTTACCAAAATAAACTGAAAATGCACAGCTACATGAAAATCTGTACATAAATGACATAAATGTTTACAGCAGTTTTATTTATAATCCCCCAAATTAGAAACAGTGTACAGGATCTTCTACTGGCGAAGGGATAAACTAACTGTGGCATATCCATACAACAGAGTATCACTCAGTCGTAAGAGAAAAAACAACAACAAAAAAATCTACTATTGATCCACACAACAGCATGGGTGAATCCTAAATGAATTTTCTAAGTTAAAGAGCCCAGTTCCAAAAGGCTGCACATACTATTGCATTTATATGACACATGGAAAAAGTAAAACTATTGTAGGAATAAAATTTACATCAGTGGTTGCCATAGGTTGGAGTCGGGGAAGGAGTTTACTAAAAAGGACAGCAAGTAGGAATTGTTGGGGTGATGGAACTGCTCTATATCACAACTAGGTGGATCCATGACTCCATGCATCTATCAAAATTATAAAATTGTACTCTACAAACGTAAATTTTACTGTATGAAAACTGAAAATAACACAAAATTATTACTTGGTAACGTTTCTCTGAAACGCAAAAGACATAGCTTGGTATTACCAGGGAGTCAGAATATTCAGAACTCAGGAGACTATGTCCTCCATATGTGTAATATTGAGCAAATCATTGTTAATGAGTTGTCCTCCTTCCAGTTGGTACTCTGAGGTTCTTCTGAACAGACCAATGCTCTTAGATCAGATCATTAACACTGAAGTCAGCGAAGCCCATCTAGACCTACCAGAATGCTGAATCAAACTATACGATTCTGTTTTCCAGGATCTGACCAACAATTGGCGCCTTATCAATTTCTCTAATCTCATCAGCCCTGCGCTTGGTTCTTTAAACAGATCCTCCCTTTGGCCTTAGAACCTTCATACATGCTGGTCTCTTACCTATTATAATTTCCACCCCTCCTCACTTCAAGGTTTTTATTATCCTTTAGAGATCAGCTCAAATATCACTAATTCAGAGAGGTCTTCCCTGACTACATTTCTCACCCGACACCCCAAAGTAGGTAAAGTTCTCCATGTATACACTCCTACAACATCCATGAAAGCCCTTATAACAAGCGTAATTAATCGAGTAACTAAGGAATTGGCAGTTTAGCATCCACTTTCAAAAACTTTGGGAGAGAAGGAACCACCTACATATTATTCACCACTGCATTTCCAGCAGCTAGCACAGAACTTCACACAAAGTGGATGATTTATAAATATTTATGGAATGAATGAATGAATGGGTTTATTTCATTATTGATATACAGAACAGTGCTTATTTATTCCAGTGTCACATCTTTAAGATTAAACAAAAACAACAGTTCACTGTTGGCTTGCACTCAGCTCCTAGGTGCTTGTGATGGTTCATTTTATGTGCCAACTTGACTGGGCCACAGGGTGCCCAGACATTTGGTCAAATATTAATGCAGGTATGTCTGTGAGGGTGTTTCTGGATGAAATTGACACTTGAATGGGTAGACTGAGTAAAGCAGATTGTCCTTCCTAATGTGGGTGGTGGCCTTCATTCAAGCAAGGATTGAATACAACAAAAGGCTAACCCTTCCACCTGACTGCACGAGGTGGGACAGCAGTCCTTTTCTGCCTTTGGACCTGAAAAATCACCTCTTCTTGGGTCTTCAGACTGCTGGCTTTCATACTGGAATTTACACTATTAGCTCTCCCGATTCTCAGGCCTCCGGGCTCCACTGAAATGAAACTAGTGGCTCTCCTGGGTTTGCAGCTTGTTGACCACAGGTCTTAGGATTTCTTAGAACCAAAATTGTGTGAGCCGATTCCTTACAATAAATCTCTTTTAATACATAAATGGCTCTGTTTGTCTGGAGAATCATAATACAGGGCTTACTGCAAAAATTTCCCTTCATATAGGTTACTTTATTAAATTTACTCTTACATAATTTGTGTTTTTTAAAATGTGTATTCTATATCTTATACTTGTACCTACAAAACATTTATATCTTCCCATCCACTTTTGCAGTATTAGTCTATTCTTACCATACTCCAAAGTACTAGATAAAAGGCTGTATGATTTTTTTGGTTTGGGCTCTAGAAAGAAGTAAATTAAGCTGCTACCAAAGGAAATGCTAGAGTTACACAAAAACAAACAAAAAATTCATGTGTCATTAAGAGAGGAGTACCTCTCAAATGCAGGGACATTTGTAATATGCCAAAATGTGGCAAAACCTGTTACTGTCACTCAGGAGTAACAATGAGTACTCAACATCTTTCTTTGACTTCTGCAAGACTAGAGAAATATCCATATGTCATCTCTGAAATCCCAGCTTCCAGAAAAATGGCAATACACAATTACCTCATTTCCTATACTCTTGATATCTGATCTTAAGATTAAGATGCATTATATAAATTACCAGCTAACCTTTGAGGAGAGGGAGCAAATCTTCTGAGAAAAGTCTTTTTTAATATTTATAACAGATTTATTTTCATGTAAGAGCATTTCCCAAAAATGTACATTTCCAACTAATAAGCTAGAAAAAATAGATATTGGTAATTAAGAACAGGACAATACAATAAACAGTACAATAAAATAATCAGTTATTTAAAATAAATAGCATTACCTTTACAAATTAAAGTGTTACCTTAAAAACTTTTAAAAAGACCAGGCATGGTTTACTACAATTAACTGCTGTAGGCTTTAACATCTCCCCACTCTTGGGATGCTGTTAAATAATTCTTACAATTTTTGATAAAAATTATACTACTAGAACACTCTACTGTAAGTTTGGTGTGAACAGTACAGTTATATTTCTTTAAGGCCACTGACCTGTGTGAGAGATGGCAAGACCAAGTATAGAAAGAAGTAAGGAAGAAAGAATCAATTGCAGCTTATGTACCCCAAACAAATTTGTGAGTGTTTTTCAGAGATACATTGTCTGACTCACTTATACTTTCTATTAAATAGTATAGGCATACATTAACTCAATAAATATAACGTATTCTCTTTGTTATGGCCTTCAGAGTAGATGGTAGAGGAATATCAGGAGGAACAATCAAATAGGACTAAGAGAGAAAGGAAGAAAGGACTAGGACAGAAGAAATAGAGGAAGAGCCTCTATGGTTTGAATTGTAAATGGAGTGGCAATTCCCCAGTTTCACTTATGATTCAAAATATTATGTTATTCTGCACTTGTTTTGTAATCCATTGGTTTTAAAAAGGAGAATAGTACTTATATTTTTAACTCTCCGAAGATACTAAAGTTCAATAAATTATTTTTTTGGGTTATGATCAGTGTAACATTAGTAAAACAATGTTTGTAGCAAGGATTTCCCATTTCTGCTCTAAACAGTACACTTAAAACATTCTGATGTCTCATGTAATTCTCTCCCCCTGGCCCTTTTTGAGTCTCCTACAAACAGTGCAATATGAATGAAAAATACACTTTTCTCTAGGAAAAACTGTGTGCCTCTAGTGAAAGGTCCTAAAATTAGGGCAGAAGAGAAAACTAATGCAACAGCAATCCAAAATTACTGATCAATGATTTCTACTTCAAAGCAGTACACAAGTTGAGCATTCCTATTCCAAAAATCTGAAATACAAATCCAAAATGCTCCAAAGTCTGAAACTTTTTGAGCACTGACATGATAACACAAGTGGAAAATTCCACACCTGACATCATGGGACAAGCCGAAGTCAAAATGCAGGCACACCACACACAGTTTATTTGTGTTCCCAAGGGAAAAATAAAAAATTACCTTCAGGCTATATGTATAAAGTATAGATGACACATAAATGAATTTCATGTTTAGACTTAGGTCCCATCCCCAAGATTTCTCATCATGTATATGAGAATATTCCAAAATCAAACAAAATATATATCCAAAATCTGAAACATTCTGATCCCATATATTTTGGATAAGGTATACTCAACTTGTATTAATTCAGGCTGCTCTGCATTCGGAAGTGGATAATGAACTAAAACTCTCAAGTACTAAACACTCAATATATAGACACTGAAATATATGGTTGGAAAGTGACTTAACTGGTAAATATTTTAAAGCAATTGGGCTTTCTGGAGGGAGGTAATGGTTGGGAGGATATAATGCATTTGTCTTTTAAATTAAATACATATGTAATGTATGTTGATTAATTTTCTTCTTCAGGAAGTCAAGCTAAATATAAAAAAATCATCCTGCTATGTTTAAATGTTTGAGTCCCTCCCAAAATTCACATTAAAATCCTAACCCCCAATGTGATGGTATAAGAGGCAGGGCCTGTAGGAGGCAATTGAGTCATGAGGGCAGAAACTTCATAAATGGTATTAATGTTCTATAAGAGACCCCAGAGAGTTAGCTTATCCCGTTTATACCATGTGATGACACAATACAGCAAGAAGGTACCATCTATGAACAAAGAAACAGGACCTGACCAGACTTCAAATCTGCCCATATCTTGAGCTTGGACTTTCCTGCATCCAGAACCAAAAGAAATAAATGCTGTCGCTTATAAGCTACCTAGTCTATTGCATTTTGTTTTAGCAGCCTGTACGGACTAAGACACAAACTGACATTTATGCCTAGAGTACGTAGAAGCACGATCTCTATGGATTTACCCATTTATCCCTCACCCAAATCCGGTAAATTAGATACTATTATCACTTCCATTTCACAGATGAAGAAACAAAGGTTTTGAGGGTAAGTAGCTTGCTAAGTGAGACAAGTAGTAAATGGCAGAAGAAGAAATAGAATTCTCTTCATTTCAAAGTTTCTCTTCTTGTGTTAAATTGCTTCTGAAAATATCAAAGAGTGTAAGATAAGAGTGTGAGGTCCAATATTAAACAAGGAAGTTCTTAAAACCTGGCTAAACCAGGAAAGTGATGTTAACTTTTTAGCAATTAAATTAGCTGAAAATATTTTTGTGGAAGAAATAATATTGTAACTTTTAAGGTCTTCTAACTGAATATGCTACTTTTCAAATTTCACTTTCCTGAGGGTATTAAACATTCCTGTTTGCTACAAATTCTTTACTAAAAATCACTTATCTCAATACCGAAATTCCAGAAAAATCAATAGATGGCAGGTGTTTGAAATAATTTTTCTGAAATTATTATATAATTAATATCAAGGGTCTAATTACCTACAGCTCCTGAATTCACTAAATCTGGATCTGTAGTTAATTACCTGTGATGTATCAGAATACTTTTTATGTATATCTGAAGCCTGCTCTCACAAGTTTCATTTTATTCTCTTACCTCTTATACTACACTAAATGCAGAATTATGATTTTTAAACAAAAATATCCTCCAATTTAATGGTTTTCAATTGTGAGTATCCATATATTTTTTCTACATTACCAGTTACCTTGATATTTATGGGATTTAAAAAATTAAATTATATATAACATTAGCAGTTTATCCATTCTGAATTCTGAAGCCTGAAATCTCATTACTACCTAGAAGGTAAACTCTAAATGTAAGTTTTGATATAAATTTCAATAAATAGAAATGAGATTTGTTTTGATGCTAAATTTCACCTAGAAACTAAACTTTCTAAAATAGTTGGGGAGTATACGCTGACACATCTGCCTATCACTTTATTAACCAAATGATTAAAGTCTTGCAAAAAGCCAGGTATTAAAATTATGTTTTTATATAAGATGAGAAGTAGAAAAAATAATGCACTAACAATTCTTACCCAATATATCTTGTCTTATTTTGGGAAAACAAACCTAGACCTTCTTTTCTTAGGAGCAAAATTACCCATCCAATAAAGTAAAGCAAGTGGAACAACAACAAAAAAACAGGCAATACAATTAATACTTCCAATCGGGGAACAAATATTATCTATGCATTTACTAGGATAAAAAACTAGTAAGTAAAATTGATAATTAAAATTAGTCCAGGAGTTTGGCCCAAATGTAGAATATAATTTGTCTCTGAATTTTGGACTAAGGTGTAGTGATTTCACGCTTTTATGAACTGTCTCCCCTTTGTTAAAACATAGCAGGGAAATATGGAATTGAAAATAAAAAGAAAAATATAGCCAGTCAAGAATAAGGTAAACATTTCAAAGTATCATAAATGAAAAAGAAGCATAATAAGATAAAATCTCTAGCTTGCCAAGAAAGTATGCAAGGCAACCTAGAGATTTGCTGATGGAAGTAAAGGGAATACAGGTTCTCCCACTTCTAGCAACAGGACTCAGGCTCACTGTTTGGAACTAGGAGCTGGAGCTAGGGTATGCCCTATTAATAATGAAAGAAAGATAAAACAAAAAGCACTGCTGACTACCACCCAAGGCTATGGCTTTTAAGAAGCAGCAGGGAGCATATAAAGTTAGTCTCAATGGAGACAGGAACTGAACCTAAAAAGATCATGGGTCAGTGACTGAATTTACAAAATCGTTAGTATGAGCTTGGAGTAGGAACTTCATATCTCAATTTTTAGCCCTCATTCGAGATCATACTGGGGATGGGGAATGGTGGAGGCAATCAATAACAATTAGAGCAGGAAGAACAAAGAGGTAGAAATGGTAATAGAGAAGAAATCCAAAAAAGAAAGTGAAAAAAATTATAAAACTTATAATACCCAAAAAGAGAGCAACAAAATCAATGATCAGAATATGAATTCATATCCAAATTAATTTATAAAACTGCCAAAAAATTAAAAGAAAATGTATAGGTATAAAGTTAATTTTTTAAAAAGAAATTATTTAACAAAGATATATCTCCAATAAAATTGGAAAGAGCCAGAGAAATCTTGTTTATAGAAACTTCTACTGCCAGATAAAATGTAGTAGGTGGCAGCAGCCCAAAACGTCCATTGCAAGAACTAGAAAAAAAATGAATAAATTACAAAATTTATATTTTTCAAGATATGAGAGGGCTTGCTGAAGCAAGAAGATAATATGAATTAGAATTTCAGAGGATAGGAGCTCTTCCAAAGTGAGCAAAAGAATGACCTGCTAATTTCTTCTCAGGGGTTATTTGCTAATTTGGGAGGCCTATACTGATTTTAGTTACAGACTAAGAATCAGGTTTGGCTCACCCTCAGGGACTCTACCAGGAGAACCAAACCAGCAAAGCTTTCAAGGGGTCAGTTATATTCCTCTAAGCAAAGTGCAAACATGTGGTGTCCCGAACACGAGGCTGAATTTCCTCAACGCATGTTAACTTAAATTCTGGGCCATGCTTAAAAAGCTGGGCAACTTGGCCAACTGCATCTAAAAGCCAACATGAAATCTCTCATAGTATCTTGGAAACAAAATTCTGCTAAAGGGAAGGTGCTTACTTTAAGCACGTAACTCAGGAGATTTGCAAGAATTTGAAGGTATAAGGGGCAGGAAGCTAAAGAGCTAAACACAATTTCTTATGTTGGGGGAAAGAACTGAATTACCAAGGGTCTTTCAGAGCTGAAAAGACTCTTATGACTTTCCAACCAAAAGCTTAAGAGAACCACATAAAAATAACAGAAATAAACCAAGGGTCTTAGTAATATTATAAAAAAGTACCAGCCCCACTTAATGCCTGACTGCATCAGCCCCTCACCCTATCTGTCCAAGGTTTTCTTGTTGTTGTTACTTTGTTTTAATTAGCCTTTTCTGATAAAAGACATCACCTGGAAATCTACAATCATTTAACACACTATCAGACATAAAATAAAAAATTATTAAACAGAAAAAAGTCAGGATTATAGATTATCTAGAGAAAAAAGAGATAATAGATACAGACGAATAATGCAAATATTTTTGTTGGTATAAACTAAAATAACCATGACTAATATATGTTAAAGAAAGTAGAGTAGATGGATAAAAATAGATAAAGAATTATAATTTAAAAATGTAACCTATAAAAATAATGAAATAAAATTCCATTCTAGAACTAAAAAAAATATAATATTTGACATTAGGAACCCTGAATGTATTCAACACCACTCTCATTAGAACAGAAGACAGGATTACAAATTCAAAACACATTGATAGAAAATACCCAAAATGAAGGACAGAGAAAAGAAAGAGAAAACAGAAAAAATGAAAAAGATGTGTGGAACACAGTTAAAAGGTACAACATACATACAATTGTGGTCCCCAAAGAAAAAGAATGAAGAGGCACTATACTATCTGAAGAAGTAATAGATTAAGGCTTTTCCAAACTTATGAAAAGCATCAATCCACAGATTTAAGAAACTCAATAAATATAAAATAGAAAAAATACCAAGAAACCACATTTTGGCATGTCATGCCAGAAATCCAAAGACAGAAACCCTTAAAAGGAGCCCGAGAAAAAAGGCATTATCTCCAAAGGAGCAAAAATAACACTTCAAGAAGCTTTTCAACAAACACTAAAATTAAAAAGGTTTGAAAAAAATGAAAAACAATGCCATTGTTTTAAGTTTGTCTTGGAGAATATAGTTATTGTTTTATCAAAATGTTATATTAACATGTAATGAATTATTATTAAACATATGAATACATATATTTAAAATTTATCAGTTTAAATTTCAAATATAGCAAACACATTGATAGATATAACTGACATAAAAATTATTTGAGGATCTCAATAATTTTTCACACCCCACATCCAATATGTCATATACATCTTGAAACATAAATTAGGGTACACTTTTCACTTGTACTGATACTTCACCAAATCAAATCCAAGCACCACTGTCTCTCACTTCAATTACTGCACTGGTACTTACGGGTTTCCTTAGAAGGATAAAATTGCTATTTATTAAAAAGGAGAAGACTAAGGGAGCAGCAAGATGTGGGATGAAAGTGAGAAGTCTAATTTTGAACATGTTCAACATTAGAAATCTAAGCAAAGAAGTTGAGTAAGCAGTTAGATTTACAGGTCTAGATTCAGAGAAGAGGTCATGGCTGCATAAATAATATTGGGTCCACTGAGATACAGTTGATAATTAAGGCCATTAATGAGCTTTATGTAAGAAGCAAATGTAAACAAAAGCCAAGATTTTAACCCTGATGTATTTCAAAATCAAAGGTTGGTGCTATGGTTGAGTGTTCCTGCCAAAACTCATGTTGGAAGCTTAATTCTTAGTATAGCAATGTTGGGAGGTGGTCAATTTAAGAGGTGAATAGGTTATTCAGGTAGATTAATATGTTTCTCTTTAGATTAGATCTCTAGGGAATTGATTAGTTCCCAAGAAAGCAGGTAAGTTATAAAGTGAGGTTGCCTGTAGTGTGAGGTCTCTTTGTATGCACCCGCTTCCCCTTCCACTTCTCTGCCATGCTGTCACATAGCACAAGGCCCTCATCAGAAGCCAGGCAGATACCAGCACTATGCTCTTGGATTTTCCAGCAACCAGAATTATGAGCCAAACAAACCTCTTTTCTTTAAAAATTATCCAGCCTCAGGTATTCTTTTATAGGAACACTAAATAGACTAATATGGGTGGTGAGATATAAAGAAAAAGTTGCTGGTATAAGAGGAGAGAACCAAGTGAGGAAAGTGAAGAAAGTGTTGCTAGAAGTGGGGTAGGGTGGAGGATGGGCAGCAGGAGATAAGTTATGTCAGGTTTTTCTGCTGTGTTGAAGATTTTGAGAATTGGATTTAGCAACATGGAGGTCTTGGAATACTTGTAGAGTGGAAAATAGAGCTTGATTATACTCTAATAGGATCATGAATGCATGAAAGAAACAAAAGTAAATATAGACAGAATTTTTTGAAGCATTTGCTGTAAAAGGGAACAGTGAAGTTGAGTAGGAGTTGAAGAATGATGTAGGCTGGGGGAGTGTTTTAAAAAGGGTATTAGTACAGGATATTTGAATAATGATGGGAAAGGGTAAAGTGCTTAACTATGTCATTGAGTAGGTGAGATGGGGTGGGATCTGGTAAATAAGTGAATGGAAAAGGAGCACAGATGGTTTAACCGTAGTTAGAGTATAGATCCATACTCTACAACCATAGTTAATGTAAGGCAGACTATGTAGATGTAAATGCAGGAGAGTTAGTACAGATCTTCTAGTAAATGTATAGATGTTCTCTTCTAAATATATATACGTGTGTGTGTATATATATGCTATTTATTTTTATTTACTTTATTACTATATATATGCTATTTTATTTACTTTTTATTATATAGGAAGCCAAGTTAACAGCTAAGAGTAAGGGTTGGGAGGTGGGCAGGGAGATATTAGAGGTTGAGAAGAGAGAAGTGTGAAATGGTCAAGTAGGTGAGCAAGGGAATGGATAGTTAGTGTTTCTCAGAGTGTGGTATGGGGACCCTGGAAGACTCTGAGAACTTTCCAAGGGGTCTGTGAGGTCAAAATTATTTTGAAAGAAATATTAATATAATATTTGCTTATTTCACTCTCATTTTCTTCTGAAGATATGGTGGAGCTTCCAGGGGCTACACGATGTGAGGTATTGTAAGAGACTGAATGCACAAACAGTCCAATTGGGATTTTTGTTAGGACTGTATTGAATCTACAGGTTATTTTGTAGGAATTGGCCTGTTTACAATACTGAATCCTCTAATCCATAAAAATGATACGCTCCTCCATTTACTTTTTTTGTTTTTCTTAATGTTTTGGTTTCCAGTGTACAGACTGAACACATCTGTGATTAGATTTATCACCAAGTATTTGGCTTGTTGTGTGTTATTGTAAAAGACAATTGTCTGTAAATGAATTAAAGAAGTCTGAAAACTGTTGCTATAGAATAAAAAATGTACAAAACTAGAGTTTGTCACAATTACGTGTGTATACCTATATATCTCCCCTTATGGTCAAACTACATAGATTTCATAAAAAGTAAATTCACAAGAAGGGTCATCTATGGGGTGTGTGTGAGTAGAGTAGATCTGAATTAGAAAGGATACACAGGGACTTTAAGTGTGGATTATTTGTTCTTTAAAACAAGACAGAAAATTCAGATTTAGAAGCAGATATGACAAAAAAAAAAAATGGGTAGGTACATGTATGTTTGCTTTCCTGTTTACTTTCCTGTATCACTGAAATGCTTCAGGGGATGAAAACAATCTATTATTTCCCCAACAAATTGCTTTCTTATAAGGATTTCTTATCCTCTGGGGCCATTAATTTTTCCCTTTGAATTCCTGTGACTTTTATTGTTTGTGACCTGTGTCACTCTAAGCGGCAATTTAACCAACGTACCAATTGAGATTGAATTCAAGTTTTTTCTCCTTTCCAAATAAATATTAAGTGACAGTCTCAGAAAGAATGACAGCTATTCCACAGATCAAACTATGGATTTATGGAAGAGAGGCAAAAGGTGACCTCACATGACTCTCATCAAATAACATAAATCTAATGCTATTCAAAAGATTTTCTATTTGATAAAAATTAATTTCAACATAAATTTCAAAAGATACAAATACAATAACGAAAATAGGGTTTAAAAGAAATCCTTTTCATCTATAACTATATAATCTACATATATAAATTGTTCCACAAAAAAAAAAACCATGGACTACTTAAAAACTGAACATGGCTAAAGCAATAAAAATTATCAGTGTGAACAAAATTATAATGTTTTAAATTAAAATGTAAATAGTTATTCATTAATTCAAGAAATAATTACTAAGTTCCTACTGTATTATAAGCCCTGGATACAAAAAGGACAACAAAAGCAAATACTCTGTTATGCCAATAGATGGGCAGAAAGTCAAAAGAAACAAATGCACAAAATAGTTCCAGATCGTTACAGATACTGAAAATTAAGAATAAAGACAGCTAAATGGAGTGACGTGATTTAAGACAATGACTGGCTAGGGGACTTCTAAAGATTTAGTGAATAAGGAAAGCTCTCTGAGGAGGCAATGTTAAAGATGGTACCTAAATGAAAATAGGGCAAATAGCCATACAAAAATGTGCTGGCTGGAACATGGCCTATTTCAGAACATAATAAGGGCAATGTCGATGAAGAGCAATGTGCAAGAATAAAGTAGTACAGGATAAGGTCAAAGGCTAGGCAAGGGTAGACCATGTAGAGCTTAGGTTTTATTCTAAACATAGTAAGAAGCCACTGGAAGGTTTTAAGCAGGAAAGTAACATGATCTGATAATTTTGCTTTGTGAAAATAAGAGAAACAACAATAGCAACAAGAAGAGCAGTTAGGAGTCTAGTGCAGTAATAGTCCAGGCAATAGAAAATGGGAGTAGTAGTGATCGACAGAGAGAGAAGTGGAGGTGTTTGTTTTATCTTGGAGACAGAACGAAAGTATCTGGTGGATTGAATGTAGATGACGAATGAAAGAGAGGAATCAATGGTGACTCCTATATTTCTGATAAAAATTAGTGACTTCCCATTTTAAATATTTAACTTTTGTATCATTAGCTATTTTCACAATAGTGGTATATCATAAACATTCCAAAACTCTGTGGCTTAAAGTAACAATCATTTTAGCTTTCTTCTGCATCTCTGCTCTTGGTGATTTACTCTAGGGTTGGAGACAAGTTACAGGTTGGGTCCCATCTGCTCCACAGCTCTCCCATGTTCCTTCGATCAGCAGGCTAGCAAGATCTTGTCCCTCTCATGGTGGTGGCAGAAGCACAAGAAGACAAGCTCAACTTTACGCTTCTGTTTGGGTCATGTCTGTTAATCCACTGGCCAAAGCAAATCTTAATGGCTGAGCCAGAATTAAAAGATAGAGAAATACACTTTTTTTTTTGTTTTTTGAGATGGAGTTTTGCTCTTGTTGCCCAGGCTGGAGTGCAATGGCATGATCTCAGCTCACTGCAACCTCCGCTTCCTGGTTCAAGCAATTCTCCTGCCTCAGCCTCCTGAGTAGGTGGGATTAGAGGCATGCACCACCATGCTCGGCTAATTTTGTATTGTTAGTAGAGATGGGGTTTCTCCATGTTGGTCAGGCTGGTCTCGAACTCCCGACCGACCTCAGGTGATCTGCCCACCTCGGCCTCCCAAAGTGCTGGGATTACAGGCATGAGCCACCACGCCCCACCAAGAAGTACACTTTTCCTCTAGTGAAAGGACCTGCAATCTCTTATGACAAAGACCACTAGTAGATGGAGGTACAAAGAATAGAGACAAAAATAGAGACAAATGAGAGAACCATAAAAGGCTACCAGTTTCTGGAAAGCTCCAAATCATTCTTCAAGATAACCACGAGGAATATGTAATTCTTCTTAATACTTAGCTTTAGTAAGCAATTACAGAAACATTTTCAAATTCTATTTTATCATTAAAGACTTAGCTAAACATATGTATAGTAGAAAGAAAATGGCATTAGAAATATTTCTGAGATTAGGTTAGCATAATAGATACAGGTTTGAAATTTAAAATAATGAAAATTATATGGTCAAAGACACTACTAAAACAACTAGAGGGTAAAGACAGGCAACCCACAGGAACACACTTCAAAGTGATTTGTTCATTTGTTTGTTTGTTTACAGAGATGGGGTCTCACTGTGTTGCCAGGCTGGTCTCGAACTCCTAGGTTCAAGTGATCCTTCCACCTCAGCCTCCCACATGTGTGAGCAACCACACCCAGCCAAAGAGATTTTTAAAAACAAAAAAATAAATATTTAGTTACCTTTTTTCATAAAAATCAAACTATTTTACTTCACAAAATTAAAATTAAAAAAGGCAAAATTGCTAAAAACAAGAGACCTAAAAGCAAACTGCAAAAAAATCAAATCCTCAACATATATCAAACAAAAGCTTCATATGTCTACTGTTTATATAAAGGTTTCACTAAATGCTAAGAAAAAGAATGTTCTCACTTGTCCATATTCCCTAGAAGCTTTAATATGTCTCATAGACTTAAAAATAATTCTTGAAAGAATAAGCATAATGCGCTCTGTGAGGTTATAGAAATACACGTTAGATGAGGCATAACCAAATTATTAAAAGTTTCCAAAGCTAAGCAGAGAAATTTGAATTTGTTCTGTGGGTTATCACAGGCTCAGAGGAATGTCCTAAAAAAAAAACACTGTTTTACTATGGTTAATTAGGCAACTGTGAGAAAAATGAATGAAGTAAGTAGGTCAACTGGAATGGGTGAATAAAAATTATAGATTAGGGTAAACGAATTCAAGGACTATCCCAAGAACAAGATTAAATATTTTAGACTAGAATATTATGACAGAAGACAGTCAAAGAAAACTCTAGAATCCAGCCTAGGACAGTGCTTCTCAAAGCACTCTAATGCACACAGGATTCACTTAGGGATCTCATTAAAAGGCAGATTCTGATTCCCTAAACCTGAGAGTCTACAGTTCTATCAAGCTCCCAGGTGATGCTAATATTGATGATCCTAAGATCGCATTGTTTAGTAGAAAACGGCCTATGAACTAAGAATAATTACAGAAGCTAGATAAGGAGCCAGTTTTCCCAGATTTGTAGATAATAATCAAGCTTCCTATTATATGCTTTATCATCCTGTTTCTTCCTTCTTAGCACTTATCAAAGGTGTGTTCTTAACATGTATTCTTGTGACTATTTGTTCAATGTATTTTACCTCACTTAGTGTTCTGCTTGGCTCAACACTTTAGCCTTAATACTTAGTACATATCTAACACATAGTTGACACTGAATACTTGATTAACAAATAAATGAATCATCAATGAATAGAAATGCTTCAAGAGAAGTTAGTTTAAACATAGGTTAGTGAGGGACTACCAAGTGAAAGGATACATATTGATCAGAATGATAAGGCTATTGACGCAGATTTGATTGCTAATAAGATGGTAATCAAATCTGCGTCAACAGCTTTATCTATGCATTGGTAGCCGTGTAAGCAAATAATATAATTGAAGGCATATGTGTAAAGAGAGAAGCTCTAAGCTTGTGGGGCAAACACCCAGAGAGGACCCACAGGAAGGTCCACCAAAGAATGGAGTCAGTGCGAGATTCTGAAAGAAAAAAGTGCAAATACTGAAGAAAAAAAAAAAAAAAAGGCTAAAGGCAAATTGAGCAGTAAGTTCACAGGCAATCATGAATAAACATCTTTCTGTAAATGTGTAGAGATGAACGTTAGATTTTAGTAAGCTAGGAAGAAACTGATAGGGAAGAGGAAGGGAAACTGATAGGGAAGAGGAAGCAGCGCTTGCACATGCAAACTCCAGACATTATGAGAGCAAATTCTGGGAGTGACAAAAAATATAGCATTTTTTTTCAGAGGAATAGAAAACATATTTGTCCTTGAAAATGACTATAGGAGCCAGGCTGGCATGTGTAAATACATGAACTGGTCCTGGTACAGAATAATAGAGCATGGTGAAGACTGAACCAAATTAGAGCATGCAGGACTCATATAAAGACAGCAGCTGACTCAAGTCTGTAAGATTACTGCCTCAAAGGAATGAGAAAGAAGGACTGCCAAAATTTCCAGGTTTTTTTTTTTTTTTTCCAAGAAAAAGCAAAAATCTGGATATGTATATGAAATTTGCTGCATTGGGGAAAAAAAAAACATACTCAACTTGTAGAGCACCACTTCACTCTCTCTGGTCTAAAAGGAATCTGAGTTATCAAACAATAAATTAGATTGCAGAACAGAACTAAGAATGTGGCTGACTTCAAAGTTCTAAGTATGCAAACAGGAGCAATATGTTATGTCATTAGAGCAGAAGTGATTAGAGGTTGAGGACTGGTTCAGCAAATGATAAAGAGTACCAGGAACCAAAGGAAGCAGCACTTAGATTGAAATATAAAAGGAACAGACAAGCTAGGGTGAAGAGAAGACTTTAAGAAGGGAAAGTGGGAAGATTTGAATAAATGGAAGTTTGTATCTTAAAGTAGAAAGGACATAGTTAAAAGTTGGAAATGATAGACCATTCAGTGAAAGGTGATGATCTTTAGACTAAAAGACAAACATGTAAAGTTTTGATTATGAAATTATATTGATTCACTTATTTAAAATTTGAACAGTAATGGCACTTTAGAATCTTTTAATTTGACAATACTTAAGAACAGATGACAGTTATTTTAAAGAGAACTAGTTATACAAGATTGATTATGAATGTAATATATTTTGCCTTGAAAACATACAAGTGAGGGTAAGAAGGAGGCACACATTCCAGCCCCCTTCTGTTCTTGGCTTCTTTGTTGAGTGCCAAAAATACCTGGAGCCAGTTGAGACAGGAGATAGATATCTGGCCACTTAAAACTATCTGGACTAATGCCATACTAATACATGCTAAAGAACAGACAGCAGGTTAATAAATTAATAATCACTATACCAGTCTGGTCTGCATTTAAAACTGACCTAAATCACGTAACATTTCAATTTCCTTTCTTATTCAAGAGCTTCACCCTTCTTTCAATTAGGTTCACAAATATTCTAGATAGGCAAGTAGCATTATGCACTCATTCAAAAGACAGTCATTTAACAATTATTATATGCAAAGTGCTATATACAAAGCACCATGGCAAATATAAAAAATTCATCAGTCATGAATAACGTTATGAAGCATATGCCTAATAGGGAAGATAACAAAAGATATATGCATAAATAACTACAACACGGCTGGGCACGGTGGCTCAGGCCTGTTAATCCCAGCACTCTGGGAGGCCGAGGTGGGCGGATCACGAGGTCAGGAGATCAAGACCATCTTAACTAACATGGTGAAACCCCGCCTCTACTAAAAATACAAAACATTGGCCAGGCATGGTGGTGGGCGCCTATAGTTCCAGCTACTTGGGAGGCTGAGGCAGGAGAATGGCGTGAACCCGAGAGGCGGAGCTTGTAGTGAGCCAAGATCACGCCACTGCACTCCAGCCTGGGTGACAGAGCGAGACTCCATCTCAAAAAAAACAAAAACAAAAACAAAAACAAAAAAACTGCAATGCAAGCTACAAACCTAAACAGATATAAGTGAAGATCCATAAATGCTCCTGGAAGAGATAAGATTAGAAGGATTATTCAAACATTCAAAGATTCCCATTTGACACACAAAACAAATGTCAGTATTTGGTCTCCCAGTCTGCACTCTTTTTCTAACAAGGCATACTGCCTTCCACCATTAGCACAAATTTTCCATTAAACTCTCAAAACTTAAGAGTTATTCATCTTTAATTCTTTATTGCAATTTTACTCCATTTACACTTAACCCATGGTACCCCTGAAGATGTTTAATTTTTCCTGTTAACATTACACAGAACAAAATATTTTTACCCAACATAGGAAAACTGACATCACATATCTGGTCCTGCAGACTGTTAACAAAAAATAAAAGTGAGGTAATGACATACACTAAGAACAAAAATTTGTATTTCCAACACCATATCCTTTTAAATCTCCAAAACGATTTCTGTTCAAAGTCCAGAAAGGTGTTTCTGGTTGAATGAAATAGCTATCTTCTAAACCAGCCACAAAACCTAATGCTACTACCCTCCACCCCTCACTAACTTAGATGCTTGAGTTTTTTGTCAAAAAGAATTGGAATTTGTTTTATAATTATAGGACTACTAGGAGTCCACCTCTGACACTAACTCTAGAAAAGACACAGTCAATGTAAAATATACAAAGTTTTGCACTAAAGGCCTAAAGTGGGAGGCAGAATTAAAGAAATCAGCCTTTGGCTCTCAAAGTAAGTAAAAATATAAACATCAACTTAGTTTCAGAAATGAGGAAATAAAATATTGTAAAGAAATTAACAATAGCATTGTACTTTAACCGGATACGAAAAATAAAAATGAAAAAAAGATAGCAATGTGTCTTCATATCATTCCCTTTAGCAGATCACAAAATTCTACTGATGTTTAAATGTTCATGTATTTCATAAACACTGTAACAACTATTTACTCCGATGGTGATTTCTCTCTCTATGAGTAAGATAAATACTAATGTTAGAATTTAAGTTCCATGAAGGCAGAATTCTGTCTGTTCTATTCCCTGATTTATCTCCAGCTGAACTCTACCTAACACACAGAAGGTTCTTAATAAATAACGCAAATGAACTATGCTTAAAACACAGAACACTCTCATTACTTGTCATACAAATGAATGAATGTCAGAAGAAATTTCGTGACAACTAAATGTAAGAAACTACAGAATATACTATACCATGTCAGAAGGGAAGAAAGTGGCAATGTTTCACTAGATTAAGATGAAGTTCCTTTCATTCTTCCTTAATTATTATGAACTAGTAATTAACAAATTACGATTTAGCCATACAAGTTCATGTATTACGTATTCTATCTACTATCAGTAGGCACAAAAAAAAATTAAAGAAAGCTAGGAAGTAAACTGAAGAAAAGATAAGTGGATTTAAAAAGCATCAAGTAAATCACTTCTCTGCAATTTCCCCAGCTTTGTGAATCTGTGAATAACTGAGATTTTTTCATTATCAACTTTCTATAACTATTAAAATTGTTTCACACATGAATACGGATGCTCCTTAACCTATGATAGGATTACACCCTGATAAATCCATTATATATTGAAAATATCTTAAGTCAAAAATGCACCTAATAACTCTCAACCTACCAAACATCATCGCTTAGCCTACCCTACCTTAAGCATGCTCGGAATACTTACATCAGTCTACACTTCAGCAAAACCATCTAACACAAAGTTTATTTTATAATGAAGTGTTGAATATATCATGTAATTTATTGAATACTATATTGAAAGTAAAAAACAGAACAGTTGTATGGGTACTCAAAAGTAAGGTTTCTACTAAATACATATTGCTTTCTGACCATCCTAAAGTCAAAGAATCTTAAGTTGAACTATCATAAATTGGGAAAAGTCTGTATATGAAACCATCAATATTGGCAGAAATTTAAAGGTTAAAAAGTAATAATGCAAAAACTGGTTTTGGATTTAATTTTTGTCAAAAGCAAAAAATAAATATTTTCCTGCTGTTTGCTTACATTTATATTTAATCTCCTGTCATCTTATAATTAGCTACTTCCATTTCCATTTCCCTCAAAATATTGTAACTCTTTGGAAACAACGGTCTTCAGCCCCATTTTCCACCTGTTGAATTAGATCTATCCATGCCTAAATAAAATACGTTCCTATTAAAATTCTCTAAAGGACTTATTTAAGAAATCTGTCAATCACTAATAGAACCTACAATAAAATCTTGAATTATTTGTCCAAAAGTAGAAGCCTAGATCATGTAATATCACATACCAAACAAAAATAGATCTTTTTAAGTTCTGAATTGTGCTCTCAGGTTTGCAAGTGAATATAGCTGTATTATAGCTTCACAGTTTTAATGGAAATGTGTCTCTATGAATGATCAAAGAGTGTTTCAATACCATAGTTCCCTAATTAATATCATGATCAATTACTTTAACGATGAAGAAAGAAAGTGACTCAGGTTTTTGAAAAATCCAGTAAGAAATCAGTGAAGAGTACCAAAATGGTCCAAGTAGAAAGACTAATGCCTTCTCTTTTATTAAAGTGTAAACTGGGAATGCAAAGTGATTGGCTCCTTCTGTCAATCAGAAAAGCAGGGCTGGTATGGTTTTTACACACAGCTCTAATTGCTTCTTCTTCCTCTTCAATTAGTTAATAACTGAGAATCACACAGGAAAAAGAAAAAAATAAAAGAAACAATTGAATAAAAGAATTATTTTTCAGGAAAATCTATGATACCATAGAGAAAGCTATGCTTAGGATCAGAATATATCAAAAATATAGTAATCAGACATGATTTTTAAACATTAAACATTCAGGTATTAGAAATTTACATATGAATTTCAATAAATTATAAATTACATACCTTGGTTACATCAGATTAAGTTCATCTCAGACTAAGCTCTTTGAAAGTTATTGGTAGGTGTCAATAAATCTAAATAGCTTATGAAATTACTTATCACAAAGAAATGAAAATTCTGCTCTGCCACTAGTATCTTCAGAAAAAGCAGTAAGAGGAAAAGAGTTGCTTATGTACAGTTTTAATTCTATTAAAAGGTATAGTTTTATATTAAAGACTACATTATTTATTCCGTACAGTGATTCCATATTGAACACTCTCCATCAAACCTTGCATCTCACATGCCACAGGCATCAACTAACAGATTTCCTCATTAATTTAAGAATGATACAACAGTTTTAATGCTGACTTTGATGGCTAACAACAAAAGATAATAAATTTGCCTTGAGTTTTATTGGATTAAATTTACACATTAAAGAGGCTACAAGAATATCACACCTCTCAAAGATACATCCCTTTGGCTGACTTTAATAAATCCCTCCCATATTTGAATTCTGTACCATCCCTAACTCTCATTCTAGAATACCACTCTCTCTATCACTATATGGATAATCTGAAAACCCACACTCAAACCATACTGTGACACAACTCCTGTTCTCCAGCTTTGCCACACATAACCTTCTAAACTCCTCCTCTTCCCATCAAGTCCTCCAAAGAATTTCTAAGATTACTAACACACACACACACACATACACACACACACTTAAAATCTCAGCTCTGCCATTTACTAGTCTGTAACCTTGAACAATTTATTTAGCCTCTCTGTACCTCAGTTTCCTCATCTATAAAATGGGAGTAGTAACTACCTCACAGGATTATTATGAGGATTAAATGATCTAATATTTGTAAAGCACTTAGAATAATGACTGACACATACTGTTTACTGTAATTACTATTAAATATTTTCAGTATTACTTTCAAAATGTATAGATTTCACCCAATTAGATTTGAGGGTATCATAAAAACAAACATCACTCTTTTTAGAGTGATTCAAATCTCTCCTAGAAACACACTCAAGCAGAAGACAGCCACACACACACACACACACACACACACACACACCTCCAGTGCACAGTATACCAGAATCTTTGGAGAACAAACTTTTGCCCTCTAAGAATGTTATTGTAGAGAAAAAGCTTATGGCAAAATGGGTAATTCAAGCAGAAGTGAGGCACAAACTAACAATTTGCCTGCTACTTTTACAATGAGCAGAGGCATGATATGCAAAAAAAAAAAAAAGGTTTTCAAGGAATTATGTTTTCTTGAACAGATCTGAATCTGAAACCACTCTGGAAAGCAACTTGCTCACTTCCTGGACCAATCCATTTACCGTGGAAAAAAAGCTTTGTTAAAGTTAGGAAAAACCACTTTCTTTGTACCACTCACTAAAAGTAGTAAGATGATCCCAAATTTTCACTATTTATAAATTCACATACTTCAAAATATCAGTTTTTCAATTAGTTAATAGGAGAATAAATCCCAAAACTCATCAGCAAATTTTCTTCAGATTCTCAGTGGCCAATAATCTCCTTTAAAGAAAATCTTTCTTATTTAAAGAAATACCACAAGGAAAAAAAAAAAAGATACTAGATTCTATACTGATAAGTTCAGTTCACCCTCTGAAAATGTAACCTATTTCCAGACAGCTAAATGTGCTTCTCCACCGTGAAACAAATTTCCCTTACCATTTATAGGCAACGTAAGTAACGTTCTGTTATTAAGTAAAATTAAGTAAAATTATTTTAATCCATTTTAATCCATATGCTGTGCAATACCAAAACCTAAATTTTACTTCCTTTGATATTCAAACAGGTATATTCATAACTTCAGATTAAGGCCAAATGTACAGCATAGTAAAAGTAACCCACAAAGTTAAAACAAAAAACTACAACTAAAAATTAATTTAATTTCAGCATAGAAATCTGAACACCATGACATTTTTATTGTTACCTTTTAAATGCTTCGGCTGGGTTTCTCTCGCACTCCCCAGGCTGTAAGAGGCTTTGGACTGCTGGATCCCTTAGCTTGTCCTCATATCCTTGGAGTAGTCCACTGCGGCAGATCTGGGCTACTAGACCTCTAATAAACCCTCCAACACACAAAGTATCAGAGTCCTGGGCTTTGCAGAAATGAAAGGCCAAAGCTTGGCGATGTAAACCTCTCTGCAAACTTGTAGGTGAACTTGGCCATAAGAGTTCAGTACATAGGGCCGTCTTGCCACTGCCAGGCCCTCCTACCAACAACACACCCCAGGCAGCTCCCTTTCCAGAGACACCACTAGCATTATTCCCAGAATTCACTACAAGTGATGGTGCATTGACAGCACTATTGCAGCAGTTACTTTTCTCCTGGAGGCAATGCTGAAGCTTGTGGAAAACCCACTCCCTACAGTAAAACTGCTTCCCTTGCAGTAAACTGGTTTGAGCCATTTTGCAGACTTTCTCTTCCCAAGGATTAGTCATAATAGGTTTTTTATCTTCATTTGCTAGAGTCTGGATACATCAACACAGGTCTTTCCATCCATTATGACATAACTTGAATATTAAGTTGACTCTGAAGACAGAGTAACTAGTTACAGTAAAATTCAACAGCCACAGAGTTCATCTGTCAACAGAACGTGCATGACTTTATTTGGTTCCTTATTCTTGATCAGCAGTCTATGCATTAGTTGTTGAACTGAGGGAAAAACGCCTGATTCCACAGCTCAGCAACACTTTTCCTATATTTTAATGAGTCACATAACTCCATGGTTATAAATGGAGTTTATGTGATTGTGGATGTTTCAAGAACAGAGATGAGACAATACATGGAAAACTAAAGAAAAAACCCAATCTTTCAATTTGTACAAAATGCTTCTCCAGATTCCAAGTGTTAATTCTGCATCTGACAATTAGATTCAGAAAAGAGGTCCACTGCATTAAATGGCATCAGAGAGATTACATTTATACGGTATGAGGTACAGTATGTAAGTAGCTCTGTATTTCTCGTTGAAGGATGATCACTCAGAGTACTAGATCTTGCCAGTTTCAGGCATCTGGGCAACTGCCAGGGAACTGTTTCAGATTATAGTCTCTTATGTGGCAGAAATGACAACCACTGTTAACACCTTCTTAATTCAAAGCATTCATAAAATGCATTTTTCAAGACAGCAGATTCTTAATGAACCTGTTCATAGGTTTCTTGGTTTTAAGACGTCCAGGTAATCAACAATTCCACAAGTAACTAAAATAAAACAAACAAAAACACCTCAGTGCAAAATATCATATGTTAAAAACTTATTAAGGACAATAAAGGTTGCAGTGTACCAGTTAACGTAATCTCAAAAATCTACGTACTTCACCTTTGGCACTTTCAAAAAGTTGGACAAAAACCACTGAAATAATCACATTCTCCCCTCTGCATTTTTCTTCCTCGTTGTTATGCTTCCCAAACAGCCACATTTTAATCAAGTTACCCAAGATTTTTGCAACTTCACCATAGCAAGGGAGGGGGGAGATACTTTATGCACATACAGTAACACCCTTAACTCCAGGCAAAACGCTCATTCACAGTAGACTGGTAGAACAGCGCCAGCTAAGGAAGCTCTATTAACTTACACAGTCCAGTCAGTCAAGGACTGTCTACTCCTCCAGCCACACTTCTTTGTTGATAGTTTGCAAAAATCTAGGGGAAGATTACTAGGGTTGCAGCTAGATGGGAAACGGTTTTAAAATAAAAACCGATGGGGGATGATTGTTCTTATACGAATGATAAAGCAAACACAAGTAAAATGTGAATCCTTCCTTCCTCTGGGCCAAGGATGGAGGTCAGGGATAAAATCTACCGCTCTGGCCGGAGAAAAGGCTGCTAGGGAGAAATTCCTTCCAAGACAGGAAAGGGATAAAGAGTAGAGTGCTTCGGTGCTGGTGGGTGTCTGCCCACAGGTCCGGCCTCCAGTTTCAGCTGACAGACAAAAGGAACTCCGCGATTCCCAGCGCCGGGCACCACCTTGGGTTTGAACTGCCCAGAGGAGCCACAGGGGAGCCACCTCGGAGAGGCCACAAGCGAAGGTGCAGCCTCCACACCGAGGTCTGCCCTTCCAGAGGCTGGGAGCGCCTCTGCACCCCGCACCGCACCGAGATTGGGGTGTGTCTTTTGAAGGGGGAGGGGGTGACTGAGGTCCTTGCCAATCCCAGACGAGGGGTCGCCTCCCGGTCGGCTTCCGCCTCTGCGCTCCCGCCCCATGCCCCGCTCCCGCTCCCACCCGGCCGACGGCGGTGCGAGGGAAGACGGCAAATCTGGGGCTCGAGGCCGGAGAGGGTGGGTGGTTGGGTCAGGTCCAAGCCCCGGCCTCGGCCTCTCAGCTTCCAACCCGAGGGAGGGGCCTCGCTTCCACCGCCGCCGCCGCCCCCCGGTTACCTCGGCCCCAGCCGCCGCCGTGGCCGCCGCTGCCGGTGCCGCTGCTGCGGACTCAGTCTCAGACACTTGCTTCGCTGAGAAGTCGCCGCCAGCAGCGCTCCCGGGACTCCACTCCAACTGCAGCCGCCTCCTCCGCTGGGCCCGGGGCACGCTCCCAGCTCCGGATCCTCCTCTTGGCCCCCGGCGGCTGCCAGTTCCAGCTTTCCCAGCAGAATCGGTCGTGCTCGCCCCAGCCCCCACCGGCCAACCGCCGCCGCCGCCGCCGCCGCCGCCGTCAGGGCAGTGACTGTTTCAGGCAGCCCTCGGCCGGCCGGCTCCGCCCCACCCCGCTCCGCGGCCCCGCCCTCCCAGCCCAGACCCCGCCCCCGCCCCCGCCCCGCCGTTAGGCCTTTCTTTGCCCGCCGGCTCCGCCCCCGCGTCCTTCCCCTCCCCCACCGCGCCCTCCCACAGCAGCCCGTGCCTGGGCGTGTGCGGCCTCCTGGGACCCGCTGCCGGAGCGGCGGGGAGACCTGTCTCGGGGCGGCGTGGGGGCCCCGCCTTTCTCAGGGGAGGTGGAGAACGGGGCGGGAGCTGCGTTCTCACGTCCCCGAGCTCACGCGAGTCGTTGCCCCCACCCTCCCCGTCACCACTGGGCCCTGATCCTTCCTTTGTCTTCCAGGCCGGAGGGACTCGCCGGCTGTTGGGGCCGTACCTGCTCCTGGGAGGGGCAGTTGGGTAGGGGGAGATTGCCTCTTGCCTCTCTCTGCTCAACCCTTTTGCCTTTCCCTTAACCCCCTTGCTTCCAAAGCCACTTCAGGCCCCGTTCTACCCGTCAGTCGTCCGGTCTCCTTTCAGTCCATTAAATTCCAGGGATGCTTTTACTTTGGCTGGGACGAAGAGAAGGAAGGAAAGGACTGGGAAGAATGTTGCAAAAATAGAAATAGTGGGGGTATAGGGCGACATTCTTACCAGCCTCATGAAAAGGATGTGGCCTCCATCAGATGGAGGTTGACAGCAGGCTTGACTGGGTCTCAGGCCCCTGCTCCTCAGGGCCACCTGATCACCCGCAGCGTCCAGTAAGGGGGGAAAGGTCCTTGGTCATGTGGCGTCAGGAAATGCCTTAGAGGGCCTGCTCACAGGGGCCTGTTGGACTAAGCATGTCAGTTGTTTGCACTCACTGGACCTGAGTTGCTTAGATTCCAAATTTCTCCCAGAAAAATAAGTATACCGTCAACTGATGGAATAGGGAATGTAGCATCTTTTTATTTTAATTGTTTATGCTAAAATCCAGAGTGCTCTATTTCCCATTCCTCATTAACTTGCATGTGTTTATTTGCCAAAATATTAAGCCAGTCTCCCATCTAGTTTTAGAAATTTCATAGTATAGCTATCACAATAAGAAAAATGGGTAAACAAATAGATCGTGTTTGGGCTTACTCTTTCATATTGTTTATTCGTGCCAGTTGAGGTTTACTGATTTTAATGTTTAATTTTAATTCATGTACCCTGAATATTGGGCTTCTTTCCTAAAACACAAGGAAAAGAGGCAGAGTATAAATTCTCCAGAATTAGGGGGATGAAAATTGATTTTTAAAAAGCTACAATTTTGATTTATTTTTGCCTAAGCTGTTTTAATTACCACTTAGCTTGTTTGCCACGCAGCTTTATAGTCATTGAATAGGTTGACTCCTTCAGTTTCATGGTTGTAAAATTTTATGTTTAGAGGAAAATTTAAATGAGAAATATGTATATCACATTATCATTTCTATTAAGCCGTTTGCTAACACGATAATTAAAATAATTTCTGCCCAGTAGAGAAGTTACGGAAACTTTTTGTTTAGTGGGCCTCATTTATGATAACTAAGCACTATCATGGAATGCTGTTTTAAATAACTTCAGCTGTAACTAAGCTGTAATTAATCTTCAGACCTATTTAGAATTTTATGTTTTTTGCTTTAAAATTTATTTCACATTTTATTTTTATTGCTTTTTGCTTTCTTTAATAGAAAACCCTTAACAGTGACGTATATATATATATATATACACACATATATAATTTTATGAAACTTCTTTTTATCAATTACCTAAATGTTAAACGTGGCATAAGCAGAATACTTACTCTTGGTGCATATTCACATACTTTAATCAGTTTCTTAGTTGTTTTTTCTCCAATACCAGATACTCACATTTTCCCAAAGAATGCAACTTTTTTCAATGTGGCCTTTCTTATTTTTAATTTGTTCATAAAATTTCCTGAAATCATCACAGTTTCACATAAATTTAAAATTACTGACAGGTTTAACGAATGCTTCTCTGAAGACTATAATGTTTTAAATGGAAAATTAAGTGGTGAGAGACGTATTAAGCTCAAAACACTCTGCTAAATAAAACATTCTCCATTCTAATTTCTGTATACTGAAATGTACAAATTTTTCAGTTCAAATCTTTTCCTAGCTGTTGTCTTTTTTTAAACCTCACTCAGTTATATTGTGCAACAAGTATTTTTACAAAACAAAGCTCATTATATAAGTCTTGAAAATGTACGTTTATTTTGATGGTTTCGTCTCAAAAAAATACTACAAAATTATGTCATCTCAATTTTAATCCATTTAGATACAAAATATAGTTTCATCCAATTAAAAGCAACAGCTGCATCAAAAGATTCCACAAGTTGAGATATTCCAAAGCACAATTATAAATTTCAAAAATTAAGTCTTTTATAATGTCTATGTTCTCATCATAGAGTACGTTCAGTTCCTTGTTTGGTAGAGGTAAATTTCAACTTCTTTATATTTGCAAGTTCTATAATAATTATAGCAATACCTAAAAGCTACAAAAGTTGAAATCTATGATTTTAGAGTTCCAATGATTTTACATGAAAGGCTGTGAAAATTTAGAGGACTCATTTTTGTCCTCTAAATTAACTTGTGTAAGTCACTCAGGTTTATTTACAAAGTGATGTTTTATGCTTGGCAGTCTTTCAGGTTATGCTACAAATTTAAAGAACTCTGCATTGTACAAAAAGAGTTCAGCCTACTTGCTATATACTCTACTACAGGATAAGTCAGTCTCTATTTCACATATTTCAGATATACCTCACATGTAATTTTCTCCGTTTACTGCTGATTCTCAGAAGTGGCTTCTTGCACGTGGAAGGCAGCTGCAGCAAGCCAGGGAACACTGAACTGCTACACCACGTGTCTAGCAGGATCGGCAGCCTTGAGAGTTTCTCTGATTACTACCAAGCCCAGGATTTTGTATATATTATATGTACATGTACGTATGTGTACATGTACATGTACATGTATATGTATATGTGTGTGTATGTATATGTTTATGTATCAACCACCCATATCAAGCTATATTTTATTTTTTCAACTAGCAGTCTGCACACTGTCCTTCAAAGGATAGTTACTCTGAATCTGGAAAAGAGTTATTACTGGCAGCCTTTCAGATTTCCCCCACAAATTTAAAGAACTCTGTTTATTTCATCTCATATACTACTTAAGGAGACCATGGCAAAAGCTGGAAATAATGAAGGTCTACCAAACCATCCCAGATTATTGTAATGCTACTATTAATAACATTGTTATGTTTACATAAATACACATTTTGTTAGTTATGTTCATTGGACTTGATGTAGACCTAGACTATAGAAAAACTTTGATTGACATGGGAGGCATAATGATAGGAACATCCAGCTGTGGCTACCCTCTTAAATACCCTTTTAAAAGAATGCTTATTTAAGCCTTACATTTTAAAAGTAATTGTTGCCAGCTGTATTCATTCCTGTCCTTGAAAACAAGCCTAAAAATAGCTGTTGCTTATAAAATGTGTAAGATATAGGCCTTTCCTTCAAAGAATTAAAGAAATCCCCAAATAAGATTTATTTTGCGCAATTACCAGTGAAGGGAAATAAAGATTCATTGACTATGGTTATTAGGTGGCTAGTTACAATGCTTCACCTTTACCCTTCACTTTTTCCCATGCTCCTAGATAGAGCAAAAACTCTTCATAGACCCCAAAATTACACCAACAGTACACATGACAGCATGGATCTGAAATTCATATTCTCTTTCACCCCAAATATGCAGCAAGAAATTTAAAGAAGCAAATTAGGATTCTCTAACATGCCCCTCTATTGGATTCCCAGAACTGCTTTTTCCTACCTTTTCTTCTATGAGTCTACATGTAGTTTAAATGACCTCCCTACACCAACCACAAAGTCACCTTTTCATCAAATCTCACCCTTTCATCAAATCTCAGATGCCAATAAATACCCTCCATGAAGTGTTCTTTGAACTATATTTTAAATATCCAAGAACTGCTGAAACTGGCTTAGTAATAACTTATATCCCTGAGTCCTGTGTCAGTCATATGGTCAAATGCAATAATAGCAATAATTACATGTAATTATATTAATTTGAAAATAATTCAATGTCATATGTGAAGGTAAACTTTCTCAATTATGTCCCCTATGCATCCTTTGACTAGATTTTGGTGAATCATTAGATAAATTAATCACTTGCTTTGCTGTAAATAATTTATTCATTTGACAGATTCCCAAGTAAATGAGGGATACTATTTCACTTATTGTCCTCAGACTCTCTGTTTTGTAGAACCACATAGTATTTTTTCTTTGTCCAAGTCTCTGTTACTTGCTAAACTAGTATGCCTTGGCATTGGTAACGTCGGGAAGGTAGATTGTATTAGTTTGGAAGTTAATATTACGTACTAGAAAGCATAAAAATAAATTAAACAAAGAGTCTGTGGGAGTAACACACCTTATAACATCCTAAGGCCACAGAGGCTCTTGTAAATACCACACTTCCTGTCCTACATACATTTCCAGGGAACTGTACTGATGATGTGGGCAGGGACAGCTGTGTACCATAGCTGAGCCAAGAAGCCTATGGCTTGGTGGTTACTTCTCAGAAAGTTTTTTGTTTTTTCTAAGTTAGGTGGTAAAAGGCCACCAAGAGGTGATTCAAAATATCCTGACTAGTCAGTCTATCTTACCTAGGCACCTGTGTTTCTTATTAGTGCTCTCCAGTCAGCTTAATATATGATCATTCCTTTGGAATGTCAATATATATTTCTATTTTCATTTAATACTGATTAAATCCCTTCTGTTTTTGAAAAGTATTCTGTCAGAAAGATGTAACTGGAATCACAAGTCTAGACTAAATTGGTTGAGGAACACTGTATGCCAAGTGGTTTTTGTTTTGTTTTGAGACAGGGTCTTGCTCTGTCACCCAGGCTGAAGTCTAGTGGCACAATCTCGGTTTACTGCTACCTCCCACCTCAGCCTCCAGAGTAGCTGGGACCACAGGCATGTGCCACCAAGCCTGGCTAATCTTCATATTTTTAGTAGAGACTGGGTTTTGCCGTGTTTCCCAGGCTGGTCTTGAACTCCTGGACTCAAGGGATTCACTGCCTCAGTCTCCCAAAATGCTGAGATTACAGGCATGAGCCAGTGCACCAAGCCCCAAGTGTTTTAACTATGAAGCACAGGGCCCTGTCAGAGATTATTGCTGTTCTACAAACATACTGAAAATACCAACCTACAGTTATTTTCTGTGTACATGTGTAGATTTCCACACTCTTGAAAAAGGAAGCCATGATTTTATGCCTTTTTTCCAACTCGCTGTGTGTGGTAGCTAGACTCCAAAGATACCCCCAGTGAGCCATGCCTCCTGGAATTCATGTCCTTAAGCCATCACTTCATATTGTATCTGGTCTTGCATTAACCATTGGAATGTGGCAGAAGTAACAGTGTGCCAGTTCCAGGTCTAATTTTGAAGAGGACTAGTAGCTTCTGCATCCTACTTTGGAATGCTCACTTGTAGGAATCACCATTAAAGAAATTTGGCTACCCTGCTGAAGAGGCCATGCAGAGGGACCACACAAGGAAGCCACGGGGAGAGGCCCTGAGATCACGTGGAGAGATGGAGAGGCCCAGCCCAGCATCCCAGTGGGCAGGGTGATGGGGGGACTCTTCTGATGACTCTAGCCCCAGGCAACATCTAGCCAACTTCAGCAAATGATATAGCTCTGGAGAAATGAACCAATATGCCCTTGTTTATACCATCCTGGTTTTATTTGATACATATATTATCCATTTGCAAAATAATTAGAGAAACAAGATAAAGGTTAAATGAATTTTTAAAGTCTTATAGACTGAATGAGAATGCATGCTTATTTCCAAGTGTCTTTTCTCTCTATTACATACTCCTTATCTCATTAGAAACCTTTCATCAACAAGGAAGCCTCTGATTCTAGCCTATTAGACAGCCATTTGTTATTTCCAGACATACAAAAAGCATCTGGCTCCGGCATAATGCTTCATAATACATGAGAGTCAGAAGCTCCCCTCTCAATTCACCTGCAAAATTGTATATAAAAATGGAATGGTGGCCGGGCGCGGTGGCTCACATCTGTAATCCCAGCACTTTGGGAGGCCGAGGCAGGCGGATCACGAGGTCAGGAGATCGAGACCTTCCTGGCTAACACGGTGAAACCCCGTCTCTACTAAAAATACAAAAAAAAATTAGCCGGGCATGGTGGCGGGCGCCTGTAGTCCCAGCTACAGGCGCTGGGCGGCTGATGCAGGAGAATGGCGTGAACCTGGGAGGTGGAGCTTGCAATGAGCGGAGACTGCGCCACTGCACTCCAGCCTGGGCAACAGAGTGAGACTCCGTCTCAAAAAAAAAAAAAAAAAAAAAGGAATGGTATTCTGGGAAGGGGAAGGAAGGATAACGCAATCTAAATCAGAAGCACATTATCTCAGTAATGCTATGTAAGTTCTGAATGCCTAGAGTTTGTAACTGATTCAAAATTTAAAAAGGAGGAAAAACATTGTTTCTGCAGCATTTACCTTAAGGAAAAGCTTTTGTTTAATTTCTTTTTTTTTGCTCATTATTGTCTATATATTTAAATTCTGTATTTGGATATTATTAAGAAAATTTTACCCGGCTAAAATGTAAATAATTCAGGTGAACAAAAGCATTAATATTTTACTCAAGAGTCCATGTTTAGTGCTACAGTATTTAAACATGGAGATAAACTGGTTTAATAGAACTCAGGTATCATAATTTTATGTGAGAGTCCCACCAAATTTATTGTTACAATCTCAAAAAGCTAATAAGAAAAGTAAATTATTTGCAGCCAAATCAGGTGGATTAAGACCCCAAGGAGGTGGGAAGCAAAGAAATCAACCTCACACTTAGAGACATACACTTTAAAAGAGAGAGGGAATCTTTTTTTCTAAGAGACCTCATGGAAGAAAGAAAAGGGTATATGGTCTGGAGATGTTTGAGAGAGAGAATACATCTGAGAAATAGCTTGTCTGTAAGGTGGAACCATCATTTGAGCATTAAAGGTTTTATGGTTTAAGACAGTGTAGTCTTGGTCAGGGACACCACATACAGCTAGCTGCACAGGCTGTGTGCTGCACAACTTCAGGTGACACCATTCAAACGGTCTATGATGTGGTTCACATGGACTAGAGTACATCCAGGTTGTGAATGCAGTTAAAGAGCATGTTTGAGTATTTGTAACAAAAGCCAAATTTAATGAGTTGACACATAAAAGTTTATTTTTCTTGTCTAATAAAAAGCCCATAATTTATATGGTAGCTCTAAGATGCCATCAGGAACTGCCCTTCTTTCTCTTCTGCCATCTTGAGTAACTTTCATCTTCATTTTCACTTCAGTCTTTGGTAAGATAACCAACTTCTTCCATGTTGCCTGGGGCTTTCTCTATTTTAAAATGAAAAGTCACATGTCTAGGAAAACTCCGCAGTCCCTGGTTCTACCAGGAGGGTTGGTCACCCCACAAGGTCTCAAAATGGCATTCTACCTCCAGCTCCTCTTACCCATTAGAAACAGAAGATGAGGGAAGAACTAGTGAATAAGTGGTAACTGGCACCTATATCAGGAAAATAAAACTTTTTCAATAATCGTCAGCACATGTGTACTTACATCTAATTTACCAGAACTACACAAGGTAGGTAGGGAAGTAGATTATATTAGCTAGACACATTGCTGCTCTAAAAAAAATCAGAGTTCTATTAATATTGGACAGAATTAGATAAATTATATTAGGAAGAAATTAGAAGTGTCTGCATACCTTTGAGGCTTTCTATAGTATTCTTGGTATCTCTGGAACACAGTGCAAACAATAAAGGCAAACTGGGGCTGGGGATTGTCAAAAAAAGAATACCAGAAGGCCAAGGAAACATTATTTAGGGATATGCGTATCATTATTGAAATGATTCATTATGCAATACATACTGGGGAGAAATCAGATAAAACTAGGAATAGTGTTACCTATTGAGAAAATGATAGAAGGGTTAAGAATTTAGAATAAAATATCAAATTTCTTTTAGATCCTGGGGAAAATACCTATATGAGATTTCTTTCATTTCGTTGGAAACAGATTGTTTGCCTTCAACTTAATATTTATCAAGTAGTTCTCTTTTGTTCATCTTAACATCCTAAACTTTAAGGAGGAAACTTTATTTAAAACTTATAATAAAATGATATTTCTGTTACACTGATAACAAATCAACAAAGAAATTAACAATGAAAGGGAAAATCAAATAGAAAAAGAGGTAGTGATTTGATAACTGAAGGATTTTTAAAAATTTATTTCAATGAATATGTGTGTGGAAAGTTTAGCTAAGCATCTTAATGTCCCATGACAGTTTGAACAGATTATGAATCAAAAATGAAAGCCCTTCATATGCAAGTCATAAGTGACAACTGAATTGAAAACATCACCTTGTACTTAAATTAGACCACATTTGAATTAGTGTTATATGCATTTATTCTGACTGGGAATAAATAGCGCAGTAAGAATCCCTATGAAAGACATAATGTTTATATGTGAATGTTCCAATTTCTCCTAGTTATAGTTAATGGGATTAAAATACAATTTAATCCAATCCAGTGATATTTAAATAAATATACTTTAGAGAATTAGTAAAATATAATAGGTCTGGAATTATTCAAATTTTTCTTTGTGTCTACAAGTAAATGAGAATGAAGTGACAGATTTAATAGACTAAGATTGTAAACATGCTGATAGGAATTTTCAAATGTCATGGTGAAATATAAAACAACCTTTTGGAAAGAAGTAACATAAATTTGATTTTAAGGTGTGGACCTCATTTTGATTAAATACTATTAAATATTCATTATTATTATTTGAGATGGAGTCTCGCTCTGTTGCCCAGGCTGGAGTGCAGTAGTGTGATCTTGGCTCACTGCAACTTCCACCTCCTGAGTTCAAGAAATTCTCCCACCTCAGCCTCCTGAGTAGCTGGGATTACAGGTGTGCACCATCATGCCTAGCTAATTTTTTCTGTATTTTTAGTAGAGATGGGGTTTCACTATGTTGGCCAGGCAGCTCTCAAACTCCTAACCTCAGGTGATCTGCCCACCTCAGCCTCCCAAAGTGCTAGGATTACAAGCATGAGCCACCACACCCAGCCTAAATATTACTTATTTCTTTCAACACTATTATACTAAGGATCTGATACAGGGTGAAAAAGAAAAAGATATAGAGTAGATGATATAGATATATAGTAGTTATTTTTGAGTCAAGACATGGTGAACCTAAAATGATTAATTTCTCAGAGAAAGAATCCTCCTTTATAACATTTAAAAGTGCAAATTGGAGATTCTATATATTTATATAAAAATGGTTGATATGTTTTGGATATTTGTCCCACCCAAATCTCATGTAATACCCAGTATTGGAGGTGGGGCCTAGTGGGAGGTGTCTGGGTCATGGGGGTGAATTCCTCATGACTTGTTTGTGCCCCATGGCTTGCTTGTGCTATTTTTGCTACAGTGAGTGAGTTCTCACGAGATCTGGTTGTTTAAAAGTATATGGCACCTCCCCCAACCCTCAGTCTTCCTCTTGCTCTCACCATGTGCACTTTCTACCCATGGCTTCTTCTCAGCATGGTGCTTTCAGAGTTCCCTGAGAGTTTAGGAAGGATGCATAAATCCTCTTGAGAACTAGATTTTGAAACTCAGTGTTACTTCTGCCAGAGAAATTCACAAGAACAGCCTAGATTTAAGAGGTGGGGGAATAGATTTCACCTCATTATGGGGTAAGGTACAAAACATTATGATCATACTTGTAAAGTAACACAAATGGAAACCCTTAATAATTTGATAAACAATATAAAAGCTTCACCAGAAAAAGCAAAAAGCACACATACACAAATTCTATGTTAATTTTAAAGGAATGATGCCCTTCTATGTCATAGGACCCCAGATCTTAAAACTTTGATTTAACTAGCTGAAATACCTCAGAAACAGAAAATCAAGTATGGCATGTTCTCACTTATAAGTGGGAGCTAAACAATGGTTATGCACGAACATACAGAGGGAAATAATAGACACTAGAGATTCCAAAAGGGAAAAGCATCGGAGACGGATGAGGTCTGAAAAATTACCTACTAAGTATAATGTTCACTATTCCAGTGGTGGGTACACTAAAGCCCATTGCCACCACTACACAATATATGCATGTAACAAAAACTGCATGTGTAACCCCTTGAATCTATAAAAATTAAAAAAAAAATCCTGCTGGTCGGTGCTCAGAAGGAAGTGAGGAATATATTATTATTGGAAACTGGAGGAAGGGAGATCCTTGCTATATAGTAGCAGAAAGCTTAGAAAAAATTGCTAAATGTAGAAAGCAGACCTTATAAATGATGAACTTGGATATTGAGTTGAGGAGATTTCTACGCAAAGTGTTGAAGGTGAAGCCTGGTTTCTTCTTTCTGCTTATAGTAAAACGTGAGAAGGCAGATAAACTGAGGAAAGTACTGTTCAATTAAAAGGAACCATACTTGATGATTTGGGAAATTCTCAGCTTATATGGATGGCAAAAGATGCAAAAATTAAGAGATTGCTTCTGAAAGTATGCCACAGAGAGAGACTCAGGATGTGACTGTACAACTTTTTGCCGCAACCTCAGAAAAATCAAAAGAGCAGAGTGTTAAATACAAGAGATTAAAGGTATTTATCACAGCTCTTCTCAGTCAAACCAGAGAGCATCTAGGAAGCTTATTGGCATCGTCCTTCAGCCATGTCAGCAGAAGCCAAAAATAGAGAAGGAATTATCTCAGAAAAATCTGTGGGTGACTTTTTGTCTAATGGAATGAACTGTGAAGTCTACAAAAAGCCTACAAGGTAATTGGGAATATTTTATGAGAAGAACTCGCAGCTGAGACTGAAAGGGACAGAGACAATATGAAGAAGAAGGAGACTCTCTTAACCCTGAATCTATCCAGTCAGGAAGCAGGGACTATTAAAACTACTCATCAACAAACACATGCTACCTTTTATGAAAAAGAAAGGATGACTCAAAGCCAAGATCCAGAGGACACAGTGGAAAGCTATGGAAGATGTTCCCAGGCCTTGAAACGTAATGGAGTTTTCCCAGCTGGATTTAAAACTGCTTTCATTTTCCTCATTTTGGGACCAGAATGTTTTTAACTGTGTTTTCTATTGCCATGTAACACATGATCAAAAATGCAGTGGCTGAGCAGAGGTACCTGAGACAGGCTCCAGTGTTCTCTTGTATCCGGTGTGGTATGAATGAAAATCAAGTGCTTGTTATATGCTTTGGAAGGTCTCACACATACGTGAGATCTAGTCATCTAGATTATGGTTTAAGTAGGATTAAGGAAGGAAAGCAGCAACTTACATGGACCAACAACCAGAGAACTAATGAGAATATGGACATTTTTAGCAGAAACCAGTGTGACTATATGATGACAACCATTAATCAGACCATCCTCTTTCCATTTCCTGCTGTTTCTTACTCTACTATATTTGGGCACAGAGGAATACCTTGGAACATAGATCTAATTTCACGGATCAGTGGGAAGATAGACTCTGAATTGAGAAAACCCGGCATTGACTGAGGAAACCCAAAATTTTTTCTGAGGTTATCCTAAATTGACTGAGATTCTGAGATTAAGTTTCTAATATTCAGCAAAACGGGAGCCAAAATAAAAAAAAGTTTGAATTACGGAAAAAGTAAAATCACATTTCATGCACATTGAGTTGAAGACTAAATTTTTTTTACATGTTGAACTTCCAATGTGGGTCCTATAACACTTTATTTGTTGGCAGTTCTGTCTTCTTCACGTAGATTGTAAACATTTGAAAGGCGGTAAATTGGTCTTACTCGTTTTGGTATTACCAATGACTGCATGCTACTTGCTCACAAAGGTGCCCAAGTACATGTTGAATAATAAATACTTACCATCTTTGATTATTGTATCTTTGATACAACATCCTTGTGATTCTTTTATGAATAGAAAAGGTATTTCTGAGTGGTCACTATAATGGTGGTGACCACTCAGAAATATTTTTATATTTATAAAAATATAAACTTTTTCTCATTTGAAATTCATTTATTTCTTCTTTTTTGATTGTACTGGTAATACGAAGAAAAGGAAAGTAACAGAATAAGTAGGACAAAGTAATTATATGTTTTACTGACACGGAAATTGGATTCTAATCTTCAGTATCCATATATACACATTTAAAGTAAACAGTGAGTCACGCTCTTTTTATAAGTGTACTATTAGCCTTTGAGAGGTAATTAATAGAGATGTAAGCTAACATTAACTAAATGAAAAAGAAAAAAGATAATGATAAACATATTTAGATCATTTCATGCAATAAGAATGAGTCAACAGAAAGGTCCAAGGGATCTTGTTCTAATTCCATTATGTATACCTTAATATTTCTATAGGGTATGTTTAAAAATGCAAATGCCAAACAGTACAAGATAAGAAAGAGCAATTAGATATAGGTGCTTGATTATGAAATTGCCCTAAAACAATTCCTTTATTATTTATGTAGATTTGGGGGCAAGAGATATTAGTTATAATTGAGAGGCTGGGCGCGGTGGCTCACGCTTGTAATCCCAGCACTTTGGGAGGCCGAGGTGGGCAGATCACGAAGTCAGGAGATCGAGACCACGGTGAAACCCCGTCTCTACTAAAAATACAAAAAATTAGCCGGGCGTGGTGGCGGGCACCTGTAGTCCCAGCTACTCGGAGAGGCTGAGGCAGGAGAATGGCGTGAACCTGGGAGGCGGAGCTTGCAGTGAGCTGAGATTGCACCACTGCACTCCAGCCTGGGCGACAGAGCGAGACTCCATCTCAAAATAATAATAATAATAATAATAATAATAATAATAATTGAGAGGTATTTAATAATATCTGTGCTTGCATGTGTGTGCATGCTTGTACCCATATATATCCACATAAATATTAAATCTCTTAAACTTTAAATGGAGAAATACGAATTTATAAAACCTGAAATCAACCAGCATCCAACAACATACCTGTAATTGTCTACCTCAATATTATTAAACTTTGTGAGAGAATACAATATTAATTAAAAACACACTCCCGGACTTGAAGTATATATACTGGAATTGGAAAAAGAAAACAATACTGATAAAATAACTGAAGAATATTTATAGAATATGCCACAAAGTGAAGTCAACCTCTACGTTTTAGACCCTGTTCTGTGATTTGCAAGTTGACATCAAGCCAAATATGTTACCACCTGTTGCATTCAATTTAACTTTAGAAGTTCAACATGATCATAGACGATATTATACTAACAAGAAACAGCTGACTATATATTTTTTAAATATTTAAAATACAATAATCAGGAACTATTTTACTTTAATACTGAGTGGTATATTTTCTATTATAAGACCTCGGGCTTAGATGGCTTCTTTTGACTAGACAAAGGGTGGGCAGCTGACTCAAGTCAGAGGATTTATTGATTGATCAGACAGCCTATAGGGTGAAGAGGCCTGAAAAGTTCTGCAAAAACTGGGATGAATTGGACCAATAATATTGTACACTATGGAGCATATATTAGTATCCACAGAGAAAAGTAGGCAGGTAACAGCAGGAGCTAGAAATGAAAGGATGCAGATACCATAAATTCCAGGATCATAATGGGTCATGCTAAAGCAGAAGTTATGAGAACACAGAAATTAACAATAAGCAGGATAGCTAAGGTAATAAAAAATAAGAAAATTATAAAATCAGTTTGTAAGAGAAGCAAAAAAATAAAGACTCCAAAAAGGAGGCACAGGAATGAAACTAGTGGAACCATGTTCATTGAAGAATCATGAATTTTTGTTTCTGATGTCCGTAGTGCTGCCTTGAATCTAGTTCCAATCCCCACGTGTCCTGATTCTACTCTGGATCTTACTCAGCTATTTCTGTATGTCTCATGTCTCTCACTGAGCCTTATGTTAAATCTCTGTTACTTGAGCTTGTTTAAATGACTTTGTTCCTTGCAGCCAAAAGAGCCTGATCAAACATTATGTTTTAGGTGCTTGGGATACAAAGAATCTCTGTACCTACAGAGTTTAGTCACCTGAAATAGGGAAAACATTATAAATAGATGATTCAGAATATATATCATAAAGACTGAATCATTATTTCCGCAATGGATATCATATGTTTTTCTGATTTTCATAATCCCACAAACATATAAATTCAGGCCTAAACTCTTTTTTGACTTTTGCTTCTTGTTTGCAAAAGGTTGTTGGACAACACTATTTGAATGACCAGTGAAATTCATCCATGGCTTATCAAATTGTTTTCAACAAAAAAACTTTCTGTCCTTCTTATTTTAGTTAATGTCACTAGGATACATCCAGTAATATTTGTTTGACACCGTCGTGTATTTTTAAATTTCATTTCTGTCACTTCTAACAATCTAACAAGACCCAAAAATTAGTCTCACTCTTTTCTCTTTCCTATACTAGCTAGAGTCCCTTAAATGGTTTCTTTGTAAACCAGCTTCAAAATTAGTGTTAGTAAGAACAGCTCTGATAGGTCATTCATCCACCTTCTCAGAAACTCTCAGGAGATTCTCATTGCTACTAAGTCAAATCCTGATTCTCTGACCTCTTTCAAGATCAAGTTTGGTTTCCAGTACTAATACTCGTCATTACTCTAAATATAATTTCCACTTTGGTCAAACTGGGTAACCACTAGATGTTTCTATGTGGTTCGCCTTCCCTGCTTGTGCCCATTCTCTTCCTTCTATTAGCATGTCCTTCCCACGTTTTTTTTTTCTGTTTTTTTTTTTTTTTTTGAACCTATCAAAATTCTGTTTCTTCTTTCTATCTTTCAGGTATAATTTAAATTCCATTGTTTAAAAAGTGTATTTCCTTAAACTTGCCACCAAATAAATTCTTTCTTACCTGAATTCTCATAGCAATTGGTTTGGACATCTCTAATGATAAATACTGATTATTTGTGTAACTTATTTCCACTCTCCTACTCAATAAACTTTTTAAAAGCAGGGACCATACATATTCATTATTGTATTATCCACCCCTATCCATTACTCTGCTTCGGCATTGCTATTACTCAGGGACTCTTGTTGAATAAATACATGTACTATGACTAACGCAGGGAACCACAGAACTACTTTTATAAAAAGCAACCTCATTTAATATAGCCACAACATGATATTTTCATTTTAATTCAAATGAACATATCTTTCCATCCCACACAAATCTGTTCCTCCTCCTGGTTCCCTCTTACTGTTTGGCTACATTATCTACTTGGTTGCCCAAGTCAAAAACCTAGGATTCACTATACACATTTTTTTCTCTTCGTAATAAACTATATTTTTTTCCTACTAAATATATTTTATATCTGTCCTTACTTCACTTTCTCATCATTACTGTTTAGTTAGGATATTCATTATCTCTCTTTTCTGGTACTCCTGCTTCAGTTTCAACCATCTTCTACACTATTGCAGAGCAATCTATCTTCCATGCTACTGCCAAACTGATCTTTTGAATACAAAGAAGTATGAACATCATTCTTCTTTGTTAAATTTTTTTCTCATTGACTGCCTTAATCTATGTTAGAGCTAATGTCTTGTATATGGCCTTTTGTGATGTGTCACCTAACTAGCAGTCCAAGTTATTATCTCTCGATCTTTTTCCCATATACACTATGTGCATAATAAATTACTTGTGTACATTATACTTTCATACTTTTAAAGCATTCTATGTAGGGACAAGGGTTATTTTCTTTAAACACTTATACCCTCAGAATTCAGTGGAGTGCATTTCACCGTCATTTAAAAGGCACATGGTAAATTCTTTTGAAACAATTAACAAATTAATAAATATAAATTATAGGAAAGGGAATTCTTACATTTCTTAAATCTTAAATCATTCTATACTTCATTGTCAGTAATTACAAGTCTTTTAAGGGGTAAAAGAGACAATAAGCATTATCTTTGTTCATTGCAAAGGAATGGCCATAAATAAAACTTATGACTTGAGGCAGCAATAACATAGCCAGAATTTTTATTTCCTTTAGTATTAAAAAGTAAAATGAGTAACCAACACTATAAATAGAGTGCTAGATTATGCTTAAATTTACTGTTTCACAAAATTTAAAAACACATACAACATTCTGCATTTTAGAAATGTGACAACATAAAACATGTTTATGGAATTTTTCAATGATGAGGATAATTGAACTGGCTTTTTCAGAAATTATTATTATCACTACTTTGGTCATCCTAATGCCCTTAAAACTTATATTATGTTAAAGAGAAAGGATGAAGAATTGTGTTTCCTTGGGATGATACACAAATTCTTATGTCTTTGGCAAAAAATATATCACAATAATAAGAAATATTATACTTCAATAAAAAGTGAATATATTTTATGCCACAACAGTTGGCATAAAATTGGGCAATATTCTCTCTGTGGGACTCACCTTATAGATGAGAAACAACAAAGTAATTTTAGAGGATTAACAAGCTCCATAAATCTTACTCTTCTCAAGTTAGCAGCTTTATTTCTCTATTATAGCTGAATTTAACTTCATTTTATATTCTATTTTATAGATGTAAGTCAGAGTTTTAAATATAATTAATATAAATTAACATTTAAAGATATATTAATGTATTAATTATCCAGAGTTAAGACAGGTTATTTGGTATCCCAGTATTTATCCTACACCAAAACTTTATGTCAAGAACACTACAATAAAAAATGAACAATAGAATTTTTAATGAAAGAAAATACCTTGGATCCTAATATGTGAAAAGAAAGGGTACAATATAGTACACTGTAAAATATTCACTTTATCCTGAAATGATCATAAAATAATATGCTCAACTGATTCAGATGTTTGTTTTATAGCTTTACAAATCAAATTTCCTCATTTATTAATATGAAAATCTAATTATTGGGCTTTTACTGCTAAATATTATAGATCATAAAAGTACATTGTTTTAGTCAATTCTCATAACTCTCTAAAGTGTAAACTATTTTCAGTACTTTACCAAAGAGAAAACTGAGACATGGATTGGTTAAGAGACTTTCCCATAGCCATGCAAGGTGGTAGTAGATTTAAAACCAAACTTTCTGAATCCAATCTAGGTATTTTATTGCTCAGTTATACTAGCCTATATATGATTTTTGTTTATATCAACATCGGAAGGTGCTCAAGAGGAGACGTATATAATAACCTGGTAGTGATTGTGTAGAGAGGAGTATACATTAGCTTGGATGTAGGATTAAATACAGTTTAAGAGTGATACTATCTTCATCAGTGCATGAGGCTGTCTCTACCTTCATTGTGATCATCTTCTCTCAACTGAACAACTACTCTAACTGCTTACCTGCTCTCCCTTATTTCACCTTGTACTCCCTCCACTCTATTCTCTGCACCTTAGTTAGAGAGATTTTCCCAAATCTGTGTAACTTTTCCATTTAAAAATCTGAAATGGGCAATAATACTTAGAATAATTTACATTCCCAGCATAGGCTAGCTCCTGTCTGTCATTCCATCCTCCCCTTGCACTACTGTCGTTCTTTGAGCCATACTTTCAGGGCCATAGCCATAGGTCATATAAGTAGCCAAAGAGTAACCCCAGAAGTTCCATTCATGCAGTCTACAAAGGAGTTGTTCATGGTGCACTACGATCCCTTCTGTCAAAGGACCTATTCAAAACATTTTCTTTGCATGGATGACTTTCTCCTGCACTCCTGCTCATCCCTCATATCTCAGTTCTTTGGTCATCTTCCAAGGTCAAACTTCTCTGAGGCAGAAGTTGAGAACATGTTCTTTTCCTCTAGAATGTAATTATAGAATCAATAATTTAATTATATATATATATATATTTTTTTTTTAAGAGACAGAGTCTTGCTCTGTTGCTCTGTCGCCAGGCTGGCATGCAGTGGTGCAATCTTGGCTCACTGCAACCTCAGCCTCCCAGGTTGAAGTGATTCTCCTGCCGCAGCCTCCCCAGTAGCTAGGATTACAGGCACGTGCCACCATGCCTGGCTAATTTTTTGTATTTTTAGTACGGACAGGGTTTCACCGTGTTAGCTAGGATGGTCTCGAGCTCCTGACCTCAGGTGATCCACCCACCTCGGCCTCCCAAAGTTCTGGGAATTACAGGCGTGAGCCACTGCGCCCCATCTTAATTATATGATTAACATAATTCTATGTCGGACTCTTGAAAACATGTTCCCATTTGCCATCATTTTATCCACTATACCTAGCAGTACAGCACATAGTAGGTGCTCAATAAATATCTTGACTAAATTAAAGTATTACATGAACTTCTGTTCCCTCCTCTCTGAGTTACAGAGAACATATCAAAGTATCCTTTGAAGAGGACTATAACACAAAATGTAGTAAAAGAGATAAATTGGCTAGAATAACACATATCTTGATTATATGGCATTTTTAAAAATGAAACTAGATTTTCTAAAATGTCTCAAAATTATTTTCATCTAATACCATCATTTAAAATTTTTACTTAAAAAGTATAAAAACAATGTTTTCAGAAGATTTGGAAAGAGTGATAATAGCATTCAAAACCACTAAACATTACTATAGAAACCCTTTTCTAACAAATTTGATAATCCATGTTGATAAAAAGAAGATATTTTTGATAAAAAAGTAATGTTTTTCCCTAAACTACCTTCTCATTTAAACCCTAACCCTGGGGAAAAATTCAAATAATTAAACTACCTATAAAATACAGACATTGACTAATCACAATTGATGCTGGCATGTCCATAAAGAAGGGAAACTGAAAATAATTGCTTCAAATATACCCACGTATATTCATTGATTATCAGTCCTTCCTGTATTTTATATCTCCTTGGTCAAAATATGACATCTTGAAATAGTTTTTTGACACCTGTGTTCTTTAATTAATACACTCAGTAAATATTCATTAGGTCAGGCATTGTGCTAGTGTTACAATGGTAAACAAAACCAGGTATAATTTTTGTCTTTCTGGAGTTTGTAGTACTCAGGCACAGTGGGTACACTGGCACTTCTATGACTCCCTGAGTAGGCCTGGCATTCTAGAGGCCACCCCAACTATTCTTTCTACCTGCCCATCCAGAAAAGATTCTATTTAGAGATCAAGGTGCTCTGTGTGTGTGTGTGTGTGTGTGTGTGTGTGTGTGTTTTGCTGGTTCTCACTTTCTCATGCTGTCTTACACTTACTACCACTTCTACCCTACTCACTTTCCCAATGGAATGCTAAACATGTGCACCCTAAAACACACATTCAGGGTAAGGATAGGGGGTCCCAGTTCATTCTGAGCTCAAGTTATGTTCTCCTCTTAAGGCTTTCCTAAACAATCACAAATTCGTTGTCATATTATGCTTGTATGGATTAATACAATTAGCTTTCATTTGAATATACTTGTGAGTATACTGCATGTGTCAGAACTTGAAGAGGGAATGAGATGAGAGACATGTCAAATCTTTAAAGATTTTAGGATATATTCCCAGGAGTAGAATTTCTGGGTCAAAGAGTTTGCCTCTTTTGGAGCCACACTGTTGAATCCATCTCTGTATTCCCATTTCTTCTACTCTATTATTCCCCAATTAATTTCAGTTTGACTTTCTCCCTTGCTGAAATGGCTCTCATTAAGATTATCAATGACTTTTTAATTGCAAATTTAACAGCTGATATTCAAGTGTAAAATGAGATAAAATGACTCACTCTCAGTGATAGAAATTCAAATTCAAAGTTTTTATACTACTATTCGTGACACTTCAAAATTATGCCCCCAAATATTTTTTGCTTAAAATATTTTTCACTCTTATTAATTTATTACTTCATACTCCTTCCTTATAAATTAATGAGCTAGTTTTATACTTCACAGAAAAACTACAAGCCATTAGATAGACATCACTAAACTCTCTTTGTACTCTTCCCTGCACCACCACTTCCTCTACAAATTCATGTACCAAAGTGTCAGGGTTTATCTTCATCCCACTATACAATGGAAGTGGTCTAAAGCCAGTTCTTCCACAATCTTTTCTAGAACTTTACTACATTATTTATAAACTTTCAGCCATGTAACTTCAACATTTCTCTCTCCAGTACATTCCAGCCTGTCAGAAATAAGAGGTAGCTAAGATACACTGAAGCTCTTTTAAGGTCCTCCTAGATAGTAGGTATGGGGAAGGCATAGGGTGGAGAGACCTTTGGTTTACCAATACAGTGAGCACATGTAGGTTCAGCCTCTCCTATCATCTGACATTGTCCTTGGATTCTACTTGAGATTAATTCAAACACCAATCAAATCAAGGTTGAGGATCCCTCTCTGATATGGTTTGGCTCTGTTTCCCCACCCAAATCTCATCTCAAATTGTAATCCCCACACTTCCAGGGAGGAACCTGGTGGGAGGTGATTGGATCATGGGGGCAGTTTCCCCTATGCTGTTCTTGTGATAGTGAATGAGTTCTCATGAGATCTGATGGTTTAAAAGCATGGCAATTTCCCTTTTGTGCGCGTTCTCTCTCGCTCTCTCTCTCTCTGTGGCTATCTCTCTCTCCTGCCTTGCTTCCCCTTTACCTTCTGCCATAATTGTAAGTTTCCTGAGGCTTTCCCGGCCATGGGGAACTGTGAGTCAACTAAATCTCTTTTGTTTATAAATTACCCGGTCCTGGATATTTCTTTATAGCAGTGTAAGAATGGTCTAATACACTGCCATAGAAAAGATATGATAGTTTAGTTTTTCTGGTGAAATAATTTAGAATTCTAAACTTCCAAGGCAGAGATGTCAGAACAATTCCTCTCTACTTATTTGTAAAAGCCTGTCAATTCTTACTTTACTTGTATGTGTGTCAGCTTCTCTCTGCTAAGGAAGAAGAAGCCTTAATAATCATCAAAGTTATCTTCAAAATCTGCAGAGTAAGAGATACCAGTAATGGAACTCATCTATAACTATAATTTTATATGGTGATTCTAACAAGGTCGTTACCGTGGTTTTAAAAACATATTCAAATATACTGGTTTTGAAAGAAATCACAATAAAGTACCTATTTTAAGGAACCTATCCATGTGAATGTATATTGTAAAAAGAAATTCACTTATTTCACAAAGACATGACTTATAGAAATTTGTTCTATCACTTTTCATAATTAATATTATTCAGGAAGTAATAGTTTTGGCAGGAACAATGAGCCAATGCCTTTGGCTGTCTTTGGTGATATTTAATACTGAATTTCTGATTACTAGTTTGTAAATTCCAGTGCACAAAGTTTCCATCCTGCTAGACTGTACAGGAGACAGTGATGCATAATAAGTCAGCACTGGATTCCTCAGGGCAGAGACCTCTTGGACATATCACTGTATTAATTGCTCTGAGCCTGTAATCCCAGCACTTTGGCAGGCCAAGGCAAGAGGATCACAATGTCAGGAGATCGAGGCCTTCCTGGCTAACCCAGTTAAACCCCATCTCTACTAAAAATACAAAAAGTTAGCTGGGTGTGGTGGCAGACACCTATAGTCCCAGCTACTCAGGAGGCTGAAGCAGGAGAATCACTTGAACCTGGGAAGCCTAGGTTGCAGGGAGCCAAGATTGTGCCACTGCACTCCTAGATAGTCTTGCTCTGCCTGAGTGACAGAGGAAGACTCCATCTCAAAAAAAAAAAAAAAAAGGTTTTTTAAGGAAGGACTATGAATCTTTATAAAAACTCCCGTCTAGCTAATGGGATGGTGGGCTCAGTGAACTGTGTTGACTAAGAAAAAATTAAAATCTAGTAATTCTAATGGATTGAACAAAGCCAGGACACACAGCTTGTAACAACTCTTTCAGTGACCCATTTCTTATGGCGCTAAGCTTTGTTGCGACAGTTTTGCACAGAGTACATGCAAAAAAAAAAAAATGCCATTACATATTTTATTAAGAAATATGTGTTGGTACTGTGTAAAAAGAAGAAAAGAACCTCTCAATACTTTATAAGAACATAAAGCAATAACCCAGATGTACTTTCTTTTTTAAGCTCACCATGTGGCAGAAATGGCAAAATATGCTTGGTGAGCAAGTGGAGTTTTCAGTATTATAAGTGATTATCATTTTACAGTTCCCTTTAACGTGGCAGATGCATTTTGTTAAAATCAGTGGATTAGAAAATAAAACAATGACAGTTACTCTTCAAGGGGAAGGCTCTGGATAAGAAAATTTTATAAAAGCCCAGTTTGCTTTCAGCTACAACCACGTTTTAGAAATAGAAAGTTTGTGGCTAAATCCATGTGACCTTTTATTGTCTTTGACTTAGCGTCCACCACCAAGCCTGGCTAATTTTTGTACTTTTAGTAGAGACGGGGCTTCACCATGTTGGCCTGGCTGGTCCCAAACTGCTGACCTCAAGTGATCTGCCTGCCTTGGCCTCCCAAAGTGTTGGGATTACAGGTGTGAGCCACTGCGTCTGACCCCGACTTTTCTTTTCCTTCAGAAAAATAAAGATTGAACATTTTTATTCTTTTTGTGTTTGAATTCCTTTTTTTCCATATAGTCAATATTCTTGTTTCCTAAAGAAAGAAATAAGTTGAATGTGGTCCACACACTATACACACAACTGAAATTTAAAAGCACATTAAAAATGATATCATCCATCAAGTCTTAGTAAAGCTACTCAGAGATAGACATGATGTGGTCTCCTTTGGTCCTCATGCCTGATATCGTTTGGCTCTGGGTCCTCCCCACACAAATCTCATCTCCAATTGTAATCTCCGTGTGTCCAGGGAGGGACCTGGCGGGAGGTGATTAAATCATGGGGATGGTTTCCCACATGCTGTTCTTGTGATAGCGAGTGAGTTCTCATGAGATCTGATGGTTTAAAAGTGTGCGGTGGTTCCCTGCTCATGCTCTCTCTCTCTCCTTTGCATCCCCTTCACCTTCTGCCATGATTTTAAGTTTCCTGAGGCCTCCCTAGCCATGGGAAACTGTGAGTCAGTTATACCTTTTTAAAAAATTTTTTAATTTTTTTTTTATTTTATAAATTGCCCAGTCTTAGGTAGTTCTTTATAGGAATACAATGCCTGTTCTTCCTCTTGTCCCAAGCAACTTCCTAGTGCTCTCTGATGTCTACACTCTTATCTTTCTATTCTAGGCCAGACATAACTTTCAGCTAGTATTGTAACCTATTTGATTTATAATTAAGCTCTTCAAGGCCTGAATGTCAACAGGGAGAATAACATTTAAATAACTAAATATATTGGTGCTAATGTACTAAGAATCAAGGACCATATAACATCGCTAGGGTTACTATACTATAACTCTGTCTATCCAGTAAAATATGTTCATTTGAGTAGTGTCTTTTTGGGCAAAAGGTGGAAAGTGAGATAAATATTTATTGTGAGGTTTTGTGCCATCAATTTTGAAATTCTCTGTTTAAGAACATCAATATTAGCAGTCCAATATAAGGACTTTCCAGCCATCTAGGTTGTTGGGTGAGCAAAGGAGGACCAGGAAAGACAATGGTGAAATTCCTTTGGAGTAGATGGAAACTATCAAAGAACACAATGTGAGTTACCATCTATTTTGCCAAGAGAATGCTTAGTTTACTCCTTTTCTTTGAAGCTTACAAGTGATTGCTTCAAATGCTGATGTACGGTCATTATTCTTTGTTGTAAATTGTCCACAGGTTATTCAATATATGTTTGCATTTTATTTATTTTAAGATATCAATTCACATCTTAAAATTATTATGAATACAGTTTCTGGTTTTAATATCTTATTTTTTATAGGAGATATGCCACTGAAGCCTCTTTTTACGCTTATATTTAGCTGTTTTAAACACATAGTAGACAAAAAGTAGAAGAGGCTGAAATTGTGGTTTGTGTTTTCTTACTTTTCCCCTAGTTCTTACTTCACTGCATGCACTTTTTATGTTTTCTGAGCGGTTTCTTAACAGAGATACTTTATGCTGTAGAATAGTGATTGTATTAATTGTACCTGATTTTAGAATCAGGTCTTTAATAGACCTGATTCTCTAGATCTTTCATTCTCTAGATTAGAAAGAACGAACTCAAAGTTATTTGTGCTTCACATCAAGAAAAACATTTAAATAGGGTTACTAAATTGGGTTACATGAATGATGCAATATGTTTGGAAAAGGCAAACAAAATCACAGTTTTTCATTGATTTCTTCTTTCAATTTCTAGGGTACAACAATGCAAATTTGATTGAGCAAATATTTTTTCTCCCTTCCTTTACTCCATTTTCATTTGCAAATAACATGGAACTTAAAATTATTATTTGAAATCATTCTCATTTTACAATAAATGGGGCCATAAATGTGTTGTAAATAAAACTCCAAATTAGGTGGATTCTATTCAATTTCACAGGATATAACTTTATGGGATTTTTATTTGAACTCACAAGAAATGTAAGTACCAGATGGATTTAACATGAAGCTGATGAAATTTCTTGAGGCACCACCCTCATGACCTAATTACCTTACCAAGGCTCCATCTCCTGATACAATCATATTGGGGGTTAGAATATCAACATATTAATTTTGAGAGGACACAAACATTAGTCCGTTGTATTGGAACATGCTCATTAATTCATTTTTCTTTTTGCACAAGACATTCTTTGTGACTCCTTCTCCACTCTCTCCTGTTTTTTTTTTTTATTTTAAATTTCTATCATTTTGAACGACAGTGAACGGAAGATGCCATAATGTAGTTAATACAATGTGGGAAAGGCTATCTCCTTTGCACCTTAGATATATCTTAGTAAGTAAAACATTTTATTTAACAAAAACTATTAAGTGCTTTACATTCCATAAAAAATTTAATAACTTAGAACAATTATGAAAAGAGGGGACTACTGAACAATTTGAACTAGAATATGGAATAAAACATTTTTTATTTGAAAAAGTATGAATTTGAACAAGATAAAGAATATTTTGCATTGTTGTCTAGTTATGTGAAGAGCTTCGGGAAATAAAAAATCTTGAATTGTTTCTCATAGGATAACATTAATAAGGTAATTCTGGGTAGTGCATCAAAAAACGGACACAAGCAATTCCAGCACATGAGCCTATCTGCTTTAGAAAGAGCAAAGATTTCTCTCGAAGCTCTTGGAACACTAGGTGACATCTTCAATACATGTTTTGGCAAACTAATTTATGAAAACAACAACGTATGATTTGGCTCTTATATGCATGAATCAGAGTTTCAGGATCTTGAGGCTAACCATTGTCAACATAATGAAAAGATTTTGTAAATTATAATAATAGTAATACCAAACAATAATATGGTGCTAGGCACTACTCTAAATACTGCACATGTATTCACCTATTTAACCCTCATTTGACAGATGCAGAAAAAGGCACCAAAAGTTAATTTTCCAAGATCACACTAGTCCCAAGAGGCAGAGCCAGGAGAGAGATTGAGGCAGCCTCGCTCCAGAGTTTATGCTCTCAACACTATGTTTCTCTCTTCAGAAAGGATTATCATAAGTGTGATAACCCATTGGGCTGGGCTTAGTCACACACACTGTCTACATATAAGAGACAATTTTAATTAAATATATCAAATCAATTTTATACTAGCTGAACTCTTCTTCTGCCCCCATAGTCAGTTAACTAGTTTATGAGATTTGACTATGATATAATTTAGTAGTTATTAATAATTATGTCCATTTTTCATAAGTCTGTGCAAACTTTAATGTCAGTGGAAAAGGTCTTCTTACTATTTTGGCATTCAAAACTTTTGCACAGTGCTTAGAATTAGTAAATGTTTAACAGGATGCTAGCTGAATAGGGAATGATAAAATGCAAAGCATAATGTTAGTGTTTTAGGGGACCCAATAACTGGAACCCCTCTTCTCCACCTTCCCCACTCAAGATCTGAAGTAATAACAAAAACACAAAAGATACAACATTTGGAAGGTATAAAATTTCACCTTTGGTATTTCAAGCTAATATTGGAGAATGTAACTTATGTCTGCTAACAGATATAACATTTGGTAGCACTTAACCTCTTGAATTAATTATCTATCATTGTGTATAAATGATCTCAAGATTTAGCTTCAGACAACAATAAACATTCATTATATAATATCACACAATGTCTCCTGATGAGGAATTCAGGAGTCGATGGCTCTAGCTCAGGGTCCCCAACGAGGTTGTTGTCAAAATGTTGGCCTGGGCTATAATCTGAAGCTTGATTGAAGCCAGAAGATCTGCCTTGCAAATGGCTTAATTACATCACTTACAAGTTGATGCGGGCTATTGGCAGTATCCTCAGTCCCTTTCCATAGGACTGTTTGAGTGTCTTCGTAACATTGACAGCTGGCTTCTCCCAGAAGGAGCAAGGCAAAAGTCACAATTTCTCTTATGGTTTTGCCTCAGAAAGTCACACACTGTCATTTCTCCATTATTCTATTGGTTTTACAAGTTAGCCAGATTCGGAGTGGTTGGTGTCTACATAAACAAGAGGTAGCCAGAGGAATGAATCATTGGTGGCCTGTTGGATGCTGGCTACCAAGTCTCTTGTCACTGTCAGTGACTGGGGTTGGCCTCCTCCATCAGAAGCTGAACCTGCCAGTGGAGGAGCATTGTAAAGGAAATGCATGCCTTCCCACTGAGTTCACTACCAGAAAAGAGAAGAACAAAGGGCTGAGCTATGTGGACCAAGTTTCTTCCTCCAAACTCAACCATCAGATTATTGGTCTCAATTCACCTGAAGCAGAGAGAGTAAGAATGGCAAGAGATCAGGAGTGTTATAATGGAATTAAACATTAAAAGTGGAATATAATAGTTACAGCACTAACACACAATACAAATTTATGACTGGAAATCCTTTGAACTGGGACCTTAATTCATTGAATTCTAGTGAAGATGATAATAATAATTACCTATCTTTATAGAGTTATTTGCAGTTAAAAAGCTCTTTAATGTTCATTCCTTTATTTAATTCTAACAATGTATTATTATCCCCATTTTGTAGATGAATAAAAAGGAGGCCCTGAATTTAAGTAATAGATTTAGTTTATATGTGGCAGCAACCACAGATAAAATTCAGGTCAGCTTTTGCCATTTTATCTGGATGTCTCAGATTCCTTGAAACAGATGTTTTTGTCAGCATAGGTAAAGTAGGATGGTTGTAATACGTATGAAAAAAATACTATTGACTTGATTGGTGGAACTGAATAGAAGGGGACTATAGAGGTTTAAAATATATTACTTTCAAATTTTAGAATAGAACAGTGGGATCTGTGGGAAAATGGCCACTATAATGTTTTGTTTAGCCAATACTGGACTTACAAAAGGCTGCAAATTTGTCTTCAGCTGCTTCCTAGATTGTTTCACTCTTCTGCGGCTAAACAGTTAAAGAAAATAAAAGAGGACTGGGAGCAGTGGCTCATGCCTATAATCCCAACACTTTTGGAGGCTGAGGCTGGTGGATCACTTGGTCAGGAGTTCGAGACCAGCCTGGCCAACATAGTGAAACCCCGTCTCTACTAAAAAATACACAAATTAGCTGAGCATGGTGGTGCACACCTGTAATCCCAGCTGCTGAGGAGACTGAGGAAGGAGAATAGCTTGAACCCGGGAGATGGAGGTCGTGGTGAGCTGAGATCGTGCCATTACACTTCAGCCTTGGCAACAGAGTATGACTTTGTCTCAAAAAAAATAAATAAATAAAAAAGAAAAGAAAATAGTTTTTTTTCTTGAGATATCAGTCAGCACAGTTAACTTTTTGTGTTCCTTACTTTGTAAGACTTATTTTTTAAATGAATTTTTGTCCTTCAACTAAAGATGAATTTTGTCAGCAATTGTTTCCTTGTCCATATCTCTTACTGTCAGAACATCTCCCTCATGCAAAAGATTTAGGGTGGAAATTAGTAAGAATGGCATTATAAAATAATCTCCCAAAGGTACTGCTGTGAATTATCAATTAACACTGTTTGGTGCTTTAATATTTTAAAAGTTTAAAGGGGAAAGTTTAATGTATGTGTAAAGGTGTGTGCAGAGTAAAAGTCCTGAAGCTACCGAAAAGAATGCTATCAATCACAGATGGATTTCAGAAATTTCTGAGTGAGGATGCAGATCATGACCACATTACTTTGTTTATTCAGACTCAACCAGAGTGTGGCATGCCAGGTGCTGGATATTTAGTGATGACCAAGGCAGACAGGTCTCTCATCCCTAGGCATATAATTGAGTTAGGAGGAAGCCATCAAATAAGTAAACGGGTTACTACGTGATGAAAAATTCCAGTAGGTGCCATAAAAGAATAGATTTGAGAGAATATAATGAGCCTGCTTTAGATTGGAAGGTCAGATAAATCCTTATCTAAAGAGAAGAGTCTTAAGGCTAGAGCTGAAGAATGAATAAGAACCAGCTGTGAGCACTTCAGACTGAAGTTACAGAGATGAAAAAGATTTTCCTTCCCTGGAATTGACTCTATATCTGTGAATGTATGGCTAGATAGAATAACATGTTTGTTATCTCTGTTCCAAAAGCCTTTCCACTTCTTACCATGACATCACTGCATTATTCCTGTTTTAGTGATATTGTTACATTGAGGAATTCTGTAAGAGTTTAAGTAAGCACAAAATAAAAATATAAATCTATCAGAAAGATCTGAAAAATGCATTGTTTCCAACATATTTTCTAGGTTGAAAATTGGATGACTTTCCACAGAATTTGTATTTGAATTAATTGTTCAAATGTATTAACCTTGCTCAGTGATTTTCAAAATGTCTTTAGCTTGATCTTAGATAGCAATTTAAATCTTATAAGTCCTTTTATTTTCATTCATACAAGACCTAAAAGCAAATCTCTATGTATATACAACCTTAATTAAAAGAAATTCTTATGGTTATTTTGTTATTTAAACAATATGCTAAGCTTCACATCTGATACTTTTAATTCAAATATGCTGGTAACAACAAAAATAAACCTTAGCTCACTTTGTTCACAGCATCTATATCAGGTTTTAATTTTTCTGACTTCTGTACTAACTTTTTCAGAGATTAGCTAATGCCTTCTCTATCTCAGCATTCCCTAGCCCTAGCATGGTACTTGAGAGCTGGTGAGTGTTTCATAAGTGTTTATTGATGCCTCCTTGTTGACTTAAAAAGGTAAAGGGTGTGTGATTGTCTTTTTAAAATAAAATATAACATATTGGTGCTAGAAAGGTGACCTTTAAGTTGCTATGCCAAATAATTGAACAGTGCATAAGCCTTGGTGACATGGTTGTGAAAGTTTGGGTGAGTTTTCCCTTAGATGAAATTTGAAAAAAATGTTTTAAATTTATGATACTATGCTTTGTTGGTATGCCATGGTATTTTTGCTTCAAAGAGATTGGGTAATGGTTTCAGTAAAGAAGACAGGCAGGGAAGTGAGGGGCATGGGAGTTTGCCCACCTGGTCCTGTAGCACTATGATCCATGGAACACATTTGGGAGATTGTTGGAATGGGAATTGTTTTAATGAGGAAAGTGAAGATAGTCACATATGATCTGGATTTCATGGAGTAGAATCTGTCTTCCTTTTCAAAGAGTAAGCTTTACTTTTTACATACATAATGATAATAGGTCCATATAATTTCACTGAAAACTTTAAAAATCGTGTGTATTTTGGAACCATTACATAAAACAGATTTAGACCATTAACTGTTTAGTTAGACTGCTAAGGTTAGAATCTCAGCTTCGGCATTGACAAGCTGTGTGGTCTTGGACTAGTTAGCTACCCTCTCTGGGCCCAATTTCTTCATTTACAAAGTGGACATAATAGTAGTACCTGAATAAAAGGGTTGTTTGTCCTGAGGATCCAAGTACTTTTTACATTTAAAATGCTAAGAGCTGTACCTTGCACATAGTTAGCTCTATAAAAAGTATTTGTTCAATAAATCATAATGAATATTAATATTAAAATTCAGGAGTATTACCATAAATTATGGATAAGGGAACTGAAGAATCTTCATCAAATGCTCCAAATCAATGAGTGGAGTTCATGGGAGAATAGCTCAAATTCAAAGCTTCTAATTCCAAGACTGTCGGCCATATGTGTGCCTGTTCTTTCCAATTAAGCCACACAGGATTAGAAATTCTCTGTTACACAGGCCTGGAGTGTAAGAAGAATTATATATAGATCTATAAAGATAAAATCAAAGATCTCTGAGAAGACCCAATATGTGTATAACAGAAGAGATAGCCCCAGACTGTGATGAGTTGCCTCACTGTGAACCACTGTGAGCCACATAGAAATGCATGTGAGCTTTTTTTCTAATAAGGAACAAAAAGCATTAGGAAAAAGATTTCTAGCTTGTAGAAATAAAGATAAAATTTTGTGTATTATTGAAATAAAAAGTGATGAACAATTTGCCACTTAAAATTCTTTTTGTAATGAACAAGATATAAATCAACAACAAATGGATTAAATTACTTCTTAGAAAATACTTCAAAGCATATTTCTTGAATGTATAAATTAATGAAGACTTTGAAAAGGTCAGAACAAAGCAAACAAAGAATTCCTTGGGCAATTCATTGGGCAATCTTGATATATGTGATTTAACAGGCTGTGCTGACAAGTTCTGTGTCATGATTTTTAACCCCTGCATCATGAAGTTTGGAGAACTAGAGCAAGCATTTAGAACCCGCTGAGCAGATGGATTTGCTGAGGCTGAACATGCTGAGAAGCTCATCTGACTGACAGAAAGAATAGTTTACTAAAAGACCTCTGATTCTCATTAGTGATACTGTGAAAAGTCTAATGTCACATTACCTATCGCAGAAGTATCTTAGAATTAGCAAGATACACAAAGGACCTGGAGCTATTGACCCCTATTCCTACCAAAAGAATGAAGTATGTAACATTTTTATAATAATTTTTAACACTTGAGGCATAAAGACATTGCCTTCTGTTATGTGGAAATGACCATGGAGTTAGAATTGGAATTGGGTCATATCTATTTCACCTTAGCCAATTTCTTGTTTAATTAATTTAGGTAGTATTATCTCTCTTTTTCACTTTCAGACTTGCTTTCTTGATATCTTCAATCTTCAAATATGTTTTCAGCACCTTTGGGTTTTAATGGCCTCTACCATCTTACAGGCCATTACATAATAGATGGACAAATAAGAGACATAATTCAGTTTCAGTGTTAAGGAGTTGTTTCTGTTTCAGTAAAGATGTTTTACACATTATTAGACTGGAAAAATTAGAAAGCTGAATAATGCCAACTGATGGCAGAGATGTGAGGATATGGGAAGCTTTAGTCACTCTGGAAGACAGTCTGGCACTTTCTGGATAAATTAATTATAAAATGGATGATGACTCAGCAGTTCCATGCCTGGGTCCATATACCAAAGATGTGCTTACAAATTCATGATGGGGCATCTAGGAGCATTGTCATTGCAGAATTGCATATGTGTATATGTGTATGAGGTGAGTGTGTATGCGTGTATGTGTATATGTGTGGATGTGTGTGCAAGTGTGTATATGTGAGTGTGAGCATGTGGGAGCATGCACGTGTGTGTGTGTGTGATGGCAGGTTCTTCTAGGCAATCCAGACATGTAGTATTGAGAGAGTAAATGCACGCTGTGAATTATGTATAGCAATTGAGTGTAAGAGATTACATGGATTCACAGCAACCTGGATGTATATTATATACATAATATTTTGTTAAACTAAGAAGTGAAAAAATAAAAACCAACACATTTGCATAAACTTAAAAATACTGACATTTGAGGTATATATTTTATAAAACTACACACATAAAACTATACTCACTAAACAAAATGAATGATTGCTTATAATGGAAGTGGTGATGGGAGTGGGTGAGGAGCTAAAAGGTAACAAATAAATACCTAAAATCAGAGAAGGGTTTTGTTTGGACCAATGATGGTAATGGGGCATGAACTGAGAAGTGCAGTATAATTAGTTCAACTGCCTGCCCCCGACATCCAAGAAAAAAAGTAGGATAACAAAGGGAAAGTTTTCAAGGAATGCTGTAGAAGCACTTGGAGTAAGCACATGCACAGAGAAAGAAAGAGAGAGAGAGAGAGAGAAAGAAAGGAAGGAAGGAAGGAAGGAAATAGAGAGAGAAGGAGAGAGAGAGAAGGAGAGAAAAGAGAAAAAGAATAAAATAACTGTCATGTAGGAGCATCCCAGAGGAAATGAGATTTGAAATGGGTTTTGTGCTGTTGAGTAAGAGTTGGCCAGGCCAGGTGGTAGAGAGGGAAAGTTAACTAGAAAAAGAAATACTCAAATATATTCTGAACAATAGGAGTTGCAAATTCAATGGCATGAACTCAAGAATGTGTGCCTTCTACTTGGAATCAAACATAGTTCAATATGACAAGAGCATATACTTCAAAGTGAAGTTATGGTAAGATGAAGGGACAGAAAGGCAAACAGGACCGAGATCATGCAGGGCCTTATATTCTGTGCTTCCACGTTTGAATGGGATTCTGAAGACTATAGGAAGGATTTCCAACTAGAGTGTGATTCTGTATTTTTACCATTCTGTCTCTAATTTTGGGCATTGTTATATTTAATGCCAGTTCAAGTTTTATTTTTTCTGAAAAGTCTTTCCTTAGTTCAATTCCTAAATGAATTGGATATAATCTCTTCTTATAAATCTCTGTAGCATTTAATACTCTTTTTTTAATAGCAGTTAGTGTACTCACAATTATGTGTCCTCTTCTTATCTGCCTTTTGGCACTTAGAAAAATAGACCATACATTGATAGATTATAGAAAATACCAAATCATCCGTTGTTCAGTATGGCTCAGATGGGAAATGGTTTAAACTTGGGAGAGAATATTTTACTTAAGTATGGTGGTTCAGATTTAGGCAACACATGACACAGGACATATAGTGGGGTTTTCTTCAAATATGTTACCAAAGAAAGCAATTACAGTGCAGATCAGAGGGGCAGAGAGTAAAAGTAAAGGAGGATATTATCCTCAAAAAGTGACTTTTGATTCAGAGAGATACTTCCAGCCTTCTGAGAGTTATTTTAGGGATAGTAACCATAGTCACCATCGCTTGAATTTTTATTTTATCATAATAGTTCAAATAATGTGAGTCATAAAAACATATCAACTACCAAATATGAAGCTACAACTTCAAAACAAAGTTTGGATTTAGTTCTGGATAGATGATACACCCCTTCAAAAATATGGAATGCACATTCCAGGTATATACCACATTGTTGAGTTATTTGAAATATAAAGTTAATATTTGTGATCAAAGTATTAAAGGAAAGCTTTCCTTCTTTGTTTGAATTTCACTGGTTAGTTACATATCATAAAAATCCCTAAATCTGTAACTATAAAGCATATTTCTGCTGAAGTCTTTTATAAATAAAATTAATGTTTGGTAAGTCAATTTCTCAGTTGAATCTTTCCCTGCCAGCTCAACCACAGAATTCAGAAATAAACATGAATTTCATCTTGAAGTTTTCCAAAAGATTTTTGTTATTGCAGTAGTGATTCCCAAATGATTTGGCAACAGGCCAATGGCAATGTTTATTAGTTATCTCCCCATGTCCCCAGATTCCCACTGCCTCTTCCTGCCCCACCTCTTTCTCCTCTAAACCTCCTTATCAGCTAGGAATTATCGTAAGTTTTCAGTGACTTTCTGTTTAAAATATTTGTAAATAAGCTTCGGGGTAGTTATAATGATGTAAACTTTTTCAACAATCTGTATTTGGTCATATATTCCTAGCAACGATATGTTTCTGTGCAAGTATTTGAGGGAGTCCCACCCCTCTTCCCTATATTCTATTTCAGTACGAAGGCAGCCCATGCCAGATTTAGTCCTAGCAAAGTGGAGGGCTGCCCAAGCGTTTGCTTCATTTGAAATATTCTGGTAGTCAAATGTTTACACAGAGTCCCCAAATCCTCTGTCTTGAATCCATCATATTATTTCCAACTTACTGTCTATTTATGAAAACTTCTAGTTTGGATGCTGTTTTCCAAGGGGGAAGCAGTGAAAGCGTCACTATTGGTCACTGTTAAAACAAGATTAGCCAACACACTGGAATTTGTACAAACAGAAGAAATCTTACCCATTCTAAAGCTTTCTTGTTTCTTCACAAATTTATCTCTGAAATACCCTGAAATGCACTGCTTTTTAAAATTAGTTCTTGGAATGTTATTGTGAAGGTTTCCTGAAGTTGCGGCTGATAAGCCTTACTTGGAACTATGTTAAATAATTTTAAAAGAAAGACAAATTCGCAATTTAGAAATCTACAACAGAGATGTTAAAATAATTAAAAACTTACATGAATGTACTGAATCACACTTTAATTAATAACCTATTGATTCGAATGTAATTATCTATACTAGGAAGCCAATATTCAAAGGCATTCCATAGACAGAGATTTATTACATGGAAGAAAGTACCCTGTGTTATATATATATAACATATTCTGTCATACTGTGGGTAAATAGAATAGACAACTTGTAAGCATGTTATGTGCCAACTAAAGATATATAGATTAACTTCAAGTACCTATTGGGATTTTTGAGCTGATTTAAGCAGTGTTGCTGCATGAGAGATTTATAGACTAAGCAAAATTCTACTCGGAGGACAGAAGATTATGCCTAACTGCATTATACTTATTTTAGTTACACACACATTGTAAAACAGCAGTGAGAATACCAGCATATAGGTGCACACATTAAATTACATGTTGTTCATATTATACTTCATTGTGGTGGTGTTTCCCTTAGTTGCCAACAAGGTTTGCTAAGCGAGTAGTTTAGTGATCACTACTTGGTAAGAATAAAGTGTCACTAAGAGATACTGTCTCTCTAATGAAAAGCCATTTGTCTGCACACAGGAAATAATAACTAGGGCTTTATAACTGTATACTTTCTTTGAAAATGCTATTCAAACATGTTGATGGACTTAATGAATTTGCAAGTTATTTTTTAAAATTGCACTTAGGTTTATAAGACAAACTCAGCATCTCTTTATCTTGAGTGATCTTCTAAGTGCAATCATTTGATCATCTTTCACCCATGCTTTTTTAATAATCCTACAGAACTTTGCATGTGTTTTCACTGCAGTATATTAGACTTTATAATTTTTTAAAAAATAAATCTGCTCCTAAATTGGATAACTGAGCTGTTACATGTAACTATGAACTCTATAAACTCACCTCTTTATTTTCAATTTAGCCAAGGATCTGGTACTGTAGAATCTGATACACATTTCATAAATGTTTAGTATAGATTCCCTTGTAGAGTACAACTACTTCCTTCTGCGCATATAGTGAGGAAAACTTCATTAATTGCTTCACTGATTTAGATTTGATATTCTCTCAACCATTAATTTGTCTGAAAGAGGGTAAATACATAAAGGAAATACTGATACCAGTTTGACCTGCTTTTTCTTGAACTTTCTAATAAATTTCACTTTCAAAGTTTAGACAGAGCAGGTCCTTGAAGGAATAGTTTTGCGGTCATTGAGTATTAGACCAAATATTACATTTTCTGTAGAACTTGCTTCACTGATGACCTTAAGACAGCACATAATTATTCTTGGTTTCTTTAATAAGCATGAAGTTCACAATCCTTATAGCCTGCTGTTCTTTAGGCATTTTAACAGACATTTTCATAAATAAGTTTTGCTTTTTTTTTTTTTTTGCTTTGTAAAAAGAGTAACTTGGCACTTTTAAAAATAACATTTTCAATGCCTTCCCTTGAAGATTTTTTTAGGGGCCCAGAAATGTGGATTTTTACAAGCCCCATGAGGGATTCTTATTTTAGTCAAGTTTAATAAATCCAAGACAAATTAGTTTAAAACTCCATCTCTCTCTCTCGTGTTTTAAAGTGTAACTACTTAGTGGGTAATTGGCATCTACTTATGGGGAAGAGAGGGAGGGAAGGAGGGTGGAGAGACCGAGAGAGAGATTTTCAGAATACCCAGTATTAATGGGGGCAAAAGAAAACACTTAAGCATGAGCCAGTGGGTGATCTGCTGTAGTGTGGTATAACATTTTTGTAGGATGTGTATATAAAATGTATATAAAAATTAGACCTCTTAAAATGGTACATATATTTTGACCCTTCAATTTCTCTTGTATACATTTATTCTCAGGTAGTCGTTGTGAAATTACGTTAAGATTTGTCTGTAAGGAGGCACGCTGCCATGCTTTTTTAAAAAAATTAGTGAAACATTGAAAACAAAGTAAGTGTCAAAGAATTTGACTGAAGGAAATGTAATACCAGGTTTCTCTTTCCTGATCCAGGAATAGGGTATGCTCTATACCCTCTTAGCACTATGCTCTTCTTAGTACTCAGCACACTTGTTAATATTCCTTTGTTAATACTGAGAAATCATTATATATATAAAGCCCATAATGACAGAGACTGGGTCATTATATCTGCAATACTTAGAATGGAATTTGGGAATTAGGCAACTCTAAAACAATATATGCTGAATATATGAACAAATGAATGAAGAGGAACTAGGCTGCCAAAAAACACTATAAAAAGATATTTATTATCTCAAAAGTTAATAATGTTTTCAGTTGTTTAAAAACAATTACAAAACATTGTTTACATTATGTTCCTGCCTTAGAAAAAAATATATGTACATAAAAGTTCAGAAGTTTAATTACCAAAGGATAACACTGATTACATCATACGCTTGTACTTGTTGTTAATTTTTGTGGCTTTTCCCCCAAATTTTGTTTATCTATAATTTTTAAAGTGTCTCTAAAAGAATGTATTGCCTTTGTAATAAAAAAACAAACATTATGACATTTTAATACTGCTGCCTGAAATGAATAATTTAAAGAAAGTCATGCCAGGCCCCAGGACTTGGAAGACTTGAGGCAAGTAACAGAGGTTTGAAATTTGATAAGAGTGAGCAGGGCAAGAAGCTGGGAAAGAAGAATGCCATGTGGAAGAGATTTGTACAATAGGATAGCCAAGTAAGAAATGGACTTGACAATTGGATATGAGAGGATACAATTTCAGCTTCCTACTCTGAGCTACGTAGTGTGCAAGAGAATATATTTTTGATTCATTTGATTAAAGAAATTTCTCTAAAGTTGTAATAACACAGAAACATACGCATTTACACTGACCTGTGAATGTGTGTATTGGAGTTTCCTATCAATTTTCCTTTAAGATGTTCCATCAAGGATATGTGATCATAAAAGATTTGAGTGTTAGGTTAAGTTCCTACAGAAGCAGAGCCTGAATCAAAAGTTTTTGTGTTGTGATTTATTAAGGATGTGATCCTGGGGAGTGGGAGTATGAGATAACGGAGGGAATCAGGAAAGGAAAGGCAGCCAATAAAGGGATATATAGAGTTGACATCACTATGGACAACTGGTGCCCAATGTCATAGGATGTACTGAAGAGACTTAGGAAATATAGCGCAAAAATAAATGTCCACCCGTTGGTTCCTTCTCCCACTGGCAAACAGTTGTTGACATGTGCATTAATTCTCTTATACTCTAGCCTTGTACATCCATGAGTTAGCACCCAGTTCATACCAAGGTGTCCAAGAAGCTCTAGTCAGAAAGCAAGAGGTGTGTGTTGTAGCCTTGGGGTTGCTGTTTGAAGCTCGTGGAAGTTTGTGTGGAACCAGTTGCTGCAGAAGGGCCTGTAATAAAAGTTGAGGCTATAAAGATTTGATGTGGCATACGAGGTTCCTAATTTGCAAGGGCCTAGCCACATAAACTGAAATTACTCAATAATTCTGGGCTTCTACTTCCATACCACCACCCATCACACATTCATATATTTAGCTGGGCTGCTTAGACACATAGTCACGCAAAACAATTAGGGGCACAATTAGCACAAAAGGAGCTTTTGAGTGAATTATAAAAGGTGGTCCTGCCCAGTGGATGAATTATAGAAAGGTGTCTTTTTACATGGAACCAACCCAAATGCCCATCAGTTATTGATTGAATAAAGAAAATGTTTTACATATACACCATGGAATACTAGGCAGCCATAAAAAGGAATGAAATTATGTCCTTCGCAGGGACATGGATTAAGCTGGAAGCCATCATCCTCAGCAAACTAACACAGGAAATCACATGTTCTCACTCATAAGTGGGAATTGAACAATCAGAACACCTGGACACAGGGAGGGGAACAACACACACTGTGGCTGGTCATGGGGTGAGGGGCAAGGGGAGGGAGAGCATTAAGACAAATAGCTAATGCATGCGGGGCTTAAATCCTAGATGATGGGTTGATAGGTGCAGCAAACCACCATGGCACATGTAAACCTATGTAATGAACCTACATGTTCTGCCACTTGTATCCTGGAATTTAAAGTTTAAAAAAAAAAAAGAGGTGTCTTAGTCACCTTAGTTGCATCCCAGGCAGTAAGTTTGTGTACTGCTCAACCAAATGCAGAAGCCCTCTAAAAACACAATTAATATATTTAATTTTCTTTTCCCATGAAGTATGTAGAGTTATCATAAGATAAAACATACAAGACATTTTTTTCCTTATCAGTGAGAATGCTGTGATAATTAATTTCATATGTCAGCTTGTCTGAGCCATGATGCCCAGATATTTGATCAAATACTATTCTGAGTGCTTATCCGATGTTGTTTTGGATGAGATTTACATTTTCATTGGTGGGACTTCGAATAAAGAAGATTGACCTCCATAATGTGTGTGGGCCTTATCCAGTTGAAAGCCTGTAAGTAAAAGGCTTATCTCCTGCTATCAAGAGGGAATTCTTCCGCAAACGACCTTCAGAGTGCATCTGTAATATCGGTTCTTTCTGTTTCTACAGCAGATTGCTTTTCAACTCAAACTTCAACTCTTTCCTGAGTCTCCAGCCTGCCAGACTCCCACATCAGATTTGGGACTTGTCAAGTCCCCATAATCATATGAATCAGTTTCTTAAAATAAATATCTTGTACACATACACACACACTCTATTTGTTCTGTTTCTCTGTAGAACATTGACAAACACAGTTTCTTTCAGCTTCAAGCGTGTTCTACCAGCTAGACTCTATTATGTCTATTGTCACAAAAAGCTAAAACATTGGGGATTTATTTTTTCACATCAATGTGTTTGCTTATAAGCAGTTTGGTACTGGCAGCGCTGTGGCTTTGCATCTCTCCTCGTCCTTGGTCTTCCCTTTAAAGACACAATATGGTGGCTGCACTTTCAAACAATTGGATTATCATGCAGTCACATCAAAGAAAGGAAGGAACAAATGATGGATCTCCTCAAATGGTTTTCCCATTTATCAAGGAGGAAAATCTTTTCCTAAAGCCTCCCACATTACTTCTCATATGTCTTTCTGACTTGAGTGTATTTACTTTTCCATACCTTATTGCAAGGGAAGCTGGGACAATGTTATGACAGAAAAAAGGAATGATGGGGAAATAGCTGTTGTTAGACAACTATGGCATAGGCCATGTGTCATAAGAAAATATGGAAAAAATATAATGGAAATATGATAGGATTCTAGATGAGTCACACCTGGTACATAAGATTTCTATCGCTGCATAGCAAATTGCCACAAATTCAGTGGCTTTAAATAACAGACATTTATTATCTCACAGTTACTGTGGGTCAGAAGTCTGAGCACAGCTTAGCTAGGTCCATGAATCAGGGTGTTAGGAAGCTAAAATCAAGCTGTGGACCAGGATGACAATCTCATTTTGAGCTCCAGGTCCTCTTCTAACTCCCTCGTTGCTGGCAGAATTCTGTTTTTTTGTGGTTGTAGGATTGAAGTTCTCTGTCACATGGCCCTCTCTACACATGCATTTTGCTCTTTCAGACAAAAAAGAGAGCACCTGCTACTGCTGCGGCTTCTCTTACTTCTAGACAGGTGTTTAAAGGCCTTTCATGATTAGGTCAGCTCTATCCAAGATCCCCTGTGATTAATTTAAAGTCAACTGATTTAGGGATCCTAATTATATCTGCCCAACTTCTTCATCTTTTCCACATTATATAATCACAGCAGTGATGTCCTACAACCGATACCACATTCTGGTGGTGAAGTTCCAGTTACAGGTCCTTCTCACACGAAAGGGGAGGGAATTGTACAAGCATGTGGATCATTGGGGATCAACTTAGAATTTTCCTTACCATACCTGGATTCTTGTTTTTATCTGTATAGCCTTTACCTAGTTGCTTAACTTCTGTGAGGCTCACTTTTTCCATATAAAAATAATGGGGTCAATTAAATTTATAGGATTGCTTAAGTGTTAACTGCTGTAAGTATTCAAATATTTGGAAATACCTAGCTCTGTAGTTGGCTCACAGAACGCAAATACTACACTCCTGTCTAGTCATCTACAGAGGTGTTAAATAAGGTGAACTAAGTAAAATGCTTAGTATCTGGCACATAGAAATAATAAAATAAATGTCAAATTCCTCTTCATTTTTACATGATGCTTTTTTTTTTTTTTTTTTGACACAGAGTCTTGCTCCATCACCCAGGCTGGAGTGCAGTGGTGCAATCTCAGCTGACTGCAACCTTTGCCTCCTGGGTTCAAGTGATCCTCCCACCTCAGCCTCCCTAGTAGCTGGGATTACAAGCTCATGCTATCATGCCTGGATAATTTTAGTAGTTTTAGTAGAGACAGGGTTTCACCATGTTGGCCAGGCTAGTCCGGAACTCCCGACCTCAAGTGATCCTCCTGATTTGGACTCCCAAAGTGCTGGTATTACAGGCGTGAGGTACCATGTACAGCCTACATAATGCTACTTTACAAGACAGTGCTTTTTTTTAAAAAAAAAGTGGCAAACATCATAAAAAGATTTATAATGTTTCTGACAGTTATTTTTAATGAGTTTTTATAATTTTAGTTAAATCCTTAAAAAAATGGAAAAATCTGATCTTCTGACACTATTTAAGTTGAAAATAATTTTATTTACATAAGATTTCTTTAAAAACTATAAAATTAGATAAATTTTTATAAAATGCCCTTTATACTGTAGCATTGTTGAATGTTTTCAATGCCTAAAGATAATGTGATACGCAATTTGGAAGGAAAATATTATTATAAATACTATTTCAATTTTTAAAGTTTCATTTAAAATGTCACTTCCTTCTGAAAAAGAATTTGAAGCAGCTTACAAGAATAAATAGCAAAACATTTTCTTTAAAAAAATTTAAAAATGGAAAGTCAGAGACCATCTATTTAGATAAATGAAGACATAAATGCTCCCAGAAATGTGTTACTGGGGGAGAACACAAAATTTAGCTCTGTATTTCTTAGCAGTTAAAGCAAAAAGGAAATAGTAGTAAGTAAAGTCATTAATATTCTCATGAGAAGAAATACATATGTACCTTTAAACTCTTTCGGTGCAGAAAACCAATTATTTTTCCACCTTAGCATCCCTTTGGCCTAGCCTAGTGTCTTTGACCTTAGGCTCTAAATATATGGTTCTTGAACTGAATTGACCTGTCACCAAAGCTAGCTTTCATCTGAATATTAATAGAGAAAGTTATCACGTGGCTACTGACATAAGGGACACTGGTTAATATTATGAGTAAGATATTCCAATGTATGTTTGAGAAGATGCGAAAATGTTCTTCATATAGTAGTTTCTCATGGCTGGTATATAGAATTTAATTTTGATAAAGCTGTTTCCTTAAGGAGCTAAGCATAGTCTTTAGAAATCCTTAACTTTTAATGATTTATTTACTATTAGACTTTGCTAAAGCATTTAAATGTTTTAGATATGGCCTTTGCATTCCAAGAAATCACAACACAACTAATGTGGGATTGACTTCTCTGACAAGCCCTGAAATGTTAGCACTCTGAAGAGGTTACACTAAAAGATCAAGTGATGTTTGAATCTGTTATTTTTTTAACCAAGACTAACGTATATTTTACTCAGAAAAAAATAGCCATCCACATTCTGGGAGGTGTTTGCGTTATGAGAGTGAGTCTCTTATGAATGGCTTGGTGCTGTTCTCATGGTACTGAGTTCTTTCTCTTGATAGATTGGATTAGTTCTCAGGCTAATGAATTTGTTCTCGTGACAGTGAGTTGTTGTAACGTGAAGGACATCCCTTGGATTTTGCCTCTTAGCCTGTGTCCACTATCTTTTTGATTCTCTAACACATTGTGATGGAGCAGGAAAGCCTTTAACAGAAGCCTGCAGATGCCAGGGTCATGCTTCTTCTACTCCCCAGCCTGCAGAACTGTGAGCTAGATAAATCTCAGCCCCAGGTATTTTGTTGTAGCAACACAAAATGGATTAAGACACCCAGTATGGCTCCCTTAACAATTTTCCTGTGAAAAATATCATATAGTAATGATATTAGCAAAATAAGTTAGTGTGAACATATACTTCTATGCCTGACTTGAATTACTGAATGCAATATTATTCATATTGTTACTTAAAATTTGTAAAATATGGAGCCAAAGTCAACAATTTTTGTTGCTTCCCTTTTGCCAGCAACTAGTTAACAGTTTTGACTGATCTTGAAAGAAACTATTGGCTCATAATAGCAAAATATGCCAACAGTATTGAAAAAAAAGTAAGCCTGGGAGGTAAACAGAATTCTAAATGACTCCCTAAGATTCCTTTGTATCTACACAGCTTATACCTGTTTTTCAGTTAAACACTAACTAGATACTGCTGTGAATTGATTGTGTTGATGTAATTAATGTACCAAATCAGCTGACTTTAATATAGAGCAATTATCCATGTGGGTCTGAGCTAATCACATGAGGTCTCTAAAAGCAGAGCGTTTACTCTAGTTGATCGCAGTCAGAGACACACTTAGGTGGCTCAGAGGAAAGCCAGTATCCATGTTCTCAATGGTGTATGTGGGCCATGTGGCAAGAAACTGAAGGAGACATCTAGAAGAAGAGAGTGGTACCTGGCCAACAGCTTAAAAAAAAAAAAAAAAAAAACACTAAAACAAAAAGTAAGTTGGGACCTCAGGCCTACAACCACAAAGAAGGAAATTCTGCCAAAGCATACAGAGGACCTCAAGCCTTCGATGAGAACCATAACCCTATCAAAAACCTGGATTTCAGCTAGTGAGGCCCTGAGTAGAAACTATGGCCAAGCTGCAACTGGATTCTAACCTACAGAAACTGTAAGGTAATACATATATGCTTTTTTAAGTTAGGCAATTTGTGGTAATTTGTTGCACAGTATGCATTTAACAGGAATTAATATATAATACATTTGATCTAAAATAGAATCAAGTTATTAGATACATTAAGAGAAGGAATAGTAGGATTCAAGTGTCTAGACTTCTTAGAATTTGTATCTAAAATATAGAGGTAATTTCTTCCAATTTCAGCTTTCCCCATGCACAGAGTTAGAAAAGCATACAGCTTATTTATTTATTTATTTATTTTTTTATTTTGAGACGGCGTCTCGCTCTGTCCCCCAGGCTGGAGTGCAGTGGCGCAATCTCGGCTCACTGCAAGCTCCGCCTCCCGGGTTCACGCCATTCTCCTGCCTCAGCCTCTCCGAGTAGCTGGGACTACAGGTGCCCGCCACCACGCCCGGCTAATTTTTTTGTATTTTTAGTAGAGACGGGGTTTCACCGTGGTCCCGATCTCCTGACCTCGTGATCCGCCCGCCTCGGCCTCCCAAAGTGCTGGGATTACAAGCGTGAGCCACGGCGCCCGGCGCATACAACTTATTTAGAGAACATCAAGTGGGTATTATTAAATTGCTATATTGCTTATTTGAAAGCAGTTTTGAACATTACTGGAAACAAACAAAAAATAGTTTAATGTTAGGTCCAGGAGGACTGTCAATGGAGTTTGCATATTACTCAGCATTAATGTAAGCCATCGAACATTTTTGAGTGGTTGGAGAGGTTGATTGGAATTATGCAGAAGAAAGATTGCCTTTCCATAGATTAGGAGTGGACCATGAGGCTATTGTAATACACCATGTTAAATCATGTGTTATGAACCTTCATGAAGATAATAGTAAAAGAGTAATGAGCAGATGTTAAAGCCAGAGAGTTTGAATTCTAAGGATTTGAGGCCAAATGGATATGTGCCTTTGCAGTAAGATTATAGTTTTTAAGCCTGAGTATGATTATGGTGATTGTAGAGCCATTAAGAAAAGCATGTAAGTCACAAAGTAACGAGTTTGAAGATGCTGTATTTAGTCTGGATAAATGAGTGATTTCCAAGCATGTCATATTTTAAGTAATGAGATGGGCAAGCAGTGGGAAATGAGCAAAAATTCCCTAAAAAGGGGAGATTGTTGCAGAAATAGATTTGGGTTATCAGGATGTATAGTCATGACAGGTGTACCCTTCAAGGGAAAGAGGATAGAAATAAAAGTAGAGAATATAAAAATACACAAGTGGGAAAATGTTACATTCAGAAGACAGTAACCTAACAGTGAAAGTTGAAAAAGCTATATTATTAAGACAACTTGGACAGATACATTGAGAGACAGATTTTTTTAAGGAAGGTAACGACAAGTTATTCCAGTGGGTACAATGTGATGAATAATGATAAAAAAAAACCTTTGAATTTGGTTACTGAGATGTTGATGGTGAGCTTCAAAAACAGTTTCAGTAAAATAATAAGAAAACTGCACATAAACTTTGTATACTTGAAGGGAAAGAGATAAGATATTAATGGGGAGAGGGGTCATTTATTCATCTGTATTTCTGTTAATAAATTCCAAGACAGTGCTAGGCATAAGTCTCAGATAAGAATAAGACCAATTTATATGTACATATATGATGATTAAGTTGAAGTTTCTGGTAGGCTTCCTGTCAGGTTACAATTTAATGCATCTTATTCAGTATTATAAATACATAAACACACACAATATACATAGGCATTTTATGTATGTACATATAATATTCAAGCTAATAATTTAGTTTTTGAAATATTCAATCAAATGGTGTTTAATATTTTTCCTGAAGACTCAAAATACTTTGCAAATCCCAGTTCATTAATCCTTGCTAGTACTTGAAAAAAAAGACTTAATAATAATAACTTTATTCAGCATAGAAATGGGCTTAACCTCAGGCCTATTTCTTGAACTTTTATAAAAATCAGTAAATGAATATATATTTAAATTTCAGGTATAATATTTCCACTGATATAGTAAAATAGTAAATATTAAATAATTAATAGTTAAATATTTTGTTAAATAGTAAATATTTTATTTTAAATTAAGGTTATGGCCAGCATAGATTTCTTTGCAAGGAAACTTAAATGGTTGACAGTAATTAGGGTAAACTCATAATGGTCTGAAGGACAGACACTTGTATTCAAGTTCTCTTTATTAATATATTCACATAAATCAAATTTCCACTTCCCCTAACAGAATAGGAGGCTTTTTTTCTAATGCTGTGTTTGAAGAAAGACTATTCATAGTGTTAATGTGTGAAGACTGCACTCATTGAGGAATATCTATAGAGGAAGAACAGGAAGCATCCTTTTGCTAAATATAGCACAAAAACTGCATTCAGGAGACAAATTTTAGGTTTATAATATAGTACATAAAAATGATGGCTGAAAGCTTGAGAGTGTGAAGAAAAATAGGGCATTGTGTGTGAAGGTTAATTCAAGTCTAAAACTGGCATTTTTAGAATTCTAAATCAATGATTTAAAAACATGCCTATAATCAGAAAACCTTACAATTCAGTATTGTTGTGCATTAACTCCTCTGAGGGAGACTTCTGTTAGCAATCAGGGTAGACTTCTGCGACTAACCTCAGAACTCATTCATTCATATTAGTCTCAGCAGTTCTCATCCCCAAGCATAACTAAGAAATAAGTGAAATTCTATACAGTATGTCCCGTTCTAATGTCCCAGACTCCTTTGGGCTTCACATTGATTAATGTTTGTTTTCAAGTTGATATATGTCTTATGATAGATACTCGGACTGCTGGTGACACTTCACCCTCCAGCCCCACAGATAGAAACTCTAGAATTTTCCTCATACTCTGTTTACTTTCCAAGGTGGTGAAGAGAACTTAAGACAGCTATATCAGTGCTAGTGTGTTCACTGGGAAGGTTCTAACTATATGAACTTTCAAAAGCAGTCCAGTTGTTTCCAAACCCAAGTATAAAGGTTTCTTTTAAGGTCTAAACCTTTAAATGTCCTCATATAAGAGTGGTAGTATTTTCAATATACATTTATCAAGGAAATTCATATGTTTATAATGGACTCAAGGATTCTGTGTAATAACTCATAATCCCTGTGGTTCAAAACCTCAAAGATAAGAAATCACCAATTTTAGTCTTATTTTTTATTTTTAAAAACTGAAGCCTAAAGAAGTTTAGTGACTTACCCAAGGTGTAACATTTAAACGGGGGCAGAAATTGGGACTAGAGCCCAAGTCTACTGACTCCCAGAGAGAGTCAAGTACTGTAAGGTCAAACTCACCAAAGACCACTAGGAATACATCTTCAATCAGGATAATTTCTAGAGCAAAAGAGAATGTCCATCATTGGAACTGTGAGGTGTCATGGTAGGAGGCAGTAAGGAAAGTCTTATTACAAGATTTGGGGATATTCTCTGTGATTCTAAGAGTTAAAGAAAATTGAGGCCATTCTGGGTTGGGTGCCTTCAGGAAGTGAGAACAGTATGGTAACTAGGTATATTGGTAATTTTTATCTAGGAGGGATTACTGAAGTGGAGTGAGAAGAAAAGGAATATGTTTAGTTATTCCTGTGGTTGCAGAGTCTCTATATTATTTTTGACCTTGTCACTGAGCGGCATTGTCTTTGTCTTGTTCCGTCACAGTCATGTGCGCTTTGTTCGATAATTGTTTGTATTGTTTACATCCTGTGATCTTGTTTACCGTCTGCTGGGAATATCATGGCCTAGCTGTAGGCTTCCAGAGCCATTTATCTTCTTCTCGATCACATATAGGGCCAACTATACTTACTCTGCACATTGATTAGAAAGCAACATTTGAACCAATAGATTGAAGTTGTAAAAAGAAACATTCCAGTTCAGTACAGGACACAATGTGATGTTTAAGGATAAAGTGAGTTGTCTCACAAACCTGTGTATTTCCTGCTGCTGGAATGATCTACAAGTCAGGATCCTCTAGTAAGAGCATGATTGGAATAAATGTAGTTTGCATCTCTAAGACCTTGTTTTCGGTCTGATACACAAAGTTTCTATAATCATAAAGGTTTGGAGTTCAGTTGGAAGAGACAGTCATGGCTGAAAGAACTTTTTATTGGGTTATTATGGTCAAACATCAGCTTTTATTTCATATATCCTAGTAAATTATGTGCCTTCATAAAGGTTTATGCTGTAATTCAAATACTGGCTTTTGTCTCCTATCTTACACTCTATATTTCATAAAAACACATTTGTATAAGCAACACATCTAAAATTAGAAGAATACATAGAATGTCAGCAGTCTCTCGCAAAATGATAAAATGTACATTCACTTAAAATTTCCTTCACTTTTTTGAACACTTTCAACTCTTCCCATTCTCCAAGTATTTAAGATAGTTTCTCACCCCTTATATCTCAGCCTGCAGCCTGTTTGATTACTATCCTTCCAACAATATACAACTTAAGAACTCAAATGTGCTTCCTGAATACAATGTCTCTGATTTTATCTTGTAGATAATGAGGTGAAGCCTGAAATTAAGGCCAAATATCATGTGCTGTATTGACATCTGGTGAAACCACAGAGGCTTCAAATAGCCTAATTGCAAGTTCTCTTCACCCTGTTCTTGTGGATAAGTTCCCCCTAGCCACACAACCCTCTTTAGCAAGAAATCGGGTACAGTTCCTGCTTATCCTTGGGTTTCAGTTATCAGCAAACTCATAAAATTACTCAAACCAATCACATCCTCCCACGGGAACCATGGGGCATCTCAACCTCTTGATACTACAAAGCCTGCTCCCCACAGCCACTGGTTGTATACTGTATTCCCAAATGTAACCACTGTGTGTGTCTCTGTGTGGCAGGCAGCATTGTTCTTCCCAGGCTGTGGGTGTATGTGAATACTAAACCGGTGTTGATCTCATCTGTCCAGTGTTAGGTGTTGTGTGTTTGGCCGTCTGCATAACTCTAAGGTAGGAATCCCTCCCTCTCCAAAGGGTTGAAGAGAAGGTGATTGACATACAGACCCCTCTACTTTTCCTAAAGCAGTAATAAATACTTTTTATTACTTTTCTTTAACTCTGTATTCCCTGGTACTAGTTATATTGTGAGTTAAATTATAATTATTATTTCTCAAATGTGATTCCTTATTGCCACGTGGACAGGAATTTGAGTCTTACCCAGCTTTGTATTTTCTCTATGGCCTACAGTGGCATTTTACAGATTATAATTTAGTTTATACTCTATTAGTACTTTTTGCCTGCTTTCTAAATTTAGGTCATCTTGTGTCTTTTTTAAATCATGAGAAATATTTTTATTTGTAAAATTGAAACTGTTTTTATTTTACTGTTTAAAAAAAGTACATTAAAAAGAAATATTTTACTGGATTGGCCCTGAAGCAAGCTGTGACTGAGAGCCACTTCAGCAAATTTCATCAGATATAGAATCTGGCTGGAGGCTGATGCTAAAGCTAGTTGTCCCATCTCTCCACCATCAGCCTTACTGGGCTGACACATTTCTTATTAATTTGCTCCTTTATTTCTGTACTACTGGACATCGTGCACCACTGATAAAACCAAGAATATAACTGCCACATCATTGTTAGAAATTGAACCATTTTTATAATTTAGGCCATCTCCAAAAAGTGTTGAATTTTTGTTAGCTTTAATAAGAAAGTAATTGAGACATGCACACAGCTAGAAGATGAGTTAGAATATCCAGTGAATAACAAGAGTATACACTACGCAAGATTATTTGAAACATGGTCCCTATTTCTTTGTGTGCAATCTGTTTGAGAAATGTTACTGTATTATTTGACTCTCTTCCTATGTTGTAGTTTATCATGTTCTGATTTAAACTTCATTTAAACTTGGTTAGTTCTAATTAATATTTGGGTCATCTTTGGGTCATCTTTGCATGTAGTAAAATTATTGCTACTTGCCTCTTTATGAGCATACAGTATAGTACATCATACACAATTCTTGAGTAAATAGTAAAATAAATGAACTTTGGCTCTTATTATTCATGACATAATCTATAATTCTGTTTTCAGCTACTTAGATATATTGGTAAAAATATACCCCAAGGCAGAAAAAAACAAATTCATGCTTTTTATTTTTTTCTAAAAAGATATTATTATCTTATTTCACACTTTTTAAAACTGTTATAATAGGTGGTGATCTTCAGTATGTACATGCATTCTTCAATATAGTAAGTGTATAATAGTTCAATTTCTACTGATCTAAGAAATTTAAAGAATGTGGTAAGTTTCAATGACTATTGATTACTACTAGCACTTATTTCACTGGCCATAAATTGCTTCTAGGTTTTAATGTGAAAACTATCTAAAAAACATGATTACATTTTATTTATTATAGATAGATAAATATATTACCAACATTCATTCAGTCTATGGCAATTCATATCATTTAAATATTCAGCAATCATATATTTATAGACTATTGTGCTATTTATATTCTACTTAAGAGTCTGTGTTTTGTCTGCTTGATTTCACATTTGATTAAATATTTTAAATGGATACTCATTGCTCATAGACGCCCGTTTCTGTGGTGTACCGTATCAATGGTAGACAAGTGTACTGGACCTCCCTATTGCCCAACTTAAGGGGGCACTATTCTTATACAGTTTACTTGTTGGTACCTCCTGGAACATGACTTCCTGTAAGGATACCACAGTTTCTGGTTTTAGTCAAGTTGAGGAGAGAAGACTAATACAGATAACAAAGCTAGACCCTTGCAGATAAGAGGTATCAGAAAGAGCAACACTAATGGGAGAACACTTCTCTAAAGAAAATGAGGTGAGATGTAGGAATGTATGGATATATTTACTCTAGTGAAGGTGCACAGAAAATGTTTTGGAAAGACTGAGAACAAGAAAGAGAAGTTTAAGTACATAAGCCTGGGTAACAGAAGCTTTGTAGGCTCTTGAGCAGAGAAATGATGAGAGGAAACTCAAGTTTCTGGAGATCATGATGGATTTTAGAGGGCAGGGGGAAGGTAATACTAACGTAGAAGTGAAGGGATTTAGGCCTATTGTGAGATAAGATTGAAGAACAAAGCTGTCTCTCAGGTGTCTAGTCAATTCTTTCCTAAAATTTCTGGCAAACTTCCAGTTTATTCTTAAATTTTTCCCTTTCTGGTAGTCACATTTTCTTATCACACCTACTGAATTTTGATTAAGTTATATGGTATTCTCTAAATATTTAATGCATTTGTCTTGGTCTGCTTTGTGTTGCTCTAAAGGAATACTTGAGGCTGGGTAATTTATAAAGAAAAGAGATTTACTTGGTTCATGGTCCTGCAGGCTGTGCAAGAAGCATGGCGCCAGCATCTGCTTCTGCGGAAGGGGCTCATGGCAGAAGGGAAAGGGGAGCTGGTGTGTCACATGGTGAAAGAGACAGCAAAAGAGGGGTGGGAGGTGCCAGACTCTCTATCAATCACTTCCAGTAAGAATAGAGTGAGAACTCCCTCATTACTGCAAGGAGAGCACCAAACCTTTCATGAGGGATCTGCCTCCATGACCAAAACACCTCCCACTAGGATCAAATTGCAACAAGAGGTTTGGAGGGGACAAATATCTGAGCTTGTATGTCTTGCTTTCTAAATAATATTAGAAAATTGTTAGAAGACATCACTAATACTTATTTTCCATAATTATTATATCTAGAATGATTTAAGTAGAGACTTCATGAATTCTCACTGTATTTGGAAAAGTGTAAAGTAGATTTTAGAGGAGTTTGAAGAATGCATTTGAGAATGGAAGGGATATGTGTGTATATATTCTTACGTATATTTTATATATTAAGATTATACCAGAAAGAGACTCAAATGCTTCTTTTAATTGACCTTTGCAATAATTCTGTGAAATAATTCTTCTATAGCAGAGGAAACAGGCCCAGAGAATGTGACTAATAGGTTAAATGTAATGAAATCCAGAATGAACCCAAGCCAGGCTGACTCCATTATATTCTCATCAGAGAGACTAACAGTGGATTTTACTGTCACCATATTATTATGTTAGTAGAATAAGGCAGTGTTGTCTATTTTCCTAAAAGATATAATAATTTTTATGTTGACAACTAAAATTATTATCTATTTAAGTTACCTTTTCCTAGAATCATGAGAAAGTAAGATATAGGAAAAAAATTATTGGCAACTTGATTTCATAGTTTAACTTAAGAAAAATGTTACACACATATGCCAAATACATAGCCAGACCATGAAAGACTTAAGGTCCTAGAAGTTAAAGATGCTCTAAAATAAAAACCATGTAGAAGTTACATCATTATTTTGTTTACTTGAAATCCTGCAGTTATTGCAGAGCTGTTTCTTAAATGCCTCCTAAGCGGATGACATTTGCTATATTCAATATGGGATTCAGAGCTTGACTCCAGTAACATGTTAAATTGAATTACAATGAATTAACTGTGAACAATTATCAGTAATGAATAGCTATAGGGTATTACCATATTTCACAAAAACATTATCTATAATTATCTTCAAACTTATAGGCACATATTTTCCAAATATCAGTGAATACTCATTAAAGGTAAACTAGCTCTTTTCTTCTTTTGTTTGGAAATGATACATTGAATGTTCTTTATTAAGAGCTCTACATTTGTAGCTATTCCAGTTGACTTCTGAAATATTGAAGAAAAGTTTTGATAACATAATAGGGTAGCAGAAAGTAATTTATAAAAAAATAGATAATATATTTGGGAGATTTACATGTAATTGTTACAGTATTTCCAAATAGAAGTGCTGGGAGAAAGAATTGTAAGCAGCTCTAACCAGCAATGAGGGCTTAGAGCTCACAAGTTCTGGATCACATGTCTGATTCTAAGGTAGGATTTATATATATCCCCTGATAAAGCAATTAATCTATTCTGCATTAGCTCCCCTACTGTAAGATTAAACACTGGCATATATTTACCATGTAAGGCTATTTTAAAATCTGAGTCATTTAACTTAGTATTTAAACATTTATGAGGCTGGATGACATTTATGTAAAAATTATTATCATTGCTATTTTCAGATTATTTGGACTTGCCAAAAAAAAAAAAACTTGTCTGCTTGCTCTGTAATCTTACATATTCTTTAGCCTCACAAAAAAAGGAGACAGTAAAATTAGGCATCTGGCATCACTGAGAAAAGTCTTCGATGCATTCCAGTTTTTTATTTCTTCTGCCAGCAGAGCTCTGTGTTTGTGTTACTCAAATTGGATGCAGGTGTGCATCCATCCACACTCTTACAACCACATAACAAATGGAGAAAATGGAACACAACACACTACTCAGAGTCTTTGGGAACCAAAAATGCTCAGTAATGAAGCTTACCTCACTTTCCTTATATGTGCATCCAGTCAGACTTCACAGTGAATGGGATTAAATCACAAAATCCTGGTTTTAAGAGCCAAGAAAGCTTAAACCCCCCATAGATATTCTATTTGGCCTCTTTTAAATATATCTTGCTTTTTACTTTTTTGGGGAAAGGAGATATACACAAATGACAGGCCTATGGTATTACACTTTTGTTAACCAGAATAGAGTCTAGTTTTGACCACTATGATAAGCCAGTTTCACTAAAGTGTAAAATATTTTATATCAGACATGACATAGGAACTGCTGATATTCTTATATTCTCCACTTGAGGTTCTTTTGAAACTTTCCCATTTTCAGGATAGATGAATTATAATGGTTCCAGTACTCTGAAAAGGCAATTGTGCAGAAACAAACCAAAAAACCTCTTGTTTTTATTCTTTTTCAGAACTCATCAGCTTTGTTGATAATTGCTCCATTCACCTAACACTAGACACATCGTGCACTATAAATTTTTTAATTCAATTTTCCATATGACACTGTCGCTTTGGGGTCATGTGAAGGACATGTCAAACGTTTTGAATAGGAAGCTGTTGAACAGTTAGAATGAATTATTGAGGCTTACATTTCTGTTGTTAGCCTATTAGTGAAATTTTTCATCCACTGTATTTGTCAGTTGTATATTAGAACTATTTGTATTTGTATTTATTTTCTTTTGCTTCTTGGTGTCCTATTTCAGTTATGGATGATAGATTTTTTTAGAGCGACTCTAAAAAAATTACTTGATTAGCTAAATATTTTAGCTACTTGATTAGCTAAATATTTTACTTGATTAGCTAAATATTTTAAATTGTATGCTTATATCTGTGAGATGACTTACAAGCAATGCTAAAGAGAAGAGAAACTGAAGTGATTACAGTGGAGACCATAATTTTCAAAAATAGCTAAATATTATTAGAACAAAAAAATTGTCTGTGTAACTTGTGAGCCATGCCCTCTAAAAAGCTTTGGGAATAATATAAAAGTTTATTCTCTGAAGTGTTTTTATGTATTTTCTGGTAAAGTCATAAATTATTCTTTCCAGGCAAATGTCTATCTTTCTCATGGAGCTGTAACCACATGGAAACCTTGCTGCAATTATGCTTTTTTTTTCATTCAACCATTTATTTTGAAAATAATTTAATATTCTGTTGAAATTAGGTATAAAATTAATCTATACTTTAAAATATATTCTTTTTAATTTATTATTTTATTTAATTTTAACTTTAATTTTTAAATTTTAATTTCAATGGCTTTTGGGGAACAGGTGGTTTTTGGTTACATGGATAAGTTATTTAGTGGTGATTTCTGAAATTTTGGTGTACTCATTACCCAAGCAGTGTACACTGTACCCAATATATAGTCTTTTATTCCTCATCCCCCTCACTCTTCTCAAGTCCCCAAAGTCCATTATATCATTCTTATGCTTTTGTGTCTTCATAGCTTAGCCTCCACTTATAAGTAAGAACATATGATATTTGGTTTTTCATTCCGGAATTACTTCACTTAGAATAATGGTCTCTAACTCCATTCAAGTTGCCGCAAAGACCATTATTTTGTTTCATTTTATGGCTGAGTAATATTCCATGGTGTATATATACCACATTTTCTTTATTTACTTGTGGGTTGATGGGCATTTAGGTTGGTTCCATACTTTTGCAATTGCAGATTGTCCTGCTATAAACATGCATGTATATGTGTCTTTTTTATAGGACTTCTTTTCCTTTGGGTAGATACCCAGTAGTGAGATTGATAGATCAAATGGTAGTTCTACTTTTAGTTCTTTAAGGAATCTCCACACTGTTTTCCGTAGTGGTTGTACTAGTTTACATTCCCACCAGCATTGTAAAAGTGTTCCCTTTTCACCACATACACACCAACATTTATTATTTTTTGATTTTTAAATTATGACCATTCTTGCAGGAATAAGGTGGTATTTCATTGTGGTTTTTATTTGCATTTCCCTGACAATTAGTGATGTTTAGCATTTTTCAAGTTTGTTGGCTGTTTGTATGTCTTCTTTTGAGAATTGTCTATTCATGTCCTTTGCCCACTTTTTGATAGGATTATTTTTTTTTTCTTGCTGATTTTAGTTCCTTGTAGATTCTGGATATCACTCCTTTGCTGGGTATGTAGTTTGCAAGTGTTTTCTTCCACTCTGTGGGTTGTCTCTTTACTCTGATAATTACTTTTTTTTTTTTTTTTTTTGAGATGGAGTCTTGCTTCTTTGCCCAGGCCAGAGTGCAATGGTGTGATCTTGGCTCACTGCAACCTCCGCCTCCAAGGTTCAAGCGATTCTCCTGCCTCAGCCTCCCCAGTAGCTGGAATTACAGGCATGTGCCATCATGCCCAGCTAATTTTTGTATTTTTAGTAGAGACAGGGCTTCACTGTGTTGGCCAGGCTGGTCTTGAAGTCCTGACCTCAAGTGGTCAGTCTCCTGACGTCAGGTGACCTCAATCTGCCTGCCTCGGCCTCCCAAAGTGCTGGGATTACAGGCGTGAGCCACTGTGCCTGGCCTGATAATTACTTATTTTGCTGTGTAGAAGCTTTTTAGTTTAATTAAGTCCCATCTATTTATCTTTGTTTTTGTTGCATTTGCTTTTGGGTTCTTGGTCATGAATTCTTTGCCTAAGCCAATGTCTAGAATAGTTTTTCAAATGTTATCTTCTAGAATTTTTGTGGTTTCAGGTCTTAGGTTTAAGTCTTTGAGCCATCTTGAGTTGATTTTTGTATAATATGAGAGATGAGGATCTAGTTTTATTCTTCTACATGTCGCTTGCCAATTATCCCAGCACCATTTATTGAAGAGGGTGTCCTTTCCCCACTTTATGTTTTTGTTGGCTTTGTCAAGAATCAGTTGGCTGTAGTATTTGGCTTTAGTTCTGGGTTCTGTATTTTGTTCCATTGTTCTACATGCCCATTTTTATACCAGTACCATGCTGTTTTGGCAAATATAGCCTTGTAGTATAGTTTGAAGTTGGGTAATGTGATGCCTCCAGATTTGTTATTTTTGCTTACTCTTCTAGACATTGGCTTAGGCAAAGAATTCATGACCAAGAGCCCAAAAGCAAATATAACTAGGTGGGACTTAATTAAACTAAAAATATTCTGCACAGCAAAAAAGTAATAATAATTATCAGAGTAAACAGACAACCCCCAGAGTGGGAGAAAATATTTGCAAACTATGCATCCAATGAAGGACTAATATCAAGAATGTACAGGGAACTCAAATCAGAAAAAAAAAAACATAAAACAAATAATGCTTTGGCTATGAGGGCTCTTTTGGTTCCACATAAATTGTAGGATTGTTTTTTTCTAGTTCTGTGAAGAATGATGATGGTATTTTGTTGGGAACTTCATTGAATCTATAGATTGCGTTTGGCACTGTGGTTATCTTCACAATATTGATTCAACCCCTCCATGAACATTGGATGTTTTTCCATTTGTTTGTGTCATCTATGATTTTTTTTTTCCAGCAGTGTTTTGTAGTTTTCTGTGTAGAGATCTTTCACCTCCTTGATTAAGTATATTCCTAAGTATTTTATATATTTTTTGTAGCTGTCGTAAGAGGGATTATGTTCTTGATTTGAGTCTCAGCTTGGTTACTGTTGGTGTATAGCATTGCTACTGGTTTGTAAACACTGATTTTTGTCTCTTGAAACAGTATTGAATTCATTTATCAGATCTAGGAGCTTTGTGGATGAGTCTTTAGGGTTTTCTAGGTTTATGATCATATTATTGGTGAACAGTGACAATTTGACTCCCTCTTTTCCGAATTGGATGCCTTTTATTTATTCCTCTTGTCTGATTGCTCTGGTTAAGACTTCCAGTACAACTTTCCCCATTCAGTATGATGTTGGCTGTGGGTTTGTCATAGACGGCTTTTATTATTTTGAGATATGTCCTTCTATGCCAATTTTATTGAGGGTTTTTATAAAGGGATGTTGGATTTTGTCAAATGCTTTTTCTGCATCTATTGAGATAATCATATGATTTTTGTTTCTAATTCTGTTTATGTGATATATTGGATTTATTGACTTGCATATGTTAAATCATGCCTGCATCCCTGGTATGAAACCCACTTGATCACAAATAATTATCTTTTTTGATAAGCTGTTGGATTTGGTTAGCTAGTGTATTATTGAGGATTTTTACGTCTGTGTTCATCAGGGATATTGGTCTGTAGTTTTCTTTTTTTATGTCCTTTCCTAGTTTTGGTATTCGGTGATACTGGATTTATAGAAAGATTTAGAGAGGATTCCCTTTTTCTGTATCTTTTGGAGTAGTTTTAATAGGATTGATACCAATTCTTTGAGTGTCTGATAGAATTCAGCTGTGAATCCATCTGGTCCTGAACTTTTTTGTTGGCAATTTTTAAATTATTGATTCAATCTTGCTGCTTGTTATTGGTCTGTTCAGGGTTTCTATCTCTTCCTGAGTTGATCTAGGAGGGTTGTATATTTCCAAAAATTTATCCATCTTTTCTAGCTTATCTAGTTTTTGCGCAAAAAGGTATTCATAGTAGCCTTGAATGATCTTTTATATTTCTGTGATATCAATTGTAAAATACTACATTTCATTTCTAATTGAGTTTATTTGAATCTTTGCTCTTCTTTTCTTTGTTAATCTCACTAATGGTCTATCAGTTTTATCTTTTCAAGGGACTAGCTTTTTGTTTTGCTTATCTTTTGTATTGTTGTTTCAATTTCATTTAGTTCTGCTCTAATCTTTGTTATTTCTTTTCTTCTACTGGGTTTGGGTTTAGTTTGTTCTTGTTTCTCAGTTCCTTGAAGTGTGACATTAGGTTGTCTATTTGTGCTCTTTCAGAATTTTTGATGTAGGCATTTAATGCTGTGAACTTTCCTGTTAGCACCACTTTTGCTATATCCCAGAGGTTTTGATAAGTTGTATCACTATTTTCATTTATTTCAAAGAATTCTTAAATTTCCATCTTGATTTCATTGTTAGCTCAAAGATTATTCAGGAGCAGATTATTTAATTTCCATGTATTTGTATAGTTTTTAAGGGCTCCTTTTGGAGTTAATTTCCAGTTTTATTCCACCATGATCTGAGAAGAGACTTGATATGATTTTGATTTTTCTTAAATTTATTGAAACTTGTTTTGTGGCCTATCATGTAGACTATCTTGGAGAATGTTTCATGTGCTGATTAGAAGAATATATATTTTGCAGTTGTTGCATAGAATATTCTGTAAATATCCAAGTCCCTTTGTTCTAGGGTATGGTTTAAGTCCATTCTTCATTGACTTTTTGTCTTTGATACCTGTCTAGTGCTGTCAGTGGAGTATTGATACCTGTCTAGTGCTGTCATTGGAGTATTGAAGTCCCCCACTATTATAGAGTTGCTGTCTGTTGCATTTCTTAGGTCTAATAGTAGTTTTATAAATTTGGGAGCTCCAGTGTTAGGTTCATATATATTTAAGATTGTAATATCTTCCTATTGGACTAATCCTTTTACTACATAATGTCTTTTTCTTTTTTTACTGTTCTTGCTTTAACATCTTTTTTGTCTGATATAAGAATAGCTACTCCTGCTCACTTATGGTTTTCATTTTTTGTGAACTATCTTTTTCCGCTGCTCCTTTACCTTATGTTTATGTGAGTCTTGTGTGTTAAGTGAGTCTCTTGAAGACAGCAGACACATGGTTGGTGGAATTTTATCCATTCTGCCATTCTGCATCTTTTAAGTGGAGTGTTTAGGCCATTTATATTCAATGTTAGTATTAAGATGTGAGGTAGTTGTTCTATTTATCACATTAGTTATTGTTTAAATACGTTTTTTTTTCACTGTGCATTGTTTTTTAGGCCCCGTGAGATTCATGCTTTAAGGAGATTCTATTTTGGTCTTATTCTTGATGACAACTAGAAGGATCTCTCTCCATGAGTGTTTTGGTACCAAATTAATTTGTCATTACAAGGTTCAGTTCAACAGTTGGTTGTCATTAGCACTGTACTTTATTTTAACTGTGCATCTGTTTGTAAAGATGCTAGTATTAGTCTTCTTATCATCGATAGTAGGAGAAACAAGACAAAACCAACATTAATCCAGTAGGCCAATTATTAAATCTGGAGATAATGAATTCCAATTATTAATGAATTACAATAGCAAAGGATTGAAAATTTGGTTCACTATCTGTCATAATTTAAAATGTAAACCCTTAACTTAAATCTTGAAGAAAAGACTGAATCAATACAACCAGTCTAGTGAGGACTTGGAGTTAATGAATATCAGTAAATCCTCATTTAATGTTGTCAATAGGTTGCAAACTGACTTTAAGTGAAACAACATACAACGAAACCAATTTTATCATAGGCTAATTGATATAAGGATGTTTCTGGTCACAAAAACATCACCAAACATCTAAATAAAGACCAAAATGTGCCAGGTGCGGTGGCTCACACCTGTAATCCCAGTACTTTGGGAGGTCAAGGTAGGCGGTTCATTTGAAGCCAGGAGTTTGAGACCAGCCTGACCAACAACATGAAACCCTATCTCTACTAAAAATACAAAAATAGCCAGGCATGGTGGCACATGCCTGTAATCGCAGCTACTTGGGAGGCTGAGGTAGGAGAATCACTTGAACCTGGGAGGTGGAGGTTACAGTGAAATCGAGATTGTGCCACGGAGTATGCACCAGCCTCGGTGACAGAGTGAGACTTTGTCTCGACAACAACAAGAAGACTAAAATGCTTCTAATATTAAACATTGAAATAAATGTGACATTGAAAGAAATGTGAGCTATACATACATTTAAGAAAGAATAACAAGGACAAGATAATTATTAACTCAATTTGTGATAGTGAGTGATGGTGTTCACAGTGGTGATGGGTTAAGTCAAGAAATAAGTGCTTGCAAAGTGGAGTTGTAAGAAGCATCTCCTACCAGCATGCAGTTTGGAATGAAGCAATAACAAATATGGGGACTCACTTTGCCACCACATAGTTTATTGTTGAGCTGTCTGTATGACTTTTGTATACTTCGCAAATTTTTACTTTACAGTAATTTACAGTAACTTTATTTGTTTTTCAACCACTTATTCCAGTTCAGGGGTCACCAGTGGCTGGCACCTATCCCAGCAGCTCAGGGAACAAAGGGGAAACTTACCCTGGACAGGAGGCCATTCCATCGCAGGGCATACTCATACACTGACTCACTCAGGCTGGGACCATGTAAACATACCAACATACCTAACATGCAGAGTTTTGGGGTGTGGCAGGAAACTGGAGTACCTGGAGGAAACCCATGATTACATGGAGAGGATGTGCAAACTCCACGTAGATGGAGTCCCCAGCTGGAAATACACCTTTTTCCCCCCTTCTCCCCTTCTTCTCATCAATGTTATAATGAAATGATGTTGAATGAAAAGGTGTTACTTGACTACCTGCTATATAGGCTTTAAAGATACCAGATTGTGGCTGATTTTTTACTGTATTTTCATTGCAACAATACAGTAAAGACTAAAACTAAAACTTTGCTCCAGCATATGCAATTATGAAAAATGTGTAATGTAAAATAATTTTTCTCTTGAAAGCTAGTTTGTGGCTAGCCAATTTTTATAAAGCATAAACAATTAACTCTGTACTAGTAATACAAAGGAAGGCTGACTTGTTGCAGCCAGAAATTTACTAATATTTTTGCTTTTAATCTTGACTTCTTTAATATTGTCTCATTCCATCTCACTCACCCAGGACTGGTTTTGCTCATTCCGTCTCAAGGTCTAAATATGAATGTTAAGCCTCAGAATGGAGGAAGCCAGATACCCTGGCTTTCATATTTAGGTCTGAACTACCAAAACAAAAACAAAAACAAACAAACAAAAAAAACACCTACTTAGGTTTGCTACTGGAAGCAGTGGTATTTGAGTAGAAGTTGAAAAGAAAGGCAAGAAAAGTGGAAGTAGAAAAAGCATGAAATGGCTGCAGGAAATGAAGAAATACTTAGGAAGCAGGCATTTTACTGTTTTGAATGAAAACTAATACTATGAATCATTCTTTATATATATATTTGTTTTATTTTCAATACTAATTAAATTCATCAACCTGAAATTTTAAATTTCTATGTTCAATATTGTTTTATGTATAACCAGTTTATATACCTATACACTTTTATTGTCAAAGTTCATCTTTTATATCTTTTAGTGTAGTTTTTATGATATTTGAGTGTCTAAAAATGTCTTTCTCTTATAGTCTTGAAGGATAATGTTTATATAGAATTATAGGTAAGTAGTCTCACCTCCACTCCTGCATATTGATGATTTTAGCCTGGTGTTCTATGTAGTCTGTTGCTATTGATGATGACTTAATGCTGTCAGTCTAACGGCAACTTCTTTTTTCTTATTGGTAGCATTTGAAAGTTTATTTTTATCCTTGCATTCATTTGTCAGTTCTGTGATGTGTTACGATGGTATTTATTTTTCATTCTGCTCAGCACTTTGAATCAAGGCCTTCTTTTTATTATGTTGCCGTTCTTTTAATTCCTAAATTCTTAGCTTTTTTTAATATTTCCTTTCTGTCATTTCTACTACCTTCTAGAACTCCTATAAGAATGATGTTGGAGATTATCCTACTTGTTTTCTAAATGTGTCTTTATCGCTTGTAGTTTTTTTAGATTTTATTTATTTATTTATTTATTTATTTATTTATTTATTGATCTCCTTCTGGTAGAACTCTAGAGTAATATGTTCTAATTTTTTTTTTTTTTTTTGAGATGGAGTCTCACTCTGTTGCCCAGGCTGGAGTGCAGTGGCGTGATCTCGGTTCACTGCAAGCCCCGCCTACCAGGTTCATGCCATTCTCCTGCCTCAGCCTCCCAAGTAGCTGGGACTACAGGCACCTGCCACCGTGCCCGGCTAATTTTTTTTATTTTTTAGTAGAGACGGGGTTTCACCTTGTTAGCCAGGATGGTCTCAATCTCCTGACCTCGTGATCCACCTGCCTCGGCCTCCCTCTAATTTTTTAATGTCAACATGTGGTAGACACAACCCAATGTGGCACCCTCAAATATGTTATATTATTTGCATCTCTTGACTATGGGCAGAACCTGTGATTTGCTTTCAACCAATTAAATATGACAAAGGTGATGAGACATAACAGCCTTGATTACATTTTACATAAGAATGTCTTTGAAGGTTAGAGTAGTAGGCTGTCCTGCAGGCCTTGAAAAAGTAAGCTGCCATGCTGTCATCTGCTTGTGGAAAGGACCACACATGAAGGAACTATGGGCGTTCTCTAGGACCTGAGGGCTTCAGTTCTACAACTGTAGGGAAATGAATTCTGCCAACAACCATGTGAACCTGGAAGTTGACTTTCAAATCCAGAGAGGTCATAGCACAACCAGTACCTTATTTACAGTCTTAATGAGTTCCAGCTAAGCCTTGTCTGGGCTTCTGACCTGTGGAAACTGTTAGATAATAAATGTTTGTCATTTTCAGCTGCCCAGTTTGTGGTAATTGATTATGCAACAATATAAAACTAAGGCTGGGAGCGGTGGCACATGCCTATAATCCTAGCACTTTGGGAGGCTGAGGCGGGTGGATCACCTGAGGTCAGGAGTTTGAGACCGGCCTGGCCAACATGGTAAAACCCCATCTCTACTAAAAACACAAATTAGCTGGGTGTGGTGGCGTGTGCCTGTAATCCCAGCTACATAGGAGGCTGAGGCAGGAGAATCACTGGAACCTGGGAGGCAGAGGCTACAGTGAGCCAAGACTGCATCATTGCACTCCAGCAATGGGTGACAGAGCAAGACTCCGTATCAAAAAATAAAATAAAAAAATAAAAACTAAGACAAACTGTTTCCCACCTAAAGTTTATCATTTTCCATGTTTTCTTTTACTTTAATGACTATATTTTGTTTGTAAAAATTTCTAATTTTATTTCAGTATTACTGTTAATTTTTTAGATATTCTTTCATTTTCATTAATAAGGATACTAAAAATATATACCTTAAAATCTGTACCAAGTGTTTTGTTAATGTAGTTACATCTAGAATTGAATCTTCGGGGGGTATTTTTTAATATTAGATTTCACGGGCTTTGGAATTTCGGTTAGCATGCTTATCACATGTGTGGAGTTTGTTCTTGCTCTTTTTAATTTTTCTGCTTGCTCATGAGTTTGGCTTTGGTTGTCTCCACCTATAACTCCAAAACCAAGTATTATTATGGCAGTACTAGGAGTTCTGCCCTAGATGATTTCAGAATGATCACAGATTTTATTGCCAAGTCAACAAGTGGCTTGGCTCACTTTCTAGTGGAAGGGCTTTGTTTGTAAGCTTCACCTTCTTAGGCATGCTACTTTTCCTTAAACAACAACAAAATAATCCCATAGCTACTGCTGGGATTTTTTTCATGAAAAGAAAATTGCACCCTGACCTGTAGCTTTAAGCAGTGAGTGGAGTCCAGCCCCTGCATGTGTGAGGCAGCTTTTAGTCCACTTTACCCCAATGCAGCCAAACACCTGGTGCTTCTGCCTGCTTCTCTCAGCCAACATTGGACTCCCATCATGTTTACCAATTTATATTTCTGTTTCTCTGATCTACAAAAAAATGTATCTTGTTTTCATTATGACTTTTTAGCCTTTGTATTAGTTTGCTGTGGCTGCCATAACAAATACCACAGACTGGGTGGCCTAAACCAGGAGTCCCCAACCCCTGGGCCATGAATTAATACCAGTCCCTGGCCTGTTAGGAACCGGGCTGCACAGCATGAGGTGAGAGGTAGGCAAGTGAGCATCACTGCCTGAGCCTTGCCTCCTGTCAGATCAATGATGGCATTAGATTCTCATAAGAACGCAAACCCTATTGTGAACTGCACATGCGAGGAATCTAGGTTGCATGCTCCTTATGAGAATCTAAGGCCTGATGATCTGAGGTGGAACAGTTTCACCCTGAAACCTGAAACTAGCCCCCTCCCCACCCACTGCCAGTTTGTGGAAAAATGGTCTTTCCACCCATCAATCTCTGGTGCCAAAAAGGTTGGGGACCACTGGCCTAAACAATGGAAACTTATCTGCTCGTGATCTGAAGACCAGAAGTCCAAGATTAAGGTGTATGTAGGGTTGGTCTCCTCTAGGGCCTTTCTCCTTGGCTTGCAGATGGACCTCTCCTCTGTGTTTTCACATGGCCTTCCATCTCTGCCTGTGTCATTTTTCTTATAAGGACATTGGTCATATTGGATAAGGGTCCACCCTAATGACCTCATCTAAGTTACAATTTGAAGGCAAATGCAGCCACGTTTGAGGTAATGGGGGCTTCACCATATGAATTTTGGAGGTCATAATTGAGCCTACAATTATCTTTTTATTTGGAAATGATCCAGCATTGTTAGAATATTGAATGTACTGTGGTGGGGGTGGGGAATGGGACATTTTCTTCACTTATTGCCCGTATGGCTGTATATGCTTCTGAGTGAACTGAAAATCCATTTCTTTTGAGATCTATTTTTATTTCTTTTCCCTAACTTAAAACACATAATATGTATCTGTTTATTTTTATACTTCTGATTAGTAGGTTAATATCTAAATTCATTCTTCTAATTGTACAAGCTTGTTGTATACTTGTACAAGATTTGGAGTGGTAAAAACTGATCATACATTGCGTAAAATATAATAATCTCATGTTGTGCCACGTGGCCTCTGTTTTAGGACATATAACCACTGGGGTTTGGAGTTTGACTAAGAGCAGGACATTGACTGCAGTTTGCCCTCCTCACTTACTCTGAAGATGGATGGAGCTAAGAGACTGCTTTGGATCACCTCCATTCTAGTTTGCTGCACTGTTCGAAAAACTTTGAGCTTCTTATTCTAGTTAATAAAAACACAACTGCAAAATTAATTAAAATGTTGTTTCCTAACTTCTACCTTCAGCTATTCCTGGGTGATTAGAGCAAATTATTAATGCAGTGCTTCCTCTGATTATGACAATGAAAGCAAGAAGTGCATTTAATTAGAAGGCCTCTGAATGTTTATAAATCACCAACTTTTCACATGTGTCCATTCGTTTTGCAGAAGAAGCATCCAATACACTCCCAGCACTTGTCTGGTGTCTCTTCACAAGATGTTAGGTGCATTGCTAGCTCTGTTTCCTCTACCCAAAGGTGCAGAGGGGGCTGAGACTTGCAGAAGCTGTACCAAAGAGTGGGAAAGGCAATCAAGTGCCAAGAAGCTCTTCCCTCTCTTACCCTTTCCAGTGGTGAGCAGATTACTGTTTACCAAACTGACTTTTTTAAAAAGTGTATTTATTCACGTCTCTATCAGGATATATCAGTGGTGTTTTGCAATTACTATTGGCAGTTGTATTGCAGTTGACATCACAACAAATGTCTGCTTCTCATTTTCCACTTTTCTAAGTTACCTTTTCCTTTAATAGCTAAAGAAAATGGCTCCAACTCCCATTTGTCACACTGTGGAAACAAGAGCTACGAATTCTTTTCCTTCCAGGTGAAGGGATATAGATTATCTAGAAGGTATACATTGTTTAAATCATGCTTTTACAACTTCTCTGTCATCTAGTCCAAATGTTGCTTATGATGTTAGAGATTATTTTTTGAAAGATCTTTTCAACATTTCCTACATAGAAAAAAATACTGCTAAAATAAAGCTAATGTTTAAAGTAGGCTTTCCGTAAAGTTTTGAGGTAAAATAAATCAATTTAAACAACTTTAAGTAAAAAGTAACACAGTACAAATCCTCCAATCTTTTTCCTTACAGAATTTCTAATGCATTATGTACTTCCATAGGCTTTAGTGGAGATTTTTTCCTTTTTCTTATCCTTTATGCTAGGACTTGGTCTCTTCTCTATGCACTAGCAGACAGCTCCAAAGTTCTTGTTTTTTGCTGTCCAGAGAGATTTAATTTAAAAATAGTCATCTAAATAGCACTTATTTGGCTATATCTAAAAATGAGGAAGTCCTTGCCTTTCTCCACTTACTCTAAGACCAAGCATTCGCTTGCTAAAAGCGAATCATCTCTGTTGGAGACAAATTCTTGCCACTCTTAGAAAGCATAAGAAACTCAAACTGTTTTGTTTTTTTAAATACCAAATTATTTTGCCTTACATTTATTTATATAGACACAACGGCCTATAGACTTACCTCTTGGATGCCCTGTCATTAGTTATCTCAAACTGCAATGTTTAAAACTCAGATTCAAAATGTTCAACTGAACTTATCATGAAGACCTTCAAAACCTGTTTCTCGTCTTGAATTTCATCTCAGTGATAAGTACTCATCTAGTTGTCCAGAATTGTTATCTTGGATTTCATCTTAGATTTCTCCCTCTTATTGAATCCCCAAATTCAATTACTATATCCATTCTACATGCTAGAAATTTCTAGAATCTGGCAAACTTTTTCCAAGTCCCCTGTCTTAGTGTAGGTTAGTACCAACGATACATCTGGACTCCATCTTTCCATTATTTTTTCACCTCAAGTAAGTGAGGGTCTGATGGGTAGAGTTTAAGGTAGCTCCATGACTGCCACCTCCTAGTGTTGATGCCGGTATAATCCGGTCCTCTTGAGTGTAGGTGGGAATCCGTGATTTGTTTCTATTAATAACTAATAGAATGAAAAATAGGGGATTTTACCCATGTAGATATATCATAAGGAACCATATTTCAAATTCACTCTATCCATTTCTGACTTTGAAGAAGCAACCTACCGTGTATCCTACAGACACAAGGAAAAGAATTCTGGTAGCAATCTGGGGAAGCTTGGAAGAGGATCTTTCCCTAGCTGAGCCTCTGATGAGAACAAAGTCTTAGCAGACACCTTGACTGAAGACTTGTGAAATCATAAGCAGAGGACCCAGCTGAGCCATGTCATGACGTCTGAGTCACAGAACTGTGAGATAATGTGTTGTTTTAAACCACTAAGTTTGTGGTAATTTGCTACATAGCAATAGACAGCATACAGATTCCTTACATAAAATGTGATCATGTTACTACTAAGCAAAAAATAAATAAAAAAGCCTATTAATGACTGCTATGGCTTGAATGGGTCCCCCAAATTTCATGTGTTAGAAATTTGATCCACAATGTGGGGGATTTGGTAGGGGAGCCTAAAGAGAGGTGTTTGGGTTATGAGGGTACCTCCCTCATGAATGGATTAATGCTGTTTTTGCAGGAGTGAGTTTGTTGTCATTGCAGGAGTGGGTTAGGCCCTGTCTTATTCTCTCTTGTCCATGTGATGCCTTTTGCCATGTTATGATGCAGCAAAAACGCCCTCCTAAGATGCTGCTGCCTTGATCTTAAACTTCGCATTTTTGAGAACCATAAGCTGATAAATTTTTGTTTTTTTGTAAATTACCCAGCCTTCAGTATTCTGTGATAGCAGCACAAAAGAGACTAAGATAATGACTTAACATTTCCCCCAGGGTTGAATCAAAACTGTTAACAAGACCCTTTACTCCACCACCCTTTACTTAAATTTCCATCATTGTTGAAATTTGTGTCAGCTTATCAGATGTACCGTTCTCTCCCTTTCTGCCCCAGATGTTTGTACATATTCTTTATACTTTACATTCTCCTCTGGCTGCTTTTCTCCTCCCAACATCCTCTTCTCTTTTAACGAATTCTTACTCATAAATTTAAGTTCTAGTTCAGATCTGCCTATTTCTGGGAAGCTTTCCCTGACCCAAGCAGTTGGGTTAGGTACCCTATTATTTTTTTCTCTCATATTTCATTATAATTGCTTGTTTGTCTATTCTTCTCAGTAGAGTCAATGAACCACGAGGGGAAAGATTGTATCTTTCTTGCTGATAAGTATATCATCAGTGTCTGACTCTGAGTTAGGGCTCATTAATTATCTGTTTTATGAATAAATGAATGGCTTATGATAAATAGAGACTCAATTTGACACTTGACTTGTAGTATCAATAACTAGAACCACAGGACACAGTCTTTTTGGGGAATCACAGGAGTGTCACATTATGCAGCCCCAAGGTGACTCCTAAGACTCAGGGTGCTTTTCCCATTCTCTTTCTGTCCTTACAACCTCAACTAGCTCCTGTCCTTCCCCTACAAAGACTCTTGCATCCACTTTATTTTTTGGTATTCTCACCATCAAGTTAGTATTTGTTTCTTCTACAAAGTCATGTTTATAATTCTTTACTTTTAGGAAGGTTATAGTAACAGAAGTTGTCCATAGTACAGAAGTGGAGGAGTTAAAAAAAAATCACATTTACATAGCTCATACAATCATGGTCCAAGATCAAAATTTACTGACTCTTTTTTGAAACAGTAACTGGAAGTTCCCTTTAGACTTCTAACTTTTGCATCTATTTTCAAGGATAATAATAAAATATTCATCCTTAAGTTCTGACTTAGCAGTTAAGATATATTTATTTCTTTCTTCTTCTAATAAGAAATCAAAGTGGAGCAATAAGTATCTTTTTGTCTTATTAATTTGCCTTTCAGAAGATGTCCATTTTTATCAAGACTTTTACCCAGAACAAATCTCTTATATCATTTCTCTTGGACATTCCCTGGAATTACTGCTAAAATTTATTAATAGCCTATCTAATCAGGACGTATCTAGAATACTTTGAATAAACTTACTGTGGTTGTAATATGTTGATATGTTGATAAAATAAGAAATACTGAAATTAACTAGCATAATTTGGGATTCATGAAAATCTTAAGTCAAGCTTATGACTTTTCCCCTAGTGGCTAGAAATTAAATAACTGTTGAAATAATAAAGTGGTCAATTCACATTAGACAACAACATACTCTTTCATAAAATATGTAGGAAAATGACGTTTGTGTTATTTGTGCAGAATAAACTATTCACCATTAAGTAACTAAATACAATGATATAACAAATCAGTCAGGTTTGGGAAAGAAATATTAAGCCAGAAGTAAATAAAAGCCTCGTATAAGTAATTGTCTTTCTTACACGTTATCTTGTATTTGAGAAATAAAAATTATCTTAATTTTCTAAAGTGTCAAAGGTTTCCAACTGCAAAATAAGTAAAAATGATATCCTGCTTTCATAGATATCATTGCTTTATTTGATAACATTCTTGAACATCTTCTTTTTGACAATTATCAATATCTGATAGCCTAGCTGGTAGGATGTTGTGTCTCCTTTTTCTCTGCTTCAATGGTTAAATGTAGAGATACATATTTCAGTTTGGTTTTAATAATGAAGGACCTTCTGTGGCATAATTTATCTCATATGTGTAAAAGAGTTTTGGCCAAACCGTGAGGATTAAATTTTTAAATAACAAAGGGATCAGAGTAAGTACCTCTGGTCTTCAGCTTTGAAAACAAATCACAAGTCAGACTACTTAAACCACATGCTGGTAATACATATTAAATAGTTTATTGATTTATTTTCAACATTACTATTTTTCTCAGAGGATTCAAACACCCTTAAATGTGACTTATAGGAAATGTGCTCACAATTGATTACTATTATCATCCACTACGCAGAGTACTTGAAAGTTCATTGTTTATCAAAGAAAACAAAACAAACCTTACCAGAGTAAAATCTATTTTTAGATTGTTATAATTTACTGTTAAACGTCACCTTCAAATAATACATTAATGCATTATTTGTATATACAATAGCCTTCTATGGGGATATGTTCAAACACATTGCTGTCCATCAAAATGCTTTCTGTTCATATTTTTCACCCACAAATTTAGGGCTTTTTCATTATAAGTGCTTATTGTGCACTATAGCTGTTAACTTTTGCAGTTTGAGGTGCACAGCAAAACTAACACAAGCTCATTTTTTCCTCTTTACAATTTCGCAATACATAAATAAAAAAGCTCACATTGATGGCCTAATCCATGATTTCTTGAGGCTTAAGACAAAAGAAATCCATGCTTTCTACATGGTAAGAAATCATTTTTTTATGTATAAAATGCATACTTAAGCATAACCATATAAATATTAATAAGAAATACATTACTCTGTGGACTGACTGGAAACTTAGAAGTCAGGAATTTGGAACTGAAACCTAATTTTGAATTCAAATCCCACATCTTTAACTGATTCAGTCTGACACGGTAGCCCAATAGCCTCAACTTGGTTATTGTGGCCAAACCAAAATGTATGCCAACTGAACGTTTATTTGAAGCCTGTTCATTTTAGTAGTTCCTCTAATAATCTTTCTGAGTTAAAGAAGGATGCCCTAAATATCTACGCTGCTGATTCCCTTGTAAAGCTGGATAATAAATATCAGAATGAAGCAGAATCTCAACAAAGTTATTTAGCTTTACTTATTGGATTAAAAAATATTTCATTGTCAAAGCACAAATATGGCACTGTTTCCTTCTTCCTTTGCCACATCGAAATTTTCTACGTTGTCTCAGAAAAGCAAAAAACAATATTGGAACATCATGTAAAATGGCTTGTTAAATTTAAAGGGATGTGCAAATAAAAAATGATTCATCAAGCATAAATGTTCACCGTATGGTCTGCCGGTGTATTTTAAAACAATCTGATGTGAAACTGCCATTCTATAGTAAATTCTAAATAATTAGGAAGTATTCATAACAATGTAAAGGTTCTATTCAGTTTATGCTAAAATTGTGGAGATGGATATGGTACTTGTACATATATACCTACCCCAGCCAAGATTTTTCAGATTTTAGAAAATGCAATTTATTTAGAATTCTGTTTTTCAACTGAGATTTTACATTCATTCTATCTTTTCAGCAGCCTATTGTAAATTGTTTTATGCTACTTAACATTAATTTGTCATGATCTAGTTGGAAACATAAAAGCAAAGATTACGCTTCTCTAAACACTAAATTGGGAAACTCTAACAACGTCCTCTACTTTTGTCCCATCCTGACTTCTCCCCAAAATATCCATTTGGCTTTAGAATTTATGTGCTTCTCAGATATGGAAATAACTTAATTGGCATGACAAATAATCATTAAGCTACATTCTTATTACCTAGTGAATAACTCACTTCAACTGAGTGGAAATTAAATTAATTGACTTCAGGATCCATGGATCCTTGATTATAATATGCAACCTAATTAGCATTAGTAGTATTTTATAGAGAGCTAGAAATATGCATGTTTGCTAAATAGTATATTCATTCTTGACAAATTCTTCTCATGTAAAAGCAGTACAATTTAGAATATATTACATCCAATCAGGAAATAGAATTTTCTGGAAAAATATATAACATATTATGAATCATTTTTACCTGAAATTTTTTATTGTAAAAATTCAGGTTTCAACCTAAGTAAATAGATTGAATGCTACCACTATCATCTCTTTTTTCTTTTCTTTCTTTTTTTTTTTTTGAGATGGAGTTTTGCTCTTGTTGCCGAGGCTGGAATGCAATGGCACGATCTTGGCTCATGTCAGCCTCTGCCTCCCAGGTTCAAGCTATTCTCCTGCCTTAGCCTCCTGAGTAGCTGGGATTACAAGCATGTGCCACCACACCTGGCTAATTTTGTATTTTTAGTAGAGACAGGGTTTGTCCATGTTGGTCAGGCTGGTCTCGACCTCCCGATCTCAGGTAATCCACCTGCCTTGGCCTCTCAAAGTGCTGTAATTACAGGCGTGAGAGCCACTGCACCTGGCATCTGTCATCTCTTTTTATAGTACTTTTGACTAATATGAAATGAGTTGCTATCTTCTGTTTTACTCATCGTTACTACTTGGAGAAGCTATCATTTGGAGGGTTATAATGATTGAGAGTCTGTAGTTCTCAGAATATCCAGGTTTAAATTGATTAATTTAATAGACATAATTTTAGTTAGGAAACATCGATTTATATGTTATTGGCTAACATTGTGATGTTCCCTAGGAAGAAATCCAAGCCTTATTTGTCTTTGTGACTCCAATCAGTGCTAAATGCAAGGCTTCCCATAAGATAGATACCTAATTTAAATATTCAAAATAACAACATCACACATGCTTAACCTATTTCATAACACTTCTGAACCCATATAGACTCAGGACAAAACTGGCAATTCTTTCTAATGTGATACAGCATTATGTAGAAAAATCTCAGTAGCTACCAGTAATTTGGGAAAAAACCTCTTTAGCCATAAAATTAAGTCTGTTTCACAAATACAGTTTTCTGCTTCTTATGTTGCCGAATTTTAAAGGCTCACTTAGAGAACATAGATTTTCTTCTACTCCAGAATAGCAGGAGTGGGATTCTCTAAAAATCTGGTTTAGTAAATTGCTGTACAGAATAAGAGCTTGATATTGGCAGTGAAAATCTTTGAATTATCAATGGCCTAATGTATATATTAATAATTACTTGTTACTCAGACGGTGACATGAGTTGAAAGATATAGTCTCTGGTATTAATAATTCTTATGATAAACATAAATGGCATTTACTTGTGAAAAGTCAAATTTGAATCTAGTTCAACATAGGATTACTTATCATTTCTAATTTGCATAAAAGTTTAAAATTTAATTTCACCTGAATTTTATTGTTATAAATTGGTTGTATTATATTTCAAATTACATGTGATCATAGGTAGTTCAGCTCATTAGATACAAATTTACTTAGAATTGTTATTTTCTATGCCAAGGATAAATTGTCTTAGAAAATATTAAGAGATACTGTAGTCTGTAGTTAAGTAGTTCATTTGTAATTATATGATATTTTAATGTTACTTCAGTTTAATATTCATCTAAACATACATTCTTTTCTTACTTTTATTTTTTTATTTTTAAATTCAGCAACAGTCCTATCGCAATATAAACATGCATTCTTAAATCTGACACTAAACAAAAAATAGTCCTTTTCGTGGAATTAATAATAAGAGGAACGTATTTTTGTTTGAGTCATTAAGTTGAAGGTATCCTGTTTAGGAGTCACTAAATTTTAGATTTCTTTTTTTTCAATTAATTTGAATAATATGCTGGTTATCGAGTGGGTTATTGATGTTAGGAACAGAGATAAATATGCCTGGGCTCAAACACATATTCACACTATAGTGAGCATATTTACTCTGTTATCCCTACTATAGGGATATTTAACATACACCTAATTATATTAACAGGCATACTAAGTGCTTGAAGGAGCTACAAAAAATATTGCGAAAGTATGATAGAGAAAAATACAAAGTTTTTCTAAGGATCAGGAAAGGCTTCTTGGAAGAGGTAGAATTTGAGTTTTAACTTTCAGTGGGGATAGGCAAATACGTTAAGCATAGGGAAATTGACCGAAAGTGAAAACTATGATTTCTGATTGGGGGAAAAAAGTGAATATGTATTTTTTGTTTATAACAAACAGCAATAGAATATTCATATGAAATAATTTTTACAAATCTAGTTCTTTATGCCAAAGCAGCATGATTTATTATTTTCCTAATAAAAAGAATTTGCATGTGGTTTTAGAGGGTGGGAGGAGAGAGTTGAGTACAATGTGTTTAAAACCCAACAATTTTCAATAATTGCTGCAATTTTCTGCCTGCTTAGTGAATGCCAACTGGAATCAGCATTACCTATGAAGTACAATGGTGGGTAATGTAGAGTGCCTTACCCTAATTATCATGGTTTAAGCCTTTAGATAAAAAATGTATTCAAGCAAGTGTGTTTTTACTGTGTGCAGCCTATCAAGTGGAAAAGAGCATAGTCCCTAACAAGTTACACTACAGGAATTCTTACTAAGACTAAAGTAACAAGCATGTTATTTAGTCAAGATAGTATTTTATCTATTTCCCTTGCTTTCAGAACTCATGCCTCCCCAATTTTTAAGCAGACTTCCAAGAACTAAGATATTTGCCACTTATTTGACATTTTCCAGATTCCTATTGTATCTAAAGGTTCATAAATTATTCTTAACTACAGTTACAACTATCTGAAGAGCAAATACATTTCTTTCCTTCATGCTAGATACAGAAGACATGATTGTTGTTCAGTTTTTCTTGAACTTTAGCCTTTCATAATGTATTGTATTCGATAGTTTCACTAATATTAACAAGCCTCACTCTCTAAGCAGGAAGAAAATATACCTACCCCACTTTAACAAGCATGAGAATAATTATCAGCATTTAATGAATATTATTATCTTCAATATTTTAAAAGATCTTATTTCATCAGATTACAATTTATACATATAAATTTATACATATGTATATATGTAGGTATATGTAAATATTTAACCTAGGTAATGCAATTGCAAATCTCAGTATTAAAAATGGCATTTGATGGCACAAAACCAAAGGTGTTAAACCAGCATCTCTCTATGTCTAATTTTGGGATAATGTAAGCCAATATAGGCTAATTTATATAGAATTTTTTTCCTGAAAAAGAAGTTGACCAGTGTTCCACAGTGCAATAATCAAAACTTCAGCATGGGCCAACTAGTTTTGACATACATAGTGACACTTTTCTCTCAGTTGTATGTAATTTCTTGTTATGAAAACTTCTATCTAGTGAAAACTATTTATGATTGAAATGCATTGGCTTTCAACTTTCCCACTTGGACATACTATTCTTAGATATTAGGATCTTCTGTGAAGTATGTTATAAGTAATATGCTATTAGTAGAAGTTAAAATACTTACATATTTTATGGACCAGGTGCTGTTCACTTAAAGCTTTTCCCTAAATTAATGTTCTGTTTACTTTCATTTTACTATCTTTTTTGAGTATGGAGAAATGAGCAACAGAAACCAATAGGATGTAGTATAATCACCAGGTTGTCCTATTTATGACATAGCTGTTAATTTATCAAGTGCATCAACAATTGCTTAGCGATAGCATTCAGCTATTATAGTGCTGGGCAGAGTATTTTAGATGTTCTATTAAAATCTCAGTATGCTCATTATATTAAATAATGATCCTTGTGAACATGGTATCATACATATTGCAGTAGGAAAAAAACAGGGGTTCACTATTCATAAGTGACTTTCAAAAAGATTGAATCCTTCTGGTTTGAATACCCTACAGTGAACTCAAGAGTTTAGTTTCACAGTGTTTGCTACTCTTGCCCAATTTCAGCTCAAGCCATTTAAATTTTTTAAGTTATATTCTAACTGAAATGTGAAAAGAGCTGGGTAAAAAATAATATTGATTTGTGTATGTTGAAACAGCCTTGCATCCGGAGGTTGAAGCCAACTTGATTGTGGTGGAGAAGCTTTATGATGTGTGGCTAGATTTGGTTTCACAGTATTTTAGTGAGGATTTTTTTTTTTTATCAGTGTTCATCAGGGTTATTCGCCTGAAGTTTTCTTTTTTGTTGTTGTATCTCTGCCAGGTTTCAGTATTAGGATGATGCTGGCCTCATAAAAAGAGTTAGGGAGTAGTCTCTCCTTTTCAATTATTTGGAATAGGTTGAGGAGAAATGGTACCAGCTCTTCTTTTTACCGCAGGTAGAGTTCAGCTGTAAATCCATCTGGTCCTGAGCTTTTTTTGGTTGGCAGGCTATTTATTACTACTTCCATTTCAAAACTTGTTATTGGTCTATTCAGGCATTCAGCTTCTTCCTGGTTGAGTTTTGGGAGAGTATATGTCTTCAGGAATTCATCCATTTCTTCTAGATTTTCTAGTTTATTCTCTGCTGGTTGTATTCCTGTGGGGTCAGTGGTGATATCTCCTTTAACATTTTGTACTGTGTCTATTGATTCTTCTCTTTTTTCTTTATTAGTCTAGCTAGCAGTCTATTTTATTAACTTTTTCAAAAAACCAGCTCCTGGATTCATTGAGTTTTTTGAAAAACTTTGGTTTTTCATGTCTCTATCTCCTTCAGTTCTACTCTGATCTTGATTATTTCTTGTCTTTGCTAGCTTTGGGATTTGTTTGCTCTTGGTGCTCTAGTTCTTTTAGTTGTGATATTAGGATGTTAATTTGAGATCTTTCTAGCTTTTTGACATGGGCATTTAGTGCTATAAATTTCCCTCTTAGTACTGTTTTAGCTGCATCCCAGAGATTCTGGGTTTCCTTGTTCTCATTGGTTTCAAAGAACTTCTTGATTTCTGTCTTAATTTTATTATTTTCCCAGGAGTCATTCAGGAGCAGGTTGCTCAATTTCCATGTAGTTTTGTGATTTTGAGTGAGTTTGTTCATCTTGAGATCTAATTTGATTGTGTTGTGGACTGAGAGACTTTTATGATTTAAGTTCTTTTGCATTTGCTGAAGAGTGTTTTACTTCTAATTATGTGATTGATTTTAGAGTAAGTACCATGTGGAGCCAAGAAGAACGTATATTCTGTTGTTTTTGCATAGAGACTTCTCTAGATAGCTAGTAGGTCACTTGATCCAGTGCGGAGTTTAGGTCCTGAATATTTTTGTTAATTGTCTGTCTTAACTATCTGTCTAATATTGACAGTGGGGTGTTAAAGTCTCCCACTATTATTGTGTGGAAGTAGCAAAATAAACCATCATCAGTGAACAGAAACCTAGAGAATGGGAGAAAAGTTTTGCAATGTATCCATCTGACAAAGGTCTAATATCCAGAATCTACAAGAAACTTAAATAAATTGACAAGAAAAAACAACCCCATTAAAAAGCAGACCAAGTACATGAACACACACTTCTCAAAAGAAGACATTTATGTGGCCAACAAACATACAAAAAAAAAAAAAGCTCAACATCACTGATCATTAGAGAAATGCCAATCAAAACCACAATGAGTTACCATCTCACATGAGTCAAAATGGTGATCATTAAAAAGTCAAGAAACAACACATGCTGGTGAAGCTGTGAAGAAATAGGAACACTTTTACATTGTTGATGGTTATATAAATTAGTTCAACCACTATGGGAGGCTTCGTGGTGATTCCTCAAAGACCTAGAACCAGAATTGCCATTTGACCCAGCAATCTCATTACTGGGTATATACCCAAAGGAATATATTATTCTATTTAAAGATACACGCACACATATGTTCATTGCAGCACTATTCACAACAGCAAAGATAAGGAATCAACCCAAATTCCCATCAATGGAAGACTGAATAAAGAAAATATGGTACATATACACCATGGAGTTCTATGCAGCCATAAAAAGGAATGAGATTGTGTCCTATGCAAGGACATGGATGGAGCTGGAAGCTGTTATTCTCAGCAAACTAACACAGGAACAGGAACTCAAACACCACGTGTTCTCACTTATATGTGGGATCTGATCAATAAGAACACATGGACACAGGGAGGGGAACAACACACACTGGGACCTGTCATGTTGTCTGGGTGGCAAGGTAGGGAGAACATTAGGGAAAAGAGCTAATGCATGCTGGGATTAAGTACCTAGGTGATGGGTCGATAGGTGCAGCAAACCACCATGGCACACGTTTACTGTGCAACAAATCTGTACATCCTGTCCATGTACTCCAGAACTTAAAAAAGAAATATGGTGCTTTTTAATGTGCTACCTTTTTTAAAGCAGAAATATTATTTGACTTGTTTGTTTTTTATACTTTAGTCTCATTTTCCATTATATGGTACAGAAATAATAGGTGGTCCCTTCATTTTAAGGGAGTGATACAGAATGTTCCTCATGCCACTGAGTGATTAAAGCTCCAAAAGCATAATTGCCTTCATGAGAGCCTAATCTCTAGGTGAATCAGTTGTGGCCCATTGTAAAAGATGCTTTTTTCCTCTCTGATAAAAGGACACAAAAGAAGGCCATCTGTGTTTTGATTTTCCCAGTACACTTATTACTCGGTCATCTTTGGTCACCCTTACTAAGTGTAGTGATTTGCTAGCCATTGACACAATCTTCTTTTTACATTGTGGGTGCTGCACCCTCTTCTATATCTAAAATCGTATCAATATGAAAATGCAAATGTGTTCCCTCCTTCGAAATTATTGAATAGTAATAATAGAGTTAATAAGTCTGTCCAGATCTTCACTGAATTATGTCAAAACAATGTCTGTGGTATTTTTTCAAAGCACAACTTATGAAATATTTCATAAAAAGCAAACCAAACGGTTTCCAAAAAACTCGCTATTTCCCAAGCCCTATTCTATAATAAATATATTGTAAAGGCATTCAGATGAAGAGGAAATGCTTTTCTCGAAAGAGTCCTTCAGCAAATGGGAAAAAGAAATATTTCTTTTTTTGTGTGTATATATGATCTTTTCTAGCATATTCACAGTATTCTAGATACAATTGGTATTTCTATTATTCCCTCTGTCTCCTCAATTTAAAATAATTATCTAGAAAGCGGTATTCTCTTTTCATAAAATTGTCATTTATTTCAAACTCATTCTGAGTTGTTGGTAAGTTCAGATCTGTTCAAGAAATATTTGTTAAATGCCTTTATTTTCGTACCAGGTATTACTTTCAAGGTATTCAGGATGCATTACAAGATGTGATCTCTGTCCTTACTATCTAAAAAGCATTTAATTAAATATTTAAAAGTTATTATACTGAACATCTTGCAAATCAAGTTCTCGAAATATTTGACTTATTTGCTGTAGTTTTGTAATTTTCAAATAGGAGTGAAGGAGCTTTTAAAAATTGATAATTGACTGCTTTTTAAAGTAGAGATTTAGCAGAAATAAAACAATCCTTATGTTTAAATCCCATTTCAAGCAATTTAGCAATGACTCAACAGTCCCAAGGAAAGGCTAAATATTTCTCCTTGACAGTTAAGGATTTTTAACTGGAATATCCAAATTTAGAAAGAAAAATAGTGCCAAATAGCACAATTCTGAACACTGAGCAGATGCTCTATAAATAATTGTTGAAGCTGACTGCAAATAATTCCCTCTTAAGTTTATAAGAAGACTTTTCCCCAATATGGTCCCAACAACTGTGTTTTACCTCTTCTGTCATCTGTCTTACTTGGCTACAACCATCACTATCATACAAGCATATACTTAAAATTAGGGGGTTTTCAAAGACTGAAGACACTACCAATAAAAGCCCAAATGTAAGACTGAGGCATGAATTATTTACATCTTCCAATTAGTATATTTATAACACATCCTTAGATGTGTCTGTATTAACTATGATTTATGAAAGAAATTTAATATCATTAGATTTGTTCTTTTGTAAAAGTAAACACATTTAACATCATTTCATATGGTTAAAAAAAGACATATCAACATAGTCAATTAATGAAGTGAATTTATGTTCCATTTTAGCTCAACTTTATTAAATTAGATACTTTGAATTTAACAAAATCAGTATGACTAATATTTTCATCAAATTTGTTTCTACTTTTTTTGCTAAATTATTTCTGTAAATTTCTTATAAAAAAATCTCACTCATGAAATGTGTGGGATTTCATTGTAACACCATTAAAAAATTTCGGAAAAGAATACTGTGAAGAAAATTTCAAATGAGAATTCTCAGTTATTTGTAAATGTCAATGTCATTGGAATATGTGCTAAGTGTCCTAAAGTCATAAATGCAGGTAGGCTGTATGGGGTCCTATGCGTGTGTATTGAGTTTTATTACCTTGAGTTTTATTGTTTATGGATAAACAAAAGAAAGCTTTAAAAAAAAACTCTTTGATTTCCAACCTGAAATTTGGATGATGGGAAATACTAATATCATTTTTTAAAAGTAAACCATTTAAACAACACTTTCTTTATGAAATGGTAGCTAATGTTTATTGTGTGTCAGTTATGTCGATCCTATTGTAGTGTTTGTTTTACAAATACTTTTAATAATTACAACAGGTAATTTTATCTCCATTTCACCACTCTGGTCTCAAAATTGTATGTGTCCTCACATGTATGAGCAGCCAAAAGTAGTAATTGATGGAGCCATGACTGAAACTTGGGTCTTTTTGTATCTATGACCCTTTTGTTTTTTGAGGTATCCCATGCAGTCTCTTGAAATGTAAATATATTAACAATCAACAAACATATACTTTAATAGATCCTGGAGTCTCATCATGTGATTATATGAGCAAGTTTTTCTGAGAAGAGAAGAGTAGTGAGGATGTGAAGCAATAGGATAAGCAATAAATCCTACAATAGTCTTGTATCTATATATGATGACAATTTGTCAGCATAGCTGGAAGAAATAGAGGGCCAACAGTTAATTATATTTTGAAATCTTAACTGAAATTCTTATTTGTCCAAAGCCAAGTTTCTTGTTGGTCCGAGTATGTAGACTTATGCTAACTTGCCTATCTTTTGTATTTAGTTTCCTTTCAAGAAAGAATTATAAGAATAACATACCACTGAGATCTTTTACACACACATACCATCTGGGAAAATTTGTATATCAGCCTGTTTATTGCAAACGATATACCATATGTAAAAAAAACTGCTTCGAAATATACTGAGTGATTTAGCATTCACTTGGTAAAACATGATTACAGTTCATATATCATACATATATAATTCCGACTTCTATTTCTGTCAGTTTTAATCAACGATGATTTCTTCTTACTGATTGGAATTGTGTCATCTAAAACTAAAAAAGAAATTCACATTCAAAAATTCCTTTTTTCCTACATGAACTAGAATAAATATTTTAAATGTTCAGTAAAGAAGTAGGTTTTAAAATTTCTAAACTGTTTGCTAAAATTAGTCATACTTTCCAGTTTTAAATGAGGTCTGAGTTCATGTTATTTTGCCATTACATTTGAAAATATTTTTCTTAGAGTCCATCCTATTTTTCCTACAAGGAAGTACTCTCCTATTTTTCTCCCTGTTTTGCTGGAATCATTTTAAACCCCACCCCTTTAGGAAATCTCTACCCAATTTAATTAATTCCCTTTTTTTCTTTTCTAATTTCTCTAGTGCTTTGCTTGAACTATACTATCAAATTATTAGAAACTATTTTTTAGTATCCTGAATAGAGAAGTAAAACATTGAAATAACTTCACCTAATTAAAATTGCTTCTTAAAGGAAGATCTTTAGGATCAAGTGGGCTAGAAGGGGACTTTGTGGGCTAAGATATGTATTGTGAGCCTTTTGAGGACTTACTTAGTGTTCAGACTTCTTAAAATGCTGTCTATCCAGGAGATAGTCTTTAAACCAGAAAAAGATAAAAAGGTACATTGAAAGGGGGGAGGCCAATGAGAAATTACCTAATGGGTACAATGTATATTATTTGGGTGATGGGAACCCTAAAACCCAGATTTCACCACTAAGAAATGTATGCATGTAACAATTGTACTTATACCCCTTAAATTTATAAAAGTCAAGGTAAATAGTTGTAAAGAGAAAAAAATTTAATAACTGGAGAACAAACCATTCTCCAGAGTGTTTTATTTAGATTATATAAAAGCATACAATATATTTTGTTTTTATTTTTCAGTACTTCAAGAAAAGGCTATAAACTATGTTATGGAATTGGGCAATAGGGAGAGGACACTACTTGAGGTAGATAAAATGATTGCAGAGAGGTCTATTTGAAGTTTTGTGTTTTTTTCTTCATGTATTTCATGCAACTATAGAATAGTCTTACAATATAATCTGTGATTCCAGTGATGACATTTTTGTATGAATTATAATAAATGATACATTGAATTGTAATGAAACACTTAAAACAAGATTATGGCATTATTTAGATTACATATAATCTTAGCTATAATATTTTTGTGTTTATGACTCACAATCTTGAATTACTACAGATTACTATTTTTGATTTAAGGAGAAAGAGCAGAGATATAATTATTCTGAAGGAGATAGTATTCTCTGATAGAACCATAAAGATCTATTGTGGTATTAGGGTAGTCCCTGGGTTATTGTAAAGAGATTCGAAAGTATACTGAGTTAATAAGTTCTGATGTAGCCCTGTAGGATGACTTTAATTAACAATATTATGTAGTTTCAAATAGCTAGAAGGCAGCTATTGAATGTTTCAAACACAAAAAAAGATAAATGTTTAACATGATAGATATGATAATTATATACTATGTATATCACAACACCGCTATGTACCTCATAATTATGTATAATTATGGTGAATTTTAAAAATTTAAACATTTAAACTTTTAGAAAATGGCATCTCAGGCTTTTGGAGCAACTCTGCTCAACCAGGTCACTCAAGGGCTTAAGATTCCTCCATCGCGTTGCTCCTGTCTATACCTGGGCCATTGACACCTTCACATGCAAAAGTGCGCACAAAAACGGACCTCCAAAAAAGGTATTTTTTAAAGCAAATAACGTAAGATGTGTAGGTATGACTTTCACTCACGTTCCATTGTCAAGGTCTTAGGCATATGGTACACCTTCAAGGGAAGATGTAAAACACTTAGCCTATAATTAGGTGATTTTGGGAAAAGGTGGCAAAAGATTTGGAAACAACTAGCATTCTACTAAAAGAGAGATTGTTCATTTGCCTTCTCTCTTTATAAAAAGCTATTCAATGGGAGGCCGAGGAAGGTGGATAACAAGGTCAGGAGATCGAGACCATCCTGGCTAACATGGTGAAACCCCGTCTCTACTAAAAATACAAAAAAATTAGCTGGGCATGGTGGCGGGTGCCTGTAGTCCCAGCTACTGGGGAGGCTGAGGCAGGAGAATGGCAGGAACCCAGGAGGCAGAGCTTTCAGTGAGCCGAGATCATGCCACTGCACTCCAGCCTGGGCAACAGAGTGAGACTCTGTCTCAAAAAAAGAAAAAACTATTCAAGTTACAGTGTTTGAATATTGAATTTGACATTTCAGCATGCTTTTTTCCTGGCATTCCATTTTTAATATAAATATTCAGGGAAATTTGATATTTTTAATTGCACATAATCCATTATAACTACAACAGATAACCAGAAAAGAAAATGGTTTATTGGAATCTGCAGCCTCTACTTAGCTTTGGAATAAAAAATGAGTTGTTTTATATCAATTGGGCAAAATGAAGTTTTTATACAATGTGTTTTTAATTACTAATATTCTTTTAGCTTGAAGGTAACCTAGAAATCAATGTTAAGGGATATCCTATAACATTGTGTTCAGTTATAAAATAATAGTTTATAATAAGTTACAGAGTTATATTGGAGAAACTAACAGGTAAATTAAATCATTCTAGATCATTAATATGTATATATTACATCACTGTAAAATCATAAAGTCCGGTATACAGTTGTAGTGTTGATTTCTCACTTTCAACATATACATTGGTTTAATAGCAAACATTTTGGATGTTTAATCCAATAAAATCTGTAACCATAGAATCTCTACATGATCCCTGAAGGATAATGGTAGGCAACAACAATAGATGGACTAAGTGTACTGTCCTCATTCACGAAATACAATATGATATAATAAGATATAATAAGTAGCTGGAAATATTAAAAACTAAATGGTTAAACTTAAGTTTAAAAGGAAGAAATGGCACTTAACCATGTCAGAATTATTCCCCCTCCTGTTATCTTCTCAGCTCCTTCAAGGTTCCCCCCAGGAACCGAATCCCACCAGTTAAGCCTCATTCAGGATATTAATTCTTCCTTTTTTTTTTTTTTTGTATTCCTCTCCCTCTGACTTTTAATATGAATAGGTTCCCTATTTTCTTGAAGTGGGAGACTTTCACTGGATTTAAACACCATTTTGTCAAGGACTTTGACTGCCTTGTTCACCACCATGTCCAAGCACTTGGAACCCAGTTGACTACTGCTCAATAAATATTGAATTGATGAGGTAATTTTATCAATCTCTTTCTCTTTTTAAATAAACATCCTCAAGAGTATATTCTATACCTTCTGCTTCCATTTGTTCGCCACCACCAATTCACTTTTGAAGGCCAATCAGATGTTCCTGCTCACCACTCAAAGGGAAATGTGTTCTTGGTCATCACCAGTCTTCATGAGTTCCAAAAGACTTTTCTCAGCTCTCATTTTTTTCAAACAATTTTGCTGCATTTGATACTGATTTTTCATTTTTTAGATTTTCTACCTCCATGCTTCAACTACCATTCCTAATAGGTCAGTTTCTGATCTTTTGTTCTTTTCTGTACTGTAAATAAGTCTCTTTTATGCAGTTGTCTGTCAAATCTTAATTTCTTATTCTAGTACAAGTTCATAAAGAATTGTGCATTTATATATATTTATTTAAAATGCTCTTTGTCTCTACCATGCAAATTTCTACTTCATTAAGATTCAGATCAAACGATGAAAACATCAGTTTTCTCATGAAGCCCTTGCCTCACAGCTCTGTTCATTTTCAAATGTATTGCTCTTTTATCTTCAGCTCAAAACACATTCAGTTGTTTCATCTTTTTCCTACCATATTAACTATCTAAATATCAAATATATTATCCCACATGGTTGTAATTGTCTATTTACAATCTACTTTCTTAATACTTACCTTCCTTGAGTAAAGCAAGAAGTGCCTTCCTGAATTCTGATTCTTCAGAATCTGATTAGTTGTCTAGCACTGAGTAGGTACTCAATATTTATTGAACAGAATTTTGATTGGATGCTCAATTATCACTTGTCACCTCAAATCCAACATGTATGCAAAATGAGAATTAATATTTATATCACACTACTTAATATCTCCCTATCTTTGTATTATTATCATCCTAGTGACCTAGAATCAAATAAATGGCATCATCTTCTATCCGTTTCCTTTTGTTAATATTTATCCTTTTCAAATGAAATAATGGCATTCGCAGCAACTTGAATGGAATTGGAGATCATTATTCTAAGTGAAGTAACTCAGGAATGAAAAACTAAACACTGTATGTTCTCACTCATAAGTGGGAGTTGAGCCATGAGGAAGCAAAAGCATAGGAATGATACAATGGACTCTGAGGATTCAGTGGAAAGGGTAGGAGGGAGGGTAAGGGATAAAAGACTAACAGGGATAAAAGTGTACACTGCTCAAGTGACTGGTGCATCAAAATCTCAGAAATCACCACTAAAGAACTTGTCCACGTAATAAAATACCACCGGTTTCCCAAAAGCCTATTGAAATAAAACAATTTAAATAAATAAAAATATGTATCATTTTCTAGTCATTCACACAAGTTGCATCCTAGTTTCAGGGTTTATCATCTCAAGCTTCGACTACTGAAAAGTATCTAAGAGTGCCTCTTCCCTCTAAACTTTCCTCTTCCAAAGTGGGCTACAAAATGTTGTTAGAGCAATTTTTCTAAATCACACCTGTAATCCTGTCACCACATGCTCAAAAAGTAAAATCCTGCTGCTTTCAAGATAAATATAATTTCCTTAGTCTGATATTTAACACACTCCATAACCTGACTTCAATGTTTGATTCCAAACTTATTTTCTTAGTACTCTGCAACGTGAATACACCAATCCAAAAAGAGTGGTCTTCTCATTGCTTCTTAAAATTTATCCATGTATTCAAGGAATAGCTAGTGAAATTAATGTATACCAGACGTTATGCTAGTTTCTAGAGATACAAAGTTCACTTCCCACCAAGCTTAGCTGATAGTCAAGGGAGAATGGCAAGTGGCACATGAAGACTATTTCCTGGAGCCCTGCTTGGTGATACACTTAAAAAAAATGCATAGTTGCTTACTTAAGGTGAATTGCCTGGCAAAAAGTAAGCATTCAAAAATATTTGCTGTATGGAAAGAGTTCACAGTATAAAAGGGAAGGTAAGTATCAGTTATTACAACGAATCAGAGGTTACTGACAGATGATTGGGAATGCTAATCTCTCACACCACGCAATAACTGTAGCTACAGTTCACTGTCAGCACAGAGGAGGGACCAGTTAACATTTCCTCTTCAAAGAGGCGGAGTTAGAAAATGCTTCTTCACTGGTGTCTGAGCTGGATATTAAGCATATGTAGAACTTCACAACGCCTATGGAGTAAGAAAAGACAGTGGGAACAGCAACAGAGATGATGTGGAGGTTTGAAATATAAATCATATCATATCTGGAATGATTGACATAACTTGAGAGCAGTCACAGATAAGGCTAGAATTTAGTTTGGAGCAAGATTTTCAGCATCTGGAGTGTCTTGATAAAAAGTTCAGATTTTACTGATTTGGTAATGGGAAATCTTCAAGGAGTTGAAGCAAAGGCTTGCATGATCACATCCTCTGCTTCCTTTCCTATCCAAATATTTTTATTCAAATTTTACTTTCTCTAGGATGTAACCTGCCAAATACTACAGACTTTTCCTTATCTGGAAATTCATAGCAGTTTTTGTCAGTAATGCTCTTCAGATATATAATTATAAAAGATTTACATAGATTTTAGAGACACATGTCTTATTTTTCTTAGTAAATTTTCAAGTTTGTAATTCTTTAAATGGTTACCAAATTAGCTTATCATCTGTTTCTTCTTGAGTAAATTATTTAGTAAATTAGTGGATAAATGGAAATATTGGCTTTTTTTTTACAATAAAATATAACATTTGGATTATGAATCTATTATGGATATGAATCGCTTCCTCAGAAATGCGTATGCTAACCAGCTTTCCTGCCAATCCTGGGCTTACACACACACAGTCAATTCAACCCTGCCTTCTCTAGATTTCTCAAGTGATGAGAAAGAGTGAGGCAGAACTACCTCCATGACTCAGCCCACTCCCTACATGTCCTAATACAATCCTAACCAGTCAGGTTTGAGAGCACTCACATATATTCAGCCACCATCATTCCTACCTGAGAGTCCTTGTTTTCCTCTCTGTCATATGGATGGCTAGAGTATTTCCTAGGGTAAGCGCAGGAATATAGAAACACTCAGTATTCTGTATAGAAAGAAAGGCTTCTTGGCCTCCTTTAAAGTGTAAATGTATTCATTCTGATTCTCAATTTTGATGATCACAGCTTCCATTATCAGAATAATTTAGGAATTTGATGTTTCAATAAGAATTGAGAAAGAGTCTTTGCAGATAGATGTGATGACTAATGTAATGGCAGAAATGTTTACAGATCTGGTTGGATCGGGGTATTGTCAAGACCTGCTTGCCACAGCTGCGGCTTCCTGACAAGCTTTTTCTTCCCAGCAGGCTTCCTGAAAGACCAGGCTAAACTCATGGCTACTTGGTACTTCCGCGGCTATAGCAAGAGATTTGGGCCAATGACACGCTATGTTGCAAGGCTTTCAAGATTGTTTGAACTATAATTTTTTCTCCCACCTTCTTTGCCTTACTCTGACCTGTGAATGTCCTTGTTCTTAATGACCTGTAAATGTCTTTGTTCTTATTTTTTTTTTATCCCCCTCTTGTTCTCCTGTCTTCCTTGTTCACATCTGTCTCCGAGTCCTGATTTTTACCACTTAAAACCACCTTGATTCTGATCTGTAGTAACTACAAGTTACTTAACTATGTGAAATTAGAAGCTTACATACTTATAGGCACCAGGCTGGTGACAGAAGAAGAAATGGGACTTTATCAGTCAGCTATTGTTGTCAAAATACAACAGACTGGGTGGCTTAAACCACAGAAACTTATTTAGTCACAGTTCCGGAGGGTAGGAAGTTCAAGAGTAAGGTTCTGTGCAATTCAGTTTCTGGTGATGGCTGTTTCTGGCTGGCAGACAGATGCTTTCTCTCTGTGTCCTCATGTGGTCTTTCCTCTGAATGTGCGCTAAGAGAAACAGACCAAGCTCTCTGGTTTCTCTCCTTGTAAAGATGCTATTACTATTAGATCAGTGTCTCTTATGATTTCACTTAAGTTTAATTACTTCCTAAATACCATGTCTCCAAGTACAGTCATGCTGTAAGTTTTAACATATGAATTTTGAGGGGACCCAAGCATTATCAGTAATAGGACATGAGTGAGAACAGCAGAAAGCTGGAGAGTGAATGATTCAATTTATTTCCACTTGATGGTTGCCATTTGGGAATATGAACCAAGTATATATAATTAAAAACGAGTTTTAAAAACTCTTTGCACCAACCAGAGCATATCTCTGGGCACATTTGGATCACAGCATGTCTTTTTTATGTTTTGGTACTCTGAGT